>NC_134405.1:298489579-299089579 GCF_038048845.1 Mixophyes fleayi | reverse complement strand
CATTGTTTTCAATAACTTTATTAGGAGTGGCAAAACAATTAAAACTTTTGACTCAGTGAAATACAAACTTCTGCAACATTTATACCACAAGCCCTGCTCTCAAGCCAATGCACTAATAGAGTAACATGGACTTAGATTGAAAGTTAATTTGTCTATGATCTGTAGTGCGACATATATGTCAGCAGGGGATGCTATTGCATGAAGCAAGCAAGTCAAAAGCTGCTTCTTGAATTTCAACTAAGTGATCAAAAGGTACTATATGTTCAAAGTGACTGTATTACAAGACTGTCAATAGGTGCTCTGGGATGAGACTCAATGTCACCAATATGTGACATGGAAACCAAGCTGTACAATCATTAAAAAGCTCAGCAGGCCAAATGGACTTTGACATTTTAGGAAGCTTTTACATACTATATTTAAGAGCTAAAATACTAAGCACTAATACGGAGACATCACCATAGATCATCTGTGGCCAGAATACCTATTCTCTAAGCCTGAAAATGATACTGACACTCTAACGCACTTGGGATCATTACATATAGTTAAGACAAAAATGCATTACACAAACAGCAATAATGTTAATCACAAGTAGTTCACTATAGAATATGCGTAACAAAAACTATTACCAGCATTTTGCAGAAATAATAAAAATAATCACTTACCATGTTGACTTCTGATACCATGTCTATACTAGCAATATCTATGTTCATGCCGACTGCCACAGGAGGACCTATAAGCCAACAGGAAGGTCCACATTGAGATCTCTCTAAGAACTTAACTCTTTCTTGCCTGACAAAACTATTGATTACAGCAAGAAATGTGTTCCAGCAGCTTACCCTATCCCACGGGCACAGTAGAAATGCAAGTTTACATGCAAATAACGGCTTATATTCCTTTAATTAAATAAACACACAGGTATGTATTGTGTAAGCTTCTGCACTACTTCATATAATACAAATTAAACAATGATTAAAATAAATCAACACTTTATATTAATATATATTCAATAACTAGTGTTATTTTTTTGCATGCCACAACTCTATGCTATAAAGGCTTATAATATATAAATATTAATCACTAAATTGGTAGCTGCTTAAAATATGGTCACAATTCAATAACATTAAAACTATTTTAAAGTATAGTCACACATAATAATATTAATATGCTCTAATGCTCAACACACACACACACCAACATATAATGCATATGTTTATGTGCTGAAATGCTGTAGCTTAAAAATAGGAATACAATTTAGGCAAGCCTAGTTAACATGCTACAAGCTAAGAAAATGCAGTTTGATTATGATTAGGTGGAACTAATCAGATGAAATAATAATATAGATTATACTGTACAAAGTGGCATTATTTAAATGAGATAGGAATAATGTGACAATTACAGAGCAGGGGATAAAAAAAATCAATTTAAGTTTGGTTCAGTTCTAGGTAAAAAAAAATCAGCAGTATCACGGGCACACACATTCCATGCATCTAAAATTCAGAATAAGAACTATAGCTAGCCTGCCAGAGCATCTCCATTCAGGCAATTTACCTCCAAAATCTGGCCTCAAACGGATGTCATAGCCTTTCAAGAGTCTATCAACAGTCTCCTTAACCACTGACATATTGCTGGGTTCATTGGCACTAAAAGACAATAAAAACACAAAACAATATAAAGGTGTTATTTTCACATCCCAGCATACAGTAACATTTTGGTCTATTGAAAGTGAAGGATAGGGTCCCCCCCAATCTGCAATCACTTACCTTTGTACACAGACAATTGCAATTAGAATTTGGAATGACCAGATCCAAACGTAATCTGTTTTCTTGATTCCCACCATCCCTTTAGCTTTTGATATGATTTAGGGCTTTCAGTGAAGAGCAGAAGACATCCAACTTATTGTGACCAGTGCAGTAATTCTGGAATGCTACGCATGCGCATAGCTCAGTACAACATCAAAAAGGAGCAGTGTTCGCTTGCCACAGACATAGGAGCAAACAATGGAGGGGACAGGGGGGACAAGTACCCCCTCCCCAACTTTCCGGTAGCCTAGTTACCACCCACCACCCCAGCTCAGTGACCCCCGCAGCTCGGCTCGATTGTCACAGTATTTAAAGCTGAGAATCACTTCTCCTCCGCGTTGTCTGTGCTCAGTGCAGGCAGCAGCAGCTACTTGTCTCTGTACTGCTGCTGATGCTGACACGGAGGCTGATGTGGGAGTGGAGGAGGGGGTGTGGGGAAATGAACAGGAGCTTTGAACACTGCATCCACGGTCCTAGCTATGGAAGATAGGCAGCTGTCTGCAATCCTGCTGCCAGTCCCTCACAGGGGCAGTTTAGCTGGTATATGATGTACACACCAGCAAGGGAGAGGCAGAGTAAGAGCAAACCCAGCACTTAGCAGGGAGAAAGGTTACTTAGATGCACAGTTTTAAAAACTATAAATACTCATTGAAAGCAAACCATACACTGAAAGCACAGCCCACTACATACCGCACAAGCAATGTTGCTGATTTTTATTTTTAATAAAAGGTGCAACTGAAGAACAGATCTCTATATGTCTAACATACAAATCGATCCACTGCAGTTGTCTTGTACAGATAAACGTTATGCCACCAACTTCATTAACCCTTGGATGATAATATCAATTTTAATAACTTATTTTCTAAGTGAGTTAGCATGTGTGTTTGTGTCATTGAATGCATTTAGGGACACCATGTTCCACAGCCGTGTACAGCACTGGTTTACAGGTGAAGACACAAACAGGTACTGGCCTAAACCAGGGGAATAGAGTATAGCGGTGCCTTGCTTTCCTTGTTAGTATATTGGAGTAATTAACCCTTTATGTGAACGAAATACATTGTACAAGCAACTGGAACCCTTTATATTTAATAGGTGAAATAAGTTACATTAAATCGATAATTTTTAACCAGAGAGCTGTACTTGCAGTTTTATTAGCAACATCCATTGCAACATTACTGCTGGAAAATGTTAAGAATTGCAAAGGAGCTTTTTCCTTTCTCTTATTGTGTTAAATAATGTCCACACATGAAAGTTATTGGGACAGCAAGTATAGGTCATCTTACTCACAACAGCTTTCTCTGCTTATGGTGCATCTCCAGGACTTCCAGTGATGACAGCATCAGGGATTCCCTAGGATGGACAGGCATAAATATGTCAAGCACAATATTTTTGTAAATAGTTCCCAGGTTATGCGCTATGTATTTTATTTACACATATCTAACAAAAAATAAAAGCCTATCTTTTTAAAGGGAGAACTATTATATAGTGAAAAAACACTAATAGATTATATTAAAATATTTGACTAATAGATTTAGTACAGCACAAAATAAAACATATTTGGTCATTATTTAGCATTACAACTGTATACCGGTTTTTAGAATTCTGACTAGGCAGCTGCTGGTGTCAGATTTTGTTAAATACACACGCACGCATGCGCACACACAGCCCATTGATATCAATAGACATTACATAACAGAAGTATAGTATATGCATGTTTATATAGGGACACTCCTGATGCTGGTCACTTCTGTTGTTTTTATTTGTAAGATGGATTATTTAAGGTTCAGGGCCCAAACCAGAACTTCACATCTTTATCTGTTTTTGGTTTACACATTTTCTAGCCCTTGGTGTCACAGTTTCAATATTTTTGCCCAGTATTGATACATTTTGGTGTTCTAAAGTGTGGGTGCAGCATTTCACCACCAGGCTAGCTCTTGAACAGCTTATTTACTCTTTTCTTTAGGTCTTGTTGTGCTTGGCAACATGGCAACAGTTGAGTGCAATATATATATATATATATATATATATATATATATATATATATATATATATATATTGAAGAAAGGAGTAAGGTATTCAGCTGAGAGTCTACAGGGCAAGTTTGCATATAGAGTTACACATTTGTACAACAGTGCTCCTAGTTTACAGATATAGATGTGGATGACATACATGTAACAAAATAATTGTATATAGTGTGATTTAACTTACATATATTGAAGTTGTTTACAGGTATGTTTTTCAACAGCTAACAGCAGTTGACAGGATGTGTCTGCAGTGAGACTAGTCAAACAGGGCACCTGAAGAGAACTCCTCTATGAAAACCAGGTTCGGGTGTCACTGTCCATAAAGCTAGTGCTGTGGGAGTAGTGTAAAATATTTATGCCTGAGTTCATTATGCAGTGTGACCGATACAGAATAAGTTGGCAGGTGACTAGGGAGATGGTCTCTTTTAACTTAGCAGCAGGATTACAAGAAAGTGTGTGGAATTTGAGAGGCTGGATGAGGACCGGGCCTCTGATAATCCATGCTTAAAGTCTGAGATATTGTTTCACATTGGGGTTTATGGGCCAGACTGATCCCAGCGCTATCACGAGTGGCGCTATGACCCAATTTAAAAAAAAATAAAAAAAAATGGCTACAGCCAGAGGTGAGTTCACCTACTTGGACTACTGAAGTTTTGGCAATAGACCACTGCAGAATGCGATCTACAAATATGGGTGCTGCAGTCAGAACCACAGTCTTATGAAGAACTTGCCACAGTGGTAGAGTGGTTTGGTGCTTTGCAGTAAATGCCCAAAGCTCCTGCGGTCTGGCTAAAACCGATATCACGTCAAAAACCAGGTTTGACAATCCTTACCAATGGTAAAACCAATATTGACAGATGACCGGTTACAAAGGTGTCTAATCCACAGTATTTTGAAAGTGGGGCGCCAGGCCACTTTCAGGTCAAGTGTCCTAGGTTACAGGTACCCTTGGACTATTCTGCCATGCATTTGGGGAAGGCTTATCAAAACTGTTGTATTATGAATCCAATATCAGGAAGCCCTTGTTTGGGGGGGGGGGTCAAGACTCGACTTAGCAGCCTATTAGGAGCATTTTAAAGGAAACAAAAATGCAGGTGGTCCAGTGACCCAGTCAAAGGTAGCCCACTATGGGACCGACCCGGGAGGCAGATGCCCCCGTCTCAGCCCAGTCTGCCCCTGCTTGTCTACCAAAATATTGTCTTAGCTTGGGTTAATCTGGGAGTGAACATTGCATTACATTGGTTTCCAGCTCTGCCTTAGCTGAAACCATAACTACTTGATTGCCCAAGGTGAAAGTCCTTTGTATAAAGGGAAGAACTGGGGAATATGAGAAAACTCTTAAGCTAATTACTCTTATAAACCAAATTGTTATGGTGGTGGTTGCCATAGCACCTCAGATGCTGTATCTGCTTATTCTGGGGCGAGCTGTGAGCAAGTCCAGCCGGACAGAAACTGATTCAATGGTCAGAACTATGGTCTTAATGAGTCTGCCCACAAACACACAGTATCTGGATCTTGATAATTGGGAATTGCCAACTGGAAATGTTAGTCTGGAGTTCATAGCAAAACTTCCACGAAAGTGTCACCATACAGGGAAGCAGGGACATTTGAAAGCAGCGCTTGCTGGTGAAGTTGCAAATGAGTCCTCCCCAACTAACTGTGAGGATATGGACTGGTCTGCAATATCAACTTTGTTTCCTTTGCTCGCGATCAGCTAAATGATGCAATTTTGGAATGTGCATTTAAAAATGTGATGGATGTGAATGGTGTAGCAAATGCTGCCCAGCCTGCGAAAGGTATACCATATTTTGTTATTAAAAATAATTATCTGTATTGCATTAGTATTGTACTAGGGGAAAAGGTAGAACAGTTACTGGTTCCTCAGGTTCATGTACCTTTAGTGCTAAAATCAGCACATACACATGTATGTGTGGGACAACGTGGGGAAGATAAAACACGAGAATGAGTTCTGCTCAGGTTTTACTGGCCTGGTGTAAATATGACAGTTAAAATATATTGCCAATCTTGTTTCATTTGTCAGAGAACCTGTCCCAAACCCATGGATAGGGCACCTCTCATACCAATACCAATAGTTCAGGTCCACTTTGAACACATAGGTATGGACCTTGTTGGGCCACTGGAAAGTCCACCAATATATACTAATGTTGCTTGACTATGCAAGCCTATATTCCGAGGCAGTTTCCCTTTGGAATGTAAATTCCAACACCATAGCTAAGAACTTTTGTTGATTTTTACACATTTGGGTATTCCAAAAGAAATTCTCACTGATCAGGGGACCCCATTAATTTCCAAGCCGATGAAGGACATGTCAGCTATTAAGGGTGATAGTGCTTCACACCTCCGTGTACCATCCACAAACACAGTGGCTTGGTGGAGCACTTTAACAACACATTAAAGTATGTGATGAAGAAAGCTGTGGCGCTAGAGAAAAAAAGATTAGGACACTTATCCCATGTTTGCCGTTTGCCATCCTTGAAGTACATCAAGCATCAACAGGGTTTAGTCCTTTTGTGTTATTGTTCAGAAGACAGCCAAAGGGTATCTTGGATCTGTTGAAAAAAGGGTCAATGCCCCAGAGAACCAAATCTGGTACAATTTGTGGCCCAAACATATGAGATGTTGGGAAAGATAGGGCCCTATTGTACAACAACATGTCAAAGAGGCTCAGGAATGGCAAAACTGAAATGATAAAACTGTTGAAGCTCGAGCTTTCAAACCTGGGGACAAGGACCTGGTCCAAACCATGAAAAGCAAACTTCTTGCCCACTGGCAAGATCTGTATGAAGCACAAGAGGCTATGGGCCCTGTCAACTTCAGGATCCATGAATTGGGGATGAGAAGAGAGGAACAAATATACCACTTCAATCTCCTTAAACCTTGGTATGATGAGGACCTCTCTCCTCGGTTAATGAGTACAGTCATTGAAGTGTCTGAAGCCAGCTTTATCTTTTAGGCAAAAACAGCAGGATGAGGAAATGATATGCTTGAACAGGGATATCTTCTCTCCCATTACTTTAATCGAACATGACAATGTCACTCCACCGGGAGTTGTCGTGAAGCAGAAGTCATGCTGCATTCCCAAAGTCAGGTTGGCTGAGGTGAGAATAGAGATCGAGAAGGTAGTACATCTGGATATTATTGAGGAATCCATTAATGAGTGGAACATTCATATTGTGCTTGTCCCAAAACCCAATTGGAGTATTCGGTTCTGCAACGACATTAGGTGGTTAAACATACCCCAGTTTGATGCCTACCATATGCCAGGGGTGGACAAACTGGTAGAAAATCTAGCTGGTAGCAACTATTTGATTACTCTTGATGTGACAAAGGGGATTTTGACAAGTTCCCCTTACTTTCTCAGCCAAGCCAAAGACCGCAATTTCCAAGCCTTTTCCAGCATAAGGTTCTACCCTTTGGGTAGCACAGGGCACCTGCCACCTTCGAAAAAACCATGAAAAAGTTGCTACGACTCCATACCATAGATTATGCAGCTGCTTACTTAGATGACATAGTGATTTTTACCCCGGACTGGAAGTCAAATATGGGCAAGTCAAGGCGGTCTTAGCTTAATTGAGGTCCGCGAGCTTGACTGCTAATCCACAAATATGTGCCATAGCTATGAAAAAAACTCAATATTTGGGGAACATTGTCGGGCAAGGACAAGTAAAAAGCCAACTAGACAAGGTGAAAGCAGTAAAAAAAATGGTAAGACTGGAAAAGAAATCACAGTTATAAACCTTCCTAGGCTTAGTAGGTTATAACAGGCGATTCGCAAGTCATTTCACCATTAGAGCTGCTGCGCTTACAGAAGAGTTAAAAAAGCGTTTTCCAGACCGGTTAGCCTGGATTGACTCTGAAGAAGTTGCTGGCTCAGAACTTTGCTTAGCGGTCTGTTTCTCTCCAGTACTACAAGCACCTGACTCTACCTGGAGGTTCTGCCTCCAAACCGATGACTCCATTGTTGGCTTAGGTGCTGCCTTGACACAAAAGAAGAATGGAATAGAAAATCCTGTGCTGTATTTGAGTCGGAAGTTACTTCTGAGGAAACAAAAATATGCAACCATGGAGGAGGAATGCTTCGCTATAAAAAAGACTACTATAGCTCTGCGCTATTACCTTTTAGGCAGAGAATTCTCAGTAATAACAGATCATACATCCCTGCGCTGAATGCAGAACAACCGGGAGGTAAATGCCAAGGTAACCCGCTGGTGCTTGGAACTGCAACCTTTCAGAGTTACAGTAGAACATAGACTGTGGACTTTGCACAAAAATGCACTCCTCATAAAGCACGCGCCACCCTCCTTGCTAATGCTAGGGGGAAGGATATGTGTCAAAGGGAGTGGTTTGCCAAAGGCCTCTAAGAGGGGAGTTAGAGGGCAATACTGGAGACAGAGTAACACATTTGTACAGCAGTGCACCTAGTTTAAAGAAATACAGGTGGAGGACATACGTGTGACAAGATAGTGTAGAATGTGATTTAACCTAAATATTTTGAAGTAGTAATTCCACAGATAACAGCATCTTGCAGGGTGTGTCTACAGTGAGACTAATCAAGCAGAGTACCTGAAGAGGTATAAAGACCAGGGGGTAAATTTATCAAGCTGCAGGTTTAAAAAAGTGGAGATGATGCTAGATTCTAATTTTATTTGGTACAGATAGAATCTGATTGGTTGCTGTAGGCAACAGCTCCACTTTTTCAAACCTGCAGCTTGATAAAGTTACCCCTAGGTGGGAGTGTCACCTGCCCATCAAACTAGGGCTGTGGGAGGAGTGTAAAGTAAGCGTGAGTTGTTCATTATGCAGTGTGACGAATGGCGCACAAGATGGCCAGTGACTAAGGGGATGGTCTTTGTTAACTTGGCATCAGGGTTGCAGAAAGCATGTGGAATTGTATGTAATGAATTGTTTTGTAATGAGATGTGACTCTGAAATTCATTTATTTCACTAGATATGACTTTTAATACTAGACCACATATGGGTCTTTATTTGTGGTCTATCCAACATTTGACGTCACTACTGCAGTGAATGTACATATGTTCATGAGTACACACCTTCTAATAGAAGATATTCTTATACTCACCGATATAAAAATAGCAACAAATAAGGATTTAATTTCTAATTTAAGGAATTGTGGAAAAATGTTTGGCCAAATATGGATCCAGAAATCACTGGATGGGAAAATGAACATGACATCAAAACTGATCTTTACACATGAAAAAAATTGCCATTTTACCATGCAAGTAATGCTTATAGTACAGTGTACATGAATTTACCAATGACCTATCACAAATACCAACATTTTTGGGGGAGATCCGGTGATGCCATTTGGGTCTTCACTGTGCATGCTCCAGCCACTGCTCATGCTCAGAAAAGTAGAACGGAGGTCTTCATAGTGCATGGAACAGCATTGTCGGCCCCTCTCAACGCTAGCTGGGAATTGTGCTCATTATCCTTGTACAGATGCTGCTGCAATGCAGTCCATAGCCCTAAATACATTTTCCATACAGCTCTATTGTAGAGCTATGTGCAGACTTTGTCCTCCTTTGCTATTTAGGGGCATATTTATTTAACAAATGCTACTTTTAACCTTTCTTTTCCCTTAAACATTTCTATAATAAAATATGTTACATTTCAGTGCAAAAACAATTATGTTGCTTTAAATTAGATTATTAAATGTAAAGATAGAGTAAATCTGTGTCACATTACATTGCATATGCAAAAGCTATATACTTACATTACTAAGCCTTTCCCACTGTATTGAACTATGATACTCAGCATCTAGTTTAGTTAGCAATACGGCAGATATAATCTGTTTGGAAAAATGATGTAAAACCATTTGTGCACCCAGCTTGATACCTCAATCCCTTTTTAAATTAAACTGTGTGTGTGCATATTTAGAGACCACTAGAAATCATATGGAAATTATTTGCAGCACTATGCAATATAGAATCACAAATAACATTGCTGTCAAACCAGTGAATTAATTTTACATTCTGCAATCGCATGACAAGATAATCATATAGATCAAAAATCATATAATAAAAGTTTTAAGTTTAGAAAAAGTTCATTTGGTAAAATTAGTTATTTTAATATTTTCTGAATGATAGATAGATAGCTCTAGGATCCCAGTACTCATTCTCTCATTAATCATTTCCATAATATGCCCATGACATTTCTTAATTCAGTGCTACCCACATATAATATGATTCCCATATAATCTTCCCCTTATCACCATTAATCCCCCATATCATTAATAATCCCTGTGTAATGTTATCAATCTATCATATCAATATGTCTTCCATCGATACTCTGTATTATTATAGCTCCCATCAATCCCCCACCAATCCTTTATATTATTATACCCCATCAACACCACATTTATCATGTGTCCCATCAATCCCCTATATCATCTTGGTCACCATCAATCCCCCAGTTCATCATGTCCCCATTAATCCTCCATATAATCATTGCCCTATCAATCCCCAATGTAACCTTGTCCCGCATCAATCCACCAGACCACTATGCTCCCAGCAACCTCCAATATTCTCATATCCCCGAATAGTACTTTCCCTTCTCTTATTTTCCTTATCCTGTTGCAGACTGCCGCTCCTCTGCATGCTTCTTTGAACTTCCTGCTCAGAGAGGAAAGGAACATCATAATTCCCTTTAACTCTGAGCAGAATTTAATTTTAAAGTCCTAATTTTGGAGTACTACAATGTCAGCTTGTGTGTACAGCTTTTGGAGACTTCACATGCTTTGTTGTGTTAGCAGTTACGCAGCAGGGAGCTTATAAAGTTCCCTGCTGACCACGGACACAGCACTATTCTCTGCAGCGCTCAGAGGTTATGGCAGAAGGAAGCTGGGTTTGGAGAATCATGAGCGATTGTTACATGGGTCCTAGCCGCTGGGACCACATGGGCTGCTATCCAGTAATTACACTCAAGATTCCACATATGTGCAGTCCAAATAATCTTTTCTGAGATTACCGATTATAAACTACATCAATATTTATCATTATGATTCACAGCTGACAATTTTTTTTTTATAAACAATTCATCATCATCATCATCATTTATTTATTTATTTATTTGTATATATATAGCGCCAACATATTCCGTAGTGCTTTAAAATTGGGGACAAACACAGTAAACTAATAAACAAACTGGGTAAAATAGACAAAGAGGTGAGAAGGCCCTGCTCGCAAGCTTACAATATATGGGACAATGGGAGTTTGGTACATGAGGTTAAGCCTACATTGGTCCAGCCAGACTGCAAAGGTAAAAGTAATTCGTAAGCTAAATGATCAAGTCACACAACAATGTTGGTCAGGGGTAGTTGTCTTGTGTGAAATTGTGTAACGGGTGGTAATAGGATAATGTAGTGAGGTTAAGAGGGTGGTTGAGGAATATTATGAGCTTGTCTGAAGAGGTGGGATTTTAGAGAACGCTTGAAAGTTTGTAGACCAGAGGAGAGTCTTATTGTGCGAGGGAGTGAATTCCATAGAGTGGGTGCAGCCCGAAAAAAGTTCTGTAACCGGGAATGGGAGGATGTAATGAGGGTGGATGAGAGACACAGATCTTGTGCAGAACCGAGTTGCCGAGTTGGGAGATATTTTGAGACAAGAGAGCAGCTTTGTTGATGGCCTTGTAGGTTAGTAAAAGTACTTTATATTGGATTCGGTAGAAAACAGGCTACCAGTGTAGAAACTTACAGAGTGATTCAGCAGAGGAATAACGATTTGCAAGGAAAATCAATCTTGCTGCTGCGTGCAAAATAGATTGTAGGGGTTTGAGTCTGTTTTGGGGAAGAATTTTAATGATTGTACTTGATATTTATTGACTGTTTATTTCTAAAAAAACATATTTTGGCAATTAGATAACAAATGATTACTTGGGATGATATAATCTGTACACATGTCACTAGCTCTAGACAAACAGGATGCAGAAACCCAGTCTGTTGTACAATCTGCCAGGTTCATAGACAACTTTTAGACAATTATCTGACAATGCACCTATTTGCTGTTTTTCTTGCACATACATACAGTAGTTGCATTCACACTTTCCACTTTTAGGAAATGCAAAATGATTATTCACTTTTTGTGGGATTCATTTTTCAGCTTTAAAAGCGAGTGGTAGCATGAGTCCATGTTTTTCTTCTATAATGGACATCACTGTCACTAGCAGGTCATCATATAGCACAATGTTCATGGTCTTCACCTTTAGCAGCCTTGGTTACCATATAGCCTAATGTAATCAACAATACTCAGTTGTCTCAAGCTCTGACCAGTATGTGTTGAAAGTGGTCAGGTAGGCCAAGTCATACACAATGGACAAAGGTACAAAATCAGCAAGCATAAATAAAACAAAGGCAAAACAAGACTATGGTCAAGGCAGGTGGCAAGGAATAATGGTCAGGAACAAAGGGAAGGTCAGTAACAGTAAATTTAATAAAGACAATAGAATCCATGTTAGCAAACAACTACTTATAACCAGTGCCTCAGTGATGCCAGACCTCAGGGGCCTGATTCATTAAGGATCTTAAATTAAGAAGTATCTTATTTAAGTCACCTGGGAAAAACCATGTTACAATGCAAGGGGTGAAAACTAGTTTTCTGTTTTGCACATAAGTTAAATACTGACTGTTTTTCATGTAGCACACAAATACTTGATAGCTTATTTGTACACTGAAATTTAAAGTTGATATTTGTGTGCTAAATGAAAAAACAGTCAGTATTTACCTTATGTGCAAAACAGAAAACTAGTTTTCACCCCCCTCCCCTCTCCCTGTTGGAGTCCCTCAGGGCTCTGTTCTTGGCCCTTTACTCTTTTCGCTCTATACTTCCTCCCTTGGGGCTCTCATCTCCTCTTTCGGTCTTCAGTATCACCTATATGCTGATGATATTCAACTCTACATCTCTTCTCCTGATCTTTCCTCCTCCCTCCTCTCTCATGTAACTGACTGCCTCTCAGCCATCTCCTCCTGGATGTCCTCTCGCTTTCTTAAAATTAACATCTCCAAAACCGAACTCATTGTCTTTCCCCCACCCAGACTCCCTTCCCACCATTACATCTCTATCGTTGTTAACAACTCCACTATCTCCTCTGTCATCCAACTCCGCTGCCTAGGTGTCACTCTTGACTCCTCTCTCTCTTTTGCCCCCCACATTCAAACCCTTGCCCAAGCCTGTCGCTTCCAACTCCGTAACATTGCCCCCGCATCCGTCCTTTCCTCTCTCAAGATGCCACCAAAACTATCATCCATACTCTCATCATCTCCCATCTCGACTACTGCAACCTCCTCCTTACTGGCCTCCCCTGCTCCCACCTTGCCCCCCTTCGCTGTATACTCAATGCGGCTGCGAGACTCATCTTCCTCTCACGCCGCTCCTCCTCTGCCTCCCCTCTCTGTCTTTCCTTACAATGGCTCCCCTTCCCCTACAGAATCCTTTTCAAACTCATCACCACCACTTACAAGGCTCTCTCTCAGTCTACTGCCCCTTACATCTCTGACCTCCTCTCCATTCACACTCCCGCCCGCTCCCTGCGCTCGGCCAATGATCGCCGCCTCTCCTCCACTCTGATCACCTCTTTCCACTCTAGAATCCAAGACTTCTCCCATGCTGCCCCCTTCACTGGAACGACCTCCCTCGCTCCTATCGTCTCTCACCCAATCTGTACTCCTTCAAGCGGGCACTTAAAACTCACCTGTTCCTTAAGGCCTACCAACCATCCACTTAACCTCTCACCTCTTCTGGTTCTCCCCTGCCCCCTTTCTCTCTCCCCTTTGCTTCACTGGCTCCCTTATGTACCTGATTCTGTTTACCCTCCCTTAGGATGTAAGCTCGTATGAGCAGGGCCAATCTTCCCTCCTGTCTCCATTCCTGTTCTTCCGCTCCGTCTCTACTGTATCTGCCTGCCTGGAGTTTCTGGTGTACTGGTACTTTGTGTTTATTGTTCTGTACTGTTTTACCCTGTATAGTCTACTGTTTGTACCATGTACGGCGCTGCGGAAACCTTGTGGCGCCTTATAAATAAACAATAATACTTCTTAATTTAAGATCCTTAATAATTCAGGCCCCTGGAGTTAAATAGGTGCTGAGCACCAATTAAGGTGTGTGTCACCTTAAGGAGCCAGGGCATCCACCACACTCCACCACACCAAAACCCATGACCAAGCAAAACTCAGTGCTGCTTATAAGAAAGATGGAAGATGCTGTCCATGCAAGTACACACCTACCACTTGGTCAAGCATCGTTTATGTTGTTAATTAAATCTAAGGGTGACTTAAAGTGAGGACTATCTTTTAAGACCATAGGAGCCAATTTTTTTAAAATTATTGGAGTTGCTCACTTCACCCCCCATATGACTGAAAAATGCCATACATAGACACAGTTAGTGGGAACACAAATATAGATAGTAATCAAGCACCTATGTTTATGACATGTATCACATTTAGTTTTTTATGGGATTGCCCCCATAAATACACTATCAACTATTTGAAATTCAATGAAACATCTCGTCCTCAAAACAAGTTTTTTTTTTTTTTTTTGTAATACAAGACACACAAGTGCATTCATCAAGAAACATCCAGATCCACCCAACTCCTTCCATCAGAAGCTGCAACATGTTGTTGCCTCACAGTCAGGTTCATCTCTGCTGGGTAACCCTTGCACTTTCCCAAGTAAACAGATGCATTCATGAAAAAATAGGAGCATGATATCAGAAAGCAGCAAATGCTCTGCAGGTCTGCATTTGTGTGGTTTGTAAATGACCTTTAATAAGTGCATAAGAGGCTGACTAAAACCTTTACTTATAATGGTGTTTAGAATGACCACGTCAAGCTTCTGCAACTTTCTCTGCTCTACTTGAGTCTGCTTTTCATATAAAGTCCTGATTTCACATTGCTAAGCAAACATCCAAATGGCAGTTTTGCAAATGTGGGTGCATTTGCCGGATGTTAATATTCACCAATAACATTGTATAATTGCTAATTCAGCATTAGAATTATATTAAAACAAAATGCTTTTATAAACTGTGACAGTAATTGTACAGGGCACTGTTATTTCTATTGCGGTTTTATAGTTCAGGTGAAAAAACTTCTAGTTAATAACCCAGTTTAGCTATTATAATTATATAACATGTAATTTCACATGTGCAGTGAATTGCAAAGTAATTCTAAAGCATATTGTTTGTGCAATAAAATAAGTTGAGAGCAGGGCAAATGCAGTATAGCTGTCCGCGTCCCTGGGCTGCTGCATAGTGGTCTGCGGCACAAAAACCTGGGGTCCATAAATGGTGGGCAAGTGTTATGGACTGGGATAATGTTAGGCCTAGTGGGCGGCTCCCACGAAGGCCTGTGCCTGTGACTTAGCTGAGCCAGGATCATACAATGCTTAGAGAATAAGAACACAACACAATGGGTCTGCTTATTAAGTACTTCAATGAATATGAACATAAATACATATCAACACATGATAAACAATGAAGCACGATTGTAGTGAGATGTTAGAGATAAGCAGATTGCCATATATAACATTACAAGAAATGGTTAAGCATTACACAGGGCAGTAATGGAACACAAATGCAATGAAATCACAAGGAAAAAGGAACATAAATGCAAGTATCAATGAAACACATAGAATATGTATTGCACCCTCTGAGCACAGGAGTCCATGGCTGAGTACTAGCAGGGTTCTGTATAACGAGAGTTGGTAGATCACCACAACAGGACACAGTGAAATGACAATAGGCAACAGAGTTCTGTACCAGCACGGAATAGACTTAACCACGCCAGAGCGCAGCACTGATGAATACACAGCAGGTAGTGGGTGCCAGAACAAGACATAGTAATGGAGATGACAGAAGGTTTTTATGCACGGCAGAATATGTTACTTAGCCACGGCAGAGCGTGGCAATGGTTTTGTATTTGGCAGCGGTCTGTATGCAGCATGGATGGTGATTAGCTGTGACAAGACATGACAAGGATAGAGACTAGCAAAGTTCTGTATATAGTAGAGATGGTGAGCAGCTATGTTTCAGGATACCACAGGGGTCCGGTAATTAATAGAGATTAGCACTATAACATATATGCAAGGTAAGGTCTGATCACCGCAGTGTGTAGGAATAGCAGCGTCAGCGGAACAGCCCGGAAGGTATCAAATAAGTTCTTGTGCAGTAGTATAAGTGAGATGGCAGTTCAGTATCACAATGATGAGAATCTGCATACTTGGCATAATAAACAAAGTCTTGTAAAATGATGCATAGAGATACTTGCAAACAGGAGTGTTCCAAAGATAGTGCTACCAGCACTTGGTTGATGAAGCAGGTTCACCCAGAGTGAATCCAACAGGAGGGTTCAGGAATACACAAGGATCAGAGAATACACAGGGGTCCATGGAGTCAGGCTAGCAAACAAGTGGCACTGACACTTGACAGGTGTCAGCACCAGGTTTAAATAGAGCAGATTTGAATGACCTGCACTGTGGATGAGTCATGTGATCCACACAGGAATGCAGAGGTACAGGGAAAGGTAACAAACACAGGTAAGATTGTTACAGCAAGGCAACGGATTCGGATTAAGACAGTGGATAGTGTTGACTGCTATGTGGTATGAGAGAGCATAACATAAGATGTAACAAATAACACATGGGGGTAAATGTATCATGGTCCGTTTTTTTCAAGTCGCCGGAAAAAACTTGCCTTTACAAGCCAGTGCCGCTTTAAATTTTATCTGTAAACTCGCTGATTTCCGGCGACTTGAAAAAACCGGACCACGATACATTTACCCCATGGCATGAAGACAGAGGCGCGCTGGGGCGGACAGAAATAATCTTTTTTGGGCCAGTGATCCTCCTGATCTGTCCTTCCCCCCGCCTATCTGTGAGAGCCTAGCTGTCACATGGGACATACACCACATGACAGGTGCCGTCTCATGTGAGAAGTGCTGAAAACAGCGCACGCGGAGGGAATAAGGTAAGTTTTGGGGAAACGTTAACATTGTGTGTGTGCTGAGAGATATACTGTGTGTTTTGATTGATATAGTGTGTGTGCTAGTGTTCTAATATAGTACGTGTGTGTGAGCCAGTGTGTTAATATAGCATGTGTGTCTGAGAGTGGGGGTCAGTGTGCTAATATAACGTGTGTGTTTGTGTGTGTGTGAGAGTGGGGGCCAGTGTGTTAATATAGCGTTTGTGAGAGTGGGGGCCAGCGTGTTAATATAGCGTGTGTGTGAGTGTGGGGGCCAGTGTGTTAATATAGTAGGCTTTTTAAGTGCATATGGGGGCTAATTATTTGTGGGGTGATGGTGGGGCTATTTAAGTTAGTAGTGGGGCCTATTAATTTACGGTTAGGTGACGGGACCTTTAATTTAATGCTGTGGTGGTTTGGTGATATTAATTGAATATGGGGCTGATTTTGGGGAGGAGGGCTATTTATTAAATGTGAATATGAATTATTTAATGCTGGGCATGTTGTGTAAAATGATTATATTTGTTAAACATAAACGCAATTTATTTATTGCTGGAGCTGTTTGGAGGAGGGAAATCGGTTTATATATTAAATGTGAATAGTGTTATTTTAATGTTGGGGCTTTAGGAAGGCCTAATTATAAAACATGGGTGCTATTGATTTAACACTGGGACTGGTTGGAGTTTTCTAAATTTTATGTACCCATTTTTTTTCCAAATAGGGCCTCCAATATTCTAGGATCCAGACAACCAGCAAATGAGCTAAAGTAACCAGCAGCCACAAGTAGTGAAAGTGACAAGAACAGGTAGGAGAGAGCAGGACTGTCTGCCAACTGTCCTGAATTTGGTGGGACAGTCCCGAATTTGGGTAACTGTTTCGCTTAGGACAGTTGGGAGGTATGTCCCACTTCACCGTGTACTGCTCATGAAGGTAGAACTGTGTGCACCTAACAGTAGTGCACACAGTATTGCCTCTGTATTTCTCTAAAATGCTACATCATAGGGGGTTACCCTGTCTAAAGTGCCCAGGCACCCCAGAGCCTTAATCTAGCTCTGGAGGCATAAATATATATATATATATATGGATTATGCAACACTAAAATAGCCTTTTTATATATAGATAAATACATATTGTACCAAAAACCACTCTTTAAGGATGGGCCGTTGCTTATGGGCTAGTGCTGTGTGCTTGCCCCCGGGCTAAAGTCTGCCAGCCCTCCCCTGCATGAAGATTAAAAGAAAGAAATCAGATACAAAAATAGAAGATGTTAATAAACATGAATAAAATAATGGGATAATAAATAAATAAAATAAGGATATAACAGAAAGGATTAGCAATTATTGTGTTCCTAAAAGACAGTGAATTGTGGGACTGCGGTAGGTAGAAGTAGGTAGTCGGTCAGTGTGAAGAGACATGCACAAGTAGGATGAAGGTGAAGAAGTGAGCAGAAAAAAGAAGATGGTAAAAAAATAGAAGAAGTGGATGAAGGAAAAGGAAGGAAAAGATATGGACAAGAAGGAAAGGAAAGATTGGAAGGAATAATAGGATTGGGTGGGAGAGTGAAGTCAAAGTGAGGGATGATCTGGTGAGAGACCATATATAAGTGTTATCTATGTAAATGATGGGAAGTGGGATGAGATAGATGTTGGGTGTGATAGGTATTGAGGTGGCTGGGTTTTGATATAAGTGTGGAAATAATGTATAGTTTGAAAGTATTTTTAAAATATGGACAGCACATTGTTAAGTGCACAATTTGATGATGGTGGTCAAGTAGTCTTATGGTGAAATGAGAAAGGGACATAAAATGAATTGAAAGTGGGAATATAAGCTAAATAGTATTAGAGTTATATATGGGATATTGGCAATGTAAGATGAATAATTATATGGAGAAGTTACATTTTGACAGATGGGAGACTTTATAAGAAGTAGATTGATGGTGGCAAGAATAAAAAATGTTAGTTCCAAATACATGTAACAATGTTAATGGTAATGCAGGTATATATGTGAGGTGCTCTTACATTGATAAATTAGATATCTAAGAGTTGAAGGACTGGGTAAGATAATCACTGCAGTGAGCCTTTATTTTTCCATGTTACTATTTTTATATCAATAAACATATATATTTTATATTGTACATGATAAGTATGTTACAGGGGGTGCTTGCCTTGAAACAATCAATAGGAATAGTTGGGTCACTATTACTTTAATTATAAGTATAGTTCAACTTTCCTGGAATGTCTGGGAGGCTCCCGAAATTTGGATCGGTCTCCCGGACTCCTGGGAGAGCAGGCAAGTATCCCGCATACTGCAACTTGATCGTCAAAATGACGCGATTTGCAGGGAATCGCGTCATTTTGGCACCACCCTGCGACAAAAACTGCATTTTGTCGCGGGGGCGGGGCCAAAATGATGCACCCTCCAACCACGCCCCCTGCCCGGGACCTCCCGGAATTACCTTCTCAAAGATTGGCAAGTATGGTATAATTATCAATTTATAGTATTATAAAAACATATTTATTATACGGCATAACATAAGAAATAAAATAAATAACAAAATGTAAAATCATAGTAGATGACATGATCTGTACTATTGCAGTTTGCCTGTAACCACAGAACAGTATATGGTTACCAAGCTCCTATAGGTGGTACATTTCCCATATATGTCTCTCATGTTTTAATGTTTTATTGTCCCTAGATTATTTTCTGCATGTTTTCTGCAATTCTCACCATCCAATCTTATTCTCTGAGCTTTACAAGTTAAGATGTATTGAAATTGAGTATTTAAAATGAAAAAAAGTACTATTATTACATTCAGTTCATAAGACATGAAGGGAGTTGTAGTACTGCAAGGTCTACCAAGTAACACACATAACCTGCGCAGATACACTGGCTCATCTGTAAAATGTTGGTAACAACATGTGTTATCACATGCATTATTTGCTGTAGGCTATCACAAACAGATAAACCTTATCTATCGATCTATCTATCTATCTATCTATCTATCTATCTATCTATCTATATGAATTATTATGATTTGAGAAACAACCCATTTAAACTAAGACACAGCTGCATATATACCAACACAACTGTACCATGTTGTTTCATAAACCACAGTACATACTGCATATCAGACTACAGTTTCATTAGCCTGGAGCACAATACCCAGCAAGAAGTGTACATTACTTTACACCCTTCTGGATGCTGCTGGATGCCCTGAAGCGAGAGATACGGTAGTGATGCTGAGACACATGCAGTCATTTTAATCCATATCTTACACATCTTAGACTCTCTATGCTGCAAGCTGAGACACAATCAGACACTGAGCTGTTATTAATGACCAGAAAATAAAATATTAAACTGTTTCATCCATTTTGTTTCCACTGTGCTCCTAAACATCTAGATTCTCTGAGGACGTTTTCAATGTGCTTCACTCGTGTTTAATTCAACTGTCCACAATATAACAATCAGTCACTATTCAGTATGATATATCTGCAATTGGTGACGTTATACTGACAAGGGGGATCGTGTGCAATGTGTATCGACTAATCTTGTCAACACAGAGCAGCATGAACTCACACCTCTGTTGCAGTCTGCAGCAGGGCTTTACAAACTCTCATTTGCACCCCGCTCGCTTCTCACGGAGCTGCAGGCAGAGCTAGTGAGATCATTCTAGGAGGAGGGGAGACATTGCTAACTGACTCCAGAACTGCCTCTTAAAGAGAGAGGTTATACAGCCAGCACCTTCAATTACCTGCAATGGAAGATTTTAGTAGAGGGGATGTTTTGTGCAAATTAGCATAGTATCCTGTTCTTATATTGCTAATAGAATTAGTGGGAAATAGCAATAATGCATTCGTTTTGTATGATAAGATTCAGAAGTATCCAGAGGTAAAATCTTTGCATTTGAATGTTATTCTATACAGATGACTACAGGAGTCCTCCATCTGAGACTAGCAAATTGAATGTATGAAGTGTGTTTGACACCATAGTTTTCATGCATGAGTTTCACAAGAAACTCACATCACTATTTGTTCTGGGACCATGGGGCATATTTAACAAATAGTGATAGTGCACTATCGTGCACTTACCATTAAAAAAATGTCCCTCTGTGTCCCTTGCATATTTAAGAAGAGTGCATTGCAGCAGATATCGTGGATATCTGCTGCTTTGCACTCCTCTTAGTTTTTGCGAGCAATCACCATTCTACAGTATGCCCTTTTCTTGCTCAACATGCATCCAAACTTTTTTCCATTCTCTCATCATCTCCCGTTGAGACTATTGTAACCTCCTATCTAGCATTCCTGACACCCTTATATCCACACTTCAATCCATCCTAAATGCTGCTGCCACTCCACATCTGCTGCCAGGGCCGGACTGGGACTAAAAATTAGCCCTGGCATTTAAAGCACACAGGCCCACGTGTTGTGAGCTCCATGCACTATATTGTTGCACACTGATGCTGGCGCAGTGTGCGTTGCTGGTGCAGTACAACATGATGTAGTATGAGTGTGTGTGTGGGGGGGGTATTTATTTCTCCTAATGACCCTCAACATTACATTGTTAGCACCCATATTACATCATTAAATACCATGACAATACGATATTAGTACCCAAATTACAGCAATAAATAACCCCCCACACACACTCCTACTACATTGATACCCACCCACATTACAGAAACCCGCATCACCCCCACATTACAGCAATCAGCATCATCCCCCACATTACAGCATCCAGCATCACCCTTATTCCAGCAACCAGCATCACCCCCACATTACAGCAACCGGCATCACCCCTCCACATTACAGCAGCCAGCATCACCCCCACATTACAGCAACCGGCATCACACACCCCCCCCCACATTACAGCAACCAGCAACACCCCCACATTACAGCAACCAGCATCACCCCCCACATTACAGCAACCGACATCATCCTCACATTACAGCAATACCCTATCATACTTATTAGCAATACTAAGCCCCAAACACACTACAACATTGCAACCACCACGCCACCCCATACAACAGCAATACCACCAATTATACAGGCGCCACTATAGGAAACCAATGTTTTGCTTTTTTCAAATCTCCCACAAAATAGCAACAACAGAATACTTACACACATATAGGTAACAGGCATCCTTTTCCCTCAATTAAATAGTAATGGCAGAATTTTCATGAATCATTCCACATGAAATAAAACTCTAACAAATGTATCAGAAAAAACATAACTATTGAATGATCATTTAAAACCACGCGGCCGCATTAAAAGTATTTCCATCTACAGAAAAATGTCAGAGAAAAATATTTTTTTATACCACAGTAACTGGTTATGCATCCTTTCTATTCATTTTAAATAACACAGTATATTAATTAAGGGGGATAGAGGAGGTGGGTGAGAGATAATTGGATGTGATCCATCAGTTTGATTAGATAGGAAACATTTAGATTATTTACCTGGAGACATCTACCCCCTTGACTCACAGGCAGGGCTGACAAGAGGAATTTTGGGACCCAGTACAGCAACTTCTTTGGGCCCCCGTCATATTCAACAATGAGAGACTTGCCTTTGGCAGAAGTTCATATCATGCCACACCGTAGTGCCCCCAGTTCATATTATGCCACATAATATTACCCTCAATTCATATTTGGCTATGCAGTAGTGCCCACAAATCATATACCATACAGTATTATGCCACAATAGTGCCCCCAAATAACATTATGCCATACAGTAGTGCCCCCAAATAACATTATGCCATACAGTAGTGCCCAGACAAAAAACTCATTCACAAATAAAAATTAGTACAGCATATCAGATACTAGAGTGTGAGTCCCAGGAGCAGCTTAATACATCATTTACAATGCAAACAATAATAGATATATTGACACAATCACAGAAAAAAATTATGACAAGCAGTGTTTTTTCCTCTTAATTAAAAGTCTCTGTACAGATAAATATGCAAAAAAATTACAGCACAATAATGAGCAATGCATAGTGTTTTAAACATCATTGGATACACAGTAGTGCCCCCAGTTCAACGAAGGATGGTTAAAAACACATTGCACATGAGAAAATATATGAACTTACCTGATTATGGCATCCTGTGTTCTGTATTCCTACTGGGCGCGCTGGGCAATGAGGGATCTGCAGCTGTCAGCTCACACAGCCAGTCGGGAGCAGGGACCGAGGGCAGTGGTCAAAGTGGGAATTTAGAAGTGGGGGTATGGAAAATATAAGTGAATGGAGTATGAAGGCTTTATTTTTAATTTTCTTTTAACACTTGTCCCCTCTGTGCATTCCCATTCTTCATTACTACTTGTGTTTTATGATGGCTGCTTGCCTGACATTCCCATTCTTAAGATGTCTCTCCCTTTACACTTTCTTTACATATGCCCCTGCACCATCTTCTCATTTGTCACTCTCACTTTACTCCCTGCACCCCCTTCCCCCCTGGCTCTCACCCCTCTTCCAGTACCCCCTTCATCCCTGGCACTCTTACCCCTCTTCCAGCACTCCCTGACTCTCTCACCCCTCTTCCAGCACCCCCTTCCCTCCTGGCACTCACCCCACTTCCAACACTCCTTTCCACCTTGGCTCTCACACCTCTTCCAGCACCACCTCCCCCCTGGCTCTCTCTCACGCCTCTTCCAGCACCCACTTCCCCCCCTTGCTCTCACCCTCTTCTAGCACCCACTTCCCTCCTGGCTCTCTCACCCCTATTCCAGCACCCACTCCTCCCTGGCTCTTTCACCCCTATTCCAGTACCCCCTTCCCCCCTGGCTCTCATCCCTCTTCCAGCACCCTCTTCCCCCTGGCTCTCACCCCTCTTCCAGCACTCCCTACCCCCCTGGCACTCACACCTCTTTCAGCACCCTCTTTCCCCTGGCTCTCTCACCCCTCTTCCAGCACCCCCTTCCCCCTGGCTCTCATTCCTCTTCCAACACTCCCTTCCCCCCTGGCTCTCACCCCTCTTCCAGCACCCCCTTCCCACCTGGCTCTCTCACCCCTATTCCAGCACCCCCTTCCCTCCTGGCTCTTACCCCTCTTCCAACACTCCCTTCCCCCCTGGCTCTCTCTCACCCCTCTTCCAGCCCCCACTTCCCCCCATGCTCTCACACCTGTTCCAGCACCACCTCCCCCTGGCTCCCTCTGACCCCTCTTCCAAATATATTTAGACGTTCTCTAAAAGTCCATCTCCCCCTGCCCCCCTGGCTCTCATCCCTCTTCCAGCACCCCCTTCCCCCTGGCTCTCACCCTCTTCCAGCACCCCCTTCCTCCCTGGTTCTCACCCTCTTCCTTCCCCCCTGGCTCTCACCCTCTTCCAGCACCCCCTTCTTCCATGGTTCTCACCCTCTACCTTCCCCCCTGGCTCTTACCCTCTTCCAGTCTTCCAGCACCCCCTTCCTCCATGGTTCTCACCCTCTTCCAGCACCTGATCCCCCTGGCTCTCCCACACTGGTGAATACCCTGCCCCCCCCCATGCGAGAATCGCGGCACCCCCTACGACCCCCGTGCAAAAATCCACATACGCCCGCCACAGAAGTGTGAAAATCACAGCACCCCCGCGACTCCCGTGCTAAAATCCGCGCACCCCCCCCCTCCAGCGGAAATCACTGCACCCCCCTCCCTGCGTTCCCCTCCCTAGTCAGAAAAAAAAATAAAAACTGTAAAAACTGTGTCCACATTGTAGGGCACAGTGCACAAGATAAGGGGGAGGGAGCAGAGGAGCCCTCGTCCATCGCACAGCAGAGGTGCAGGAATCCAAGAAGTGTCGGCCGGCCCATCTAGCCATCCTCCCTTCTGGCATTTGCCAGAAGTGCCAGATGGCCAGTCCGGCCCTGTCTGCTGCACCACTTTGCAAATCCCTACATTGGCTCTCTGTGTCCTCTAGAATCCAATTCAAATGACTCACCCTTATCTTCAAAGTCCTCAACAACACCACTCCTTCATACATCTCATATCTCATACCAAAATACCCTCCCTGCTGCCCTATTAGATCTATGTCTAACCTGTATCTTGACACGTAATTATTAACCACCTGTCACTCACGCCTACAAGATTTCTCCCATGCTGCTCCCCACTTATGGAATTTCCTCCCAAGCCCAATAAGGCTTTTCCACAGCCTTCAAATATTTAGACGTTCTCTAGAAGTCTGATGATATTGTTCACACTAATGCATCCTCACAGCTGTCCCAATCTCCACTCTAAGCCACACTCACTCCTCTTGTTTCAGCTGGCCTTCTTCCACTTAGAATGTAAGCTCTCCATACCCTTTGTTGTCATGTTTACATTTATTTTGTCTGCCTTGTTTGTCCTTATTTTATGTATGTCCTGTTGTCCCTACTATAAAGCACTGCGGAGCCCTGTAGCGCCTTACAAATCTACGATAATAATAATAAAAATAATAATAATATGCACTATATGCATGCTTCCATACAGTCTCAGCCCTCTATCATGTAACAAATACCTCCCAACATTTAGACTTGAGAAATCTCAACAAAATAAGTACCACCCTGATCCAACCAAACCAAACCCCTCTCAGATCCGTCCACTTCTGTTCAAGTACCACCCCTTTTGAGGTCTGGGAATTCGGACTGTCCCTCCAAAATCAATTTACAGATATACTCTGTATCACTCAGTGTCCTGAGTATTAGACCCTGGTGTCCATTGTGGTGCAGCCACTGTTACACACAGTTACGTTACTACGTTTTTTCCATAGTCAGTTGAGCTGATGACCGTGTCTTAGCAGGTCACCAAACATTTCCACATAAAGGACTTTAGGGATTGACATGTCAGTAGTGTCTCTGCTTGATGAGCAACTTATGCACTTCTCTTTGTAAACAACAGCATTTACATGTAGAGGCCTGACCATATCTTATGTTTTCTACCTCCCAGCTGTCCTCAGTTATGCTGTACAAACAGAATTTGAGGCACTGTACCACTGTCTAAACCTTTTTTCCAACTCACAGGAATTTCGGAGGCATGACTCTGCTCACCATACAAGTGCCGAACACGTGCATCAGGCACCAGAGACAGGAGTTGCATGTGGCAATTCAAAGCTTATTTTTAAGGAGCAAAGGGGATTTGTGGATGGCCTAGCAGTTCAGTAGAGCTGGAAAGGCCACCAGGGGCCTGGTCACACCTAATGTGATGCATTAACACCCCTGTTTTGGGGGGGTATTGTCATTTCCCTATCTAGTAAATTTCAGAGTTGAAAGGTATGATATAATTTTAAGTTACGTAGAATTGGCTCCTAATGAGCACCAGCAAGTGTAAAAGGCAAGAGTCTGTTTTGAGCAAACTACTATGCATTAACATACTTAATATACCACTAATAAGCTATACAGCTGCAGGTAATTCACTTTTTAATATTCAGCTTTATTTATTTTATTATTTATACTTACATGTTGAAAACAACTCTGATGCATTAAAAATTATACAATGTCTATCAATTCAATTTAAAAATAAAGTAACATTGACTCCCAGACAATTTGCGCACATACATGGATAAATACAGTATATTTCTGATACATATTTCTGTTCTTATACCAAATATTTTTTTTCAAAAATCATATGGATATAAATGAGCCTCTGGAGTTTTTTTGTCTTGATAAATGTCACAAATAAAAATAAAAGTCACAAATCTTAGCTGCTAAATCCCTAGTGTGGTGCATCTAAAGAATTAAATCTATTTGTTATAAATATAGTTTATTCATATTTCTTTTTTCTATCAAGGACCAGTAACGCATAAAATAAACTATTTTACTTTAAGAGCCATTAACTTATGGTAGTTCCATGTTAGATTAAGCAAAAAGCTGCTCTAAAAATACAGAGAGACTGTTGTTTACAACCAGTGTAATAAGTATCTCTAACTATACTCTTCCTGATTGTATACTGTGTGTTAGGTTTACATCTGCTTTGTATTCTGTTTTTTACTCAGATCTGCAATGCAGATTGAAACACTTTATAAGCTCTCACATGTCCTGAATGCATTGCCAGTGATAGTGTTATGCTAGCTTCCTGGTTCCTGTATCGGTGTCCTGTGTGATTGTGACCTTGCATGAAGAAAGTTGTTTCCTGGGTCCAAGTATTTGCAAATTATTGTCTCCTGGTTTCTAATACGTGGCATTATAATTTAAAGACTGCCAGTTCTTGACATCTGGCTTTGCATATACGCACTATTCATATAGCTCTACATAGAATAGCCAGGAACAGGTTGTGTTAATTATCGTTGCTCACTCTGCAAGTCATTCACAGTAAAGACTGTTATATTCCTGCAATTCTGCAACACACTTTGTTATATTCTTTCATTTCCACAAGGACTGTTATAGTCTTCCTAACATATTTGTGTACAAATTCAATGTGTCTAAATTTGACCAATGTAGTGACTGTCTAAGATAGGATTATAATCCACTCTTCCCCTAACGTGTGCACTGAAGTGCTAAAATATGACTATATCTTTAATCTACCCATTATTAAACGATAATTCCACTTTTTAAGTAAACTACATTTAATAGCCGCTAATGGTAAGTACAACAAATACAAGTCCCTATTTAATAGTTTCTATTGGTTAGATACACCCACTTTGAGATCTAACATTTCCTACAGCTGAACACTACCCATGTAAATATAAGGGGAGGGGGGTATGTGCATTCCTCTGAATTATATCTGCCACCCACTTTCATCTGCTAAAGTCATTGGTTTTCAATACTCAAAACAAAATGCTGTTTGTGCTTGTTATTTTGAACTCAGATGACATGACCATGAGGGCAAAGATACGCAGGTGGTATGCAGATACAACCCCACTGCAAAGGACAACCTTAAGTACATGTAAGGTACAGTCAGCTGTAGGGTGTATCTAACCAACCAAAAGAGACAGGGTCTAGTATTGTACTTTTATCTATTTATGTGGCTATCAAAGCTGTCTGTGTCCTGCCTCATAAAGTCTAGGGCATGTCTTGATCTGGTTAATGGCCAGCTGAGTTCTGCAAATTCTGAATTGCGTACTTGCAAAGACTATACTTTTCCTCCATAAGAACCTCTTTGCACACATTTTCATTTTCAAAATACAAGAGTGACAAATTACAAACACTTAAATGTAGAAGCTACATTTATTGCTATTTAATAAAAAATTTAAATTTCAGTTAATGTTTCTTTAAAGAAAACATTTCATTCACTTTAAACTTATATATACTGTAACAAAAGGAGGCATTTAGCTGGCAATATGCAGAGAAAGCAGGGAAGTAGAGTAAATCATTGGCACAGTTATGTACCTAGGTGGAGATTAAACCAGGTAAAAACAT
Source organism: Mixophyes fleayi (assembly GCF_038048845.1). Lineage (NCBI taxonomy): Eukaryota > Metazoa > Chordata > Amphibia > Anura > Limnodynastidae > Mixophyes > Mixophyes fleayi. The sequence goes on along the minus strand of NC_134405.1, from coordinate 299,061,464 downwards.
ATGTGTAGTTTAAAATTGGTTTACTTACATGATTTAAAAGCTGCTTCCTCTCAGCAAACAGACAGGGTGGGTCTGATAGTCTAAACAGAGCCAGGGATGGGCGTTTCCTTTTAAAGAGAAGGTGGGTGTGTCACCTGTCCATCAAGCTAGGCCTGTGGGAGGAGTGTCAGGTATAAAACCCTGCTTGTTTCTCAGAGAGATCAACGCTGGGCTAGCTGGCTGATCTGGACAGAGAGCTGGACTATGTATAGTAAGCGTTGAGGGTCTCCATAATTGCTGTGCAAGTATACGGTGTCAAAACATTATTACCATCCTGACAATAAAGAACCATAAAAAGGAAGAAGTTGTACGCGTGTGCTTCTGCAGTAGCGGGCTCTTGCCACAATACATTAAAAAACATAATATTCTATATCCTGAGAAAACGTCAAGAAATTTCAATTCAATCGTTACTCTTTCTGATCCCTGGAGAACTTTTGAACAAGAGGTTGTACAGAAAGTACCAGGAAGAGAAAAGAGCAGTGGATACTTCCATGCACTGTATTGCCCTCAAGCTTATAATAAAGTAAGGTTTGATGCAATTAAAATAATGTACCTTAATAAGTTTTTTTTCTCCAGTAATATGGAAGTGCTGAAATATTGCTAATGCAGTAATAGTGCTTCTATTGGTTGTACATATTTCCAAATATCCTCAGCATTCTCTATTAATGATAAATATTTAACTGTTTTGCAGGGATAAAGAACATAACAGTAAAGTGTCTAATATTCACAATGGTAAAAGATTAATAGCCACTTGAAATCAATGTTTTCTTGTAGGGATCTAAAAAAAATTTTGAGCATGTCTTAATACACACTTTGGAAGTGATTGTGTTAATAAAGTGTTCAAACTTTGCACAATACTGCAACGGAACCAAAAAGTGAGTTATTTTTGTTGGTTACTGTATTAATTTGTGTCCTTTATACTAGGACCACAGTCCACCTGTAACAATATGTATAGCTATGTGTTGTGCAGGAGAGAGCTGGCAACAGTCATGGCTCACACTCAAAGTTGAATTCACATTAATGTCATAGCTAGAGGTCTTCTGCACTAGACCCTCAATCAATCCTCAAAACTCTTTCTAACCCTCAAGAAAAAAGCCACCACATAAACAAAGCATCACAAGCATTTTTCTCCCCAAACAACTCTCCTTTGGTCTCTTTTCCAGCATGATAGGTGCTTTGCTAGCTTCCAGTATGGTGGTCCACAATGTTTGTACTTTGTGTCATCTCTCAGCTTGCCTCATGTTTAACTCTAAAATACCTTTTACGTTCCTTTGCCCACAACCTTATCTTATACTTGCCAACTGTTCCTCGTTGGCTTCAGGGAGATCCTGGGGGAGGTGGACGTGCGGGGGCAGGGCTTGATGAATCGCATCATTTTGGGGCTAAGATGACGTGATATTTGCGCCACTAAGCCCCAAACCGAGAAACGGGAGGTTGCCCTGCTGTCCCGGGAGCCCAGGAGGTCTCCCAGAAATGCGGGAGTCTCCCGGAGTAGGCAGCTATGTGTTAAAGAAAAGCAGCTAATGAATCTCTAGAGACTGAAGTGTCTTTTACATTTCTGTCTCCAATACTGAAGTCTTGGTCTCCATGAAAATGGCCACCTCCATAGGTATCAATGCATGAACATAGGACACAATTTCTAAACTGAGTCATCATGCCACATATGGTGAAGCCAACCACGTCTTGTACTGGCTCAGCATCAGGGAGAATGCCAGACTCTTCAGGGAGTGAGGGAGATCACCCCTATTTCAGGGAGTCTCCCTGACATTCAGGGAGAGTTGGCAAGTATGCCTTATCTCTGACCTTCCTGTCCTCTCCATGTTATCCTGACCTCATTGTATTATGTATGCCCTCTGTTTCCCTCATTATCTTCTGTTCGCGCCTCACTTTCCTCATTTTTCCTTTCACCTCTCTCTTCATGTCTCCCCACACCTTTTTTATGCCTTTCTCCACATTATACCAGCATGTGTCCATCCCATTACACCAGGCTAAAATAATATGGAGAACCAGACGCTAAAGATTAATAAACCATATATAGTGCCTATGCAATCTGCTGCTTTCAGAAAACAGAATACTGAAACCTGTATAAAACAGTAAAATGCAAAAATAAATTGAATGAAAGTGCTGATATGCAAAACAACAATAACCTTGTATTCAAATACATACATAAAAAACACACAAAACGATGACTGTAACTGACTCAATAAAATATCAATAAGTGAATATCACAAAATTATTCACAGAAAACCTATAGATGGGTAACTACAACATAGAAGGTGCTCTGAACTCAATCAATAAATATCCCAAGCCCTATTGTTCATATAATACATGAATTGATAAGGTCAGTAAAGATGGTATTCTTGTAAATCCAACATCTGATTGCTATGTTCCTTTTAAATTTTATATAACACATTGCTATCTTCTCATGTGATCTTTACATGGCCAAATGCTGTGTAAGATTTGACAGATTTTCACAGTTTATTATAGAGATCCACCTATCTGATAAAGGTAACTATATGCCATATATTGTACAATAAATGTTACATTTCAGAAAAAATGTAAAAAAGCTCATTAATACAACAGGAAGTATTCAGCTAACTTTGAATGAGTGAATAGCATGTCAAGGCCCTACATAGTTTAAAACTGTGGGAACCAGATTGACCTTCAGAATTTATATATAATTCACAAAGTGTGAAGGACATTTTTTTACTTGATGTATTGCCTGTCAAGCTGTTGACCATGAAGCTAAAATGATAGATAGTATTTTCTTTTTTACCCTAATTTAAAACTCTCCCCAAGTGCACTTCCTAATGGGCAGCACTGTGACCCTTGGTTTAATTCCTACTAGAGTTCTATGACATTTGTGTTTTCTGGCTGTATTTACATGAGTTTCCTCCCATAGTCCAAAATATACTAGGCTAGGTTAGGTAGGTTAACTAGCTAAGGTAGGTAGATTAATTAGCCTCTGAACAGAGCAAGAATCGAATAAGTATGGGTGTATAGAGGAGAGGGGTATGTGCAAACTCCTGCAGGTGGGTGTTGGTGATGCCAGCACGGACCCTGTATGTAACCAACAGCATAGCAATACCATAATTATACGTATGTAACAAGCTGCCTGTCATGTTTCCCCTGTCTCTCTCTATGTAGACTTTTCTTACGCAAACCACTGCTATTTTATCGCTTTCCTCTTTTGTCATCACTGCAATTTACTTTAAAAAGTTCTCTTAAGAGGAACTCCCCCAAAAACCTTTGTTTTAACTTCAGTTAATAGAAAGGAAAAAAAATACATACCTTGTGGGTTACATTTGCTGGGTGCTTGATAATTCTAACATTGCCACTATGCACTCATCTCTAAGTTTACCAACCAGCCTATTTTAGAAATAAAAAAAATGTGTGTGTAGAATTATATTTCAACATTTTTTTTTACCGTCCACTATATCTGGATATTTTTAGAGTCCATCTCTAGATTTCTTTTCTGCTCACATGCTTCCTACCATTCAAAGATAACAATCTTCTGTCCTCTTGTCATGCTTTAAAGACTCATCTTGAACCACAGCCAACCTGTACAAATAACAGCTTTACCTTACAATTATCTATTCTTCTTCTTAAAGCTTCAAGCTTTCCTAAAAAAAAAAATCTTCGTAAAGATCTATTTTCTCTCCTCCCAATTATCTTCCTAACTAATTTAGGCAAAGTCTAACAGCTTTGTCGCATTTTATCATACATCTGAAACCCTGTCTTATGTCACTTACATGCCTCTCAGTGCAACCTATTGTACATTTAACCCACCATCACAAAATTAAAATCTTTTCTGCTTTCTGTTATTGGAAAATAAGAATTCTGAAACTGCAAACAATGTTTGACTGCCCAATATTTATATAAATCAGGCATGATTCTATACCCGGGTCCCACAGGCTATTTACCTGGCCCAACTGGTCGAGAGTGTTACAACAATTATGACGGCAAAGGCTCCCACTCCAGATCATCATTTAGCTGACTGCCCTCAGCCTAATAAACACCCTCAGTGTGGTGGACATGGGAACACACTTTTACACCCAGGTAAATAATCAGATATAAATATACATATGGCCTACCAATTCAAAAAATCAATAGCAATTTCTGTTCTTTCAAGAAAATATAAACAATCCATGCAGCAGTAGTGGTGGCCAATCCTGGGAATCCAATGCAGGATTGATCCTAGGCTACAGAGGTTTCTTTCCTGATACTGCTAGTGGTCCTGCTTCACTGTCACCCCACTTTAGACAGGCACACAGATCCACAAAACCTGCTGAGATATCCAGATGAAGGAGAGGAAGACTTGCCAATACTTACAGTCTTTCAGCATTACTTTGATCTTCAGTTAGTTGAGTGGGAGTTGGAACCCCTCTCCAGTCCTGATATTGACTTATGAACACCCCATCCCCAGTCTCCAGCAACAGTCTTTAACCAATTTCCAGGTACCAGACTCCAAGGTGGTACTTCAGTTCCAGGTTCCCTGAAAGCCAGTCCTTATCTTTCAAGGGTGGATCATGACTTCCCTCTGTTACTGAATTGTCTGACCATATCTTCCATGGGCTTTAGCGTATGCTAGTGCTGCCCATCTCTGTGTCAGACCCCCTGCAGGTCCATGCTGTCTGAAGATGTTAGGCTCACACTATAGATGATGGGATTAGTGAGACATTGTTCAAAGTGTTTAGCTCTTATAATGCCGATCTGCAGATCCTATTATTATTATCCTATTATTATCCTGTTATTATCAGATCCTCTCTGGATGACCAGCACTTCCTTCATTATCTAGCTGAAACCTAAACTGCTTATCGGTAGCACTTAGCATAATTGGGCAGGTCTGCCATATACAGTCTCAAAAGTTTTGAGAATGACACAGGTTTTGGTTTTCACAAAGTTTGCTGCTTCAGTGTTTTTAGACCTTTTTCGATGTTGTGATCCCCGAGCCACTTAGTTATCACTTTTGCCTTATGGCAAGATGCTCCATCATGCTGGAAAAGGCATTGTTCGTCACCAAACTGTTCTTGGATGGTTGGGACAAGTTGCTCTTGGAGGATGGTTTGGTACAATTCTTTATTTATGGGCGTGTTCTTAGGCAAATTTGTGAGTGAGCCCACTCCCTTGGCTGAGAAGCAACCCCACACATGAATGGTCTCAGGAAGCTTTACTGTTGGCACGACACAGGACTGATGGTAGCACTCACTTTTCCTTCTCCGACAAGCATTTTTCCAGATGCCTCAAACAATTTGAAAGGGGATTCATCTGAGAATAATGTCTTTACCCACGTCCTCAGCAGTCCAATCTTTGTACCTTTTGCAGAATATCAGTCTCTACCTGATGTTTTTCCTGGAGAGAAGTGCTTCTTTGCTGGTCTTCTTGACACCAGGCCATCCTCCAAAAGTCTTCACCTCACTGTGCATGCAGATGCACTCACACTTGCCTGTTGCTATTCCTGAGCAAGCGCTGCACACTGGTGGTGCACCAATGCCGCAGCTGAATCAACTTTAGGAGATGGTCCTGGTGCTTCCTGGACATTCTTGGGCACCCTGAAGCCTTCTTCTCAACTATTGAACCTCTCTCCTTGAAGTTCTTGATGATCCGATAAATGGTTGATTTAGGTGCAATCTTAATAGCAGCAATATCTTTACCTGTGAAGCCCATTTTGTGCAAATCAGTGATGACTGCACTTTTTTTCTTGCAGGTAACCACGGTTAAAAGAGAAAGAACAATGATTTCAAGCACCACCCTCCTTTTTAAGCTTCCAGTCTGTTATTCTTACTCAATCAGCATGACAGTGATCTCCAGCCTTGTCCTTGTCAACACTCTCACCAGTGTTAACTACTGACCTGATGTCAGCTGGTCCTTTTGTGGCAGAACTGAAATGCAGTGGAAATGTTGTTTTTGGGTTAAAGTTCATTGTCATGGCAAAGAGGGACTTTAAAATTAATTGGAATTCTTCTGATCACATTTAATAACATTCTGGAGCATATGAAAATTGCCACCATAGAAACTGATGCAGCAGACTTTGTGAAAACCAATATTTGTGTCATTCTCAAAACTTTTGGCCATAACTGTAGTGTCCCTGTGACCACAACCCTGTCAGCAGTCAGGAGAGGAGAAGGGAACATTTTGTGAAGTCTTTCGAGAGTATAATGTCAACGATAATAAGTTTTTGTACAAGGTCACTTTTATTATGGCTGAGATAGAGCTTTTGGCTGTCACCAATCATATGTCCTCCCATGTCTCCTCATCTGCCAGGGGGTCCAAAATCTTTTCCCCATTCAGTTTCATAAGATCTTAGAGAGGGAGGGGCAGTGCTGAGAAAGATAGGATGTAGCTGAGAAATCATGCCTTTGGCTAAGGCGTGTTGTTTACAAATGCTTTTAAAAGGGGTAATGTCTCAGAGTATGGTGGCAAGGAACGTAGGAAATGGAGAATTTGGAAAAATTAAAAAAAGAAAAGTATCTGGGATGGTTACTTCTGCTGAACTTCCACCAGGGATAGCTATTGACCCTCTCTGGAAAAATCTACAGGGAATTTAAGGGCCACTTGGATCCAGTTACAATATCACGCAGTAGAATTCCCAGGGTTGTGCCAGAAAGTGGTCAAGGGAGATATTGCTGAAGTGAGTTTCAGTTTAAAGGAATGTTAGTCCTTTTAAGGTTAAATTTGATAGCAGGAAGCAATTTAGCAGTAGCGGGTTGCTGTGTAAAGGGTAAGGCTAACAGGGGGGTCAGGTTGGGGAGATTGACATAGGCTGATTCTATGTTGAGCCAGGAGGTGGATCCCTGGAAAGCTTAGGAGGCAACAATTTGAGAGAAATGGATGGCCTGGTTGTAGAGTCTGATGTCAGGGAGGCCTCTGTCTCCACCAGGGATCGATCTCTTCAGGAAATTGGCCAAAATGTGTGGAGGCCTATGATTCCATATAAAATGGATAAGGGCCTTTTCGGTATTGAGAAGGAGGGAAGCAAGTACAGCTACAGCTATGATCCTGCCCAGTGACGAGGTAATGGCCAAATCAGCTTGCATCCTGGAGAAGAGAGGTGGGAAGTTTTGTGTATGAATCCTTTTAAAACATATGACACATATGAAAGATTAGACAAACATTAATGATTTTCCTTTGCTGGAAAAACACAAATTAAAAAGGGGTTACAAACTCTCTAGCTAAAACAGCTGTGAGACACTTAAGAGAAAGTGTTCCTTTCCAATGAGGGTGACATATGATTGGATGTGAGTGCTATATGATTGTCCTACATCCATTCATGTGATGTCATTTTCAGTCAGGAATTTTCTAAAGTTTTAGACTCTCTCAGCTATTGGCTTTCAATAATGTGATTAGCTGGGATTGGTCCAATGCCTTTAGCAAATGGGCAAAGTGTGGTGCATTGATGCAAAGAATTTGCTGAGATTCTATGGGGGAATTCAGTTTCCCTTGTTTTGCAGCGGCTTGTCTCAGGAATGGTCACAAAGGTACTCCATTGTAAACATCAATAATTTTTCCTCACACCCCATAAAGCTTCACAGGAAAATGTCTGATGTTCGGGTACCGCCGTACCTGATAATAAGGGCAGCTGGACATAGCTGTGATGTCAAGCAGCTTATGGCAGGAAATTAAATTTCCCTCTATGATAACCCTTGGGCATTTCTTCTTTGTCCCTAAATCAGGGTTTCTCATTCTTTTCTTTTTATAGACTCGTCCTTATGTTTGTAAATGGTTACCATGTTTTCCTGGTGAATGTAAAAGTATTATAATTACACCCTTGGGTTGGCAGTTGCTTGCTACTGCACTATTAATAGGTAATCATGGCACCTACTAGCTACACTAATGCAGATAATAACATGATACAAACCTCCAATTGAAAAGCTATGTAACATATTACCCACATATTTTCTAAAACCTCTGTTTCTTTATATATGCTACATACACATATAAACAAGATGACGAGACTATCTTCCCAATATGGGACTTGCTTAGTTAATCTTCCCAGAGTGCCAGAATCAGGCTTTAGGCCCAGCAATACCCTCCATCCCATTCTTACCCAGAATTCCCTGTGATCCTCCACTAGTCTCTTTCCCCGTTTTACCCTAGGCTGTTTCTCGAGTTAATAAAAAATCTTTATCAGAATTTTTTAAATAAAATTGTGATTCAGTTTAAAGAAAATAATTTTACTAAAAACCCACATTCTTTGAAAGCTGGAAGCATGGAAGGTTGATATTATTCACCACTCTGAGATATTAAAATTTGTAAAGATATTTGCATTAAAAAAGGTATTGCCAAACAGGCTAAATATAGCAAAATTACTAATCATTTACAGTCATATTATGTACAATAATTGTTTAGTGAGTAACACATTTGCTATCGTGTTACAGCTTTATTAATCAAAAAAGGTTATAGCAAAATGTAATTAACAGAAGTACATGTAATTTGATATGGGTAATAACCACAACTGAATATTTATAAAAATATCATTATACGTGGAAAAAATAAACCTTGAGGTTAGAGGCCCAGAGCAACATTTAATGAATTCCCTAATTGATTGAGTTACGTAATTCATAATTAAATACAACAAATTCTACATCTTTACTATTAAAATTGGATTGCTTTTTAGTTTGGAGTTCAGTAATTTATTATAGTGCAAATGTATATCGTTTGTAAAATGAAAATGACTCTTTCCTTTAAAATATTAATGTTATAGATTTTTGCTGAATTATGTTACTTTTAAACTTTTTAGATATGTTATGACAATGCAAGAATAATAACCCCAGTGAACTTGATACGTCCGCTGTATGGGCTCAATGAACAGGCACTACCATGTAATTTGTTTTTTCTTTTATTTAATTTTTTCTTTTTTTATATATTCTTTAGAGGAATGCGTTTAAAGTATAATACTAATCCTAAATCTATATTACTCTCTGAGCTAATTCTTCGCAGTATAATCCCGGTGTCTGAGTATATAAAAATACTTGATTTCCTTATTTTATTTTTATTTTACAAAACATCAAATCGTACCTCATCATTCTCCTACATATTTATTAAACCAGGTTACTATGCAATATACTTGGCTAATAGCAAGATAACAAGATATCAAATATGTTAGTGATTGTGCGCTAGTTGTCTGCTCATTAAAAATTCACTATATGGGGCAGATTCAATTAGCCACGTGGTTCTAAAGAACAATGCGACCACGGGATTTGACTGAAAATCAGCGGATAAATTATTGTATTAATGGTAATAATGTGCAGCCGCGTTGTTAGTGGCATGTGGATAAACAGTAAAGTTCTTGAAAGCAGATTAAGACACAAAGCATTCCAACTGAATATTGTGTGCTTTGAATTCCAAAGTCATTTGAATTGACCTCTTATATTGTCACTGCACTGATTTCAATAGAACATCCCAAAGCAGAGGGTAGTGTGGGGAAGATCCATGCTGGCAAAAGAAGAGATAAGTTAAATCAATCAGGAACTCCAAGAGCTAATAATAGTAGTAGTAATAATAATAATAATATTTAAAAAAGCTAGTCTTTTCTTTTTAGTCATGTCACTCCTTTAGATCTAAAATACTATATATACATTTGGTCCTACCTCCTAACTGTCCTTATATTATTGGGAGAGTCCTGAGTTGAGGGGTCTGCCGTCCTGGCGTTTTTAGGGGATAAGAGGTTAGTACGGAGCAAGCTATTGTTTCAGAAGCTATAAGCCTCGCTCCATGTTGACATGACTGCACCCCCATTTGGTGTACATGCCAATGCAGAACACATTTTGACCTGATTTGATGAGCACAAAAGTTAGGAGATATGATTTGGTATGTCTATACTTAATAGGACTACTGTAGCTGATTACTGGTACATTATGGATTTGCAGAAATTGTGTAAAATTACAATACACTTCCCACCCTCTATATAACATACTTGCAATAAAATAATTATTCTAATATACTACAATACCAATCCACCCCAAAAGACGATGTTACAAATATTTTTTTTTACATTTTTTTAAATGCATTAAAAAATATGAAAAAAGGTTTGTTCATGAAAAGGTGACATCCTCAAAATCATGAAGTTCATCATCAAGCAATTTCAAACAAGTATTGCCAAATTTGCTATTTCATTATGCAGTTATTGGCAAGTTAAATAATATGCTAATGCAGTGGCACAATAACTTGTTTTTATACTTCTTTAGGGCAAATCTATATGCTATCTGCATAGTATGTTGTCATTTTACACAACTTGTTTTAGCATTTTTTTTTTCTAAATTAAAATAAACGTTATTTAGCTACATCACACACTTGGGGGTAAATTTATCAAGCTGCGAGTTTCTGGTGGGTTTGAAAAGTGGAGATGTTTCCTATAGCAACCAATCAGATTCTAGCTGTCATTTTGTAGAATGCACTAAATAAATGAAGAATCTGACTGGTTGAATTAGGCAATATCTCACACTTCCAAACCTGCCAGAAACTTGCAGCTTGATAAATTTACCACTTGAAATCTATGCAATTTCTAAGTAGTATCTAAACCAAAATAGACATATACAGTATGCCGAATTTACATTTCTATGTTTCTTTTACCCAGCAGTGGTTAGGAGTTGGAATCAATAAACCGTTTAGGCATTTCTGTTAATCATTTTATATATATATATATATATATATATATATATATATATATATATATATATATATATATATATATATTTATATATATTACCTTTCTATTTACAGAGAAATGTATAGTTTCTTTACTGCAGTATGATTATTGCGCATTTAGAGGATTGAATAGAACTAAAGATATTTTAGGTATATGTGTACAATATAATTTCTAGTTGCATAGAGTGTAAAAGTTCTTTACTATATGAAGTGGCATCTAAAGAGGCATTATCATCATCATCATCATCATCATCATCATCATTTATTTATATAGCGCCACTAATTCCGCAGCGCTGTACAGAGAACTCATTCACATCCGTCCCTGCCCAATTGGAGCTTACAGTCTAAATTCCCTAATATAGACACACACTCACACACAGACAGAGAGGGGGACAGAGAGGGAGAGACTAAAGTTTACTTCAATTTTTATCCATTAGCATTTAAAATGTATTGTAAAATATAATTTAGATTAAAATTATCATAAAATGTTTCACATTGGTAAATATATTGATCAAGTACATCTCCTCATTGACAACATCTAAAGTAACTAACATGCATACATGTAATTTAATACAGACAATTCACCTAGGTATCAATTTATTGGGAAAGTGTAATGTAATTTCAAGGTCAGATGGCCATAACATGTGAATATTAATTATATTACCACTTCAAGGAAAGTAATTAAGTTTAGTCATTGATATTGATATTGATATCATTCTAATTCTGCTTGTAATACATTACATATAGTGGCTATAAAAAGTGTTCAGCCCTTTGGCACTTTTCTCTATTTTCACATTTTACTTTCCAACATCATCGAAACATAATATATTTTTTCAGAGAGTCTTACCATTGATCAACAAAATATACTCTGTAACATCAATAAACAAACTAAAAAAACTATTTATATTAGTAATTGATTGCATATGTTTTAAATATTACATAATTAAAGCATGTGTATTATTAATGTGATTCCCCTGATTTTAAAAAAATAATCTGCCCTATATGGGAGGGTGGCTAAAAGAATATCCATGTTGAAGAAAACTCCCATGAATTTTCACTTACAGTTTTACAGAAAACATCTGGGGAAGTTTTCATACCAAGTGGAGGGGAGTCTATGGACTGATCCGACCTAACACTGCACATCATCCCAAGGATGCTATGTGTATTGTGGAAGGAGCGTGATATGGACCGATCTGTATGCTTCTCTACTTTAGGGGAAACTTACCTAAATAGCATGCAAAATGGATGGAGATAAATTTTGGAGGAGAACTTACTGCAGCCTGCAAGAGACCTAAGACTTTGGAGTAGATTCCAATTCCAGTAGGACAATGACCCAAAGCATACATCAAAAGCCACATTGGAGTGGCTTAAATATAAGAAATAAAAGTCCTGCAGAGATTCAGTCAGAGCTTAGATTTTTAATCCCATTGCTGATCACCAATGGTCCCCATCCAGCCTGTTGTTCAAGCAATATTGCAAAGAATCATAGACATAAATTACAGTGTCCAGATGTGCAAAGCTGGTGGATACTTAGCCAAGTAAACTCAGGGCTGCATTTGCAGCTAAAGGTTTAAGTTAATTAAACCTGTGAGTGTAATTAATTGAGGAAAAGCTTTAGGGTTGTTTTTTTTTATTTGATATTACAGTATTTTATGTTGATCAGTTGTAAGAACTCCAAATGAATCCATTTTTAGTGTATAGGAGATGAATACTTTTCATAGACACTCTAGAAATAGAATGTTCGCACGATTTTTGCATCTTCTGTACGGGTTTCTCCTTAATTTGGAATCCTGTATCTAAAATATACACATTTAAAAATTACCCAACTTTCCCTACTGAGCCCCTAGCACTCCTCATTAACGTATATACCAGTCCATGGGAGGTGGCATTTATTGATCATTTCTGTGTGATCATCACTAATTATAATTATTCTTAATAACTAAGAAGCAGTTACAAGTGGATTTTTGTACTCACCGTAAAAAAATCTCTGGATCCATCTGGGTGACACTGCTTACCGTGGGGTACAGAGGGGGCTGTGCTGGGAGTAAGGCAATAATAAAGTATATACGTTTTTTTATCTAACAAAGCCCAAAGGATAGGACTTAATTAGCAATCAATCAAGAACCAAACTCATCCGAAAAACAGAACATAAAGGGATGGGAGCAAAGGGTCCCCCAAATAGATCCAGAGAAATGGATTTTACGATGAATACAAAATTCCTCTTTTCCCATTCATGCCATTTGGAAGACACTGCTTACCACTGCTTAATATGGGGACGTTGCAATGACTCCAAGGGTAGGTACGCTCAGAAATTTCTGCACTCATAACCTTTCAGCCAAAACTGACATCTTTAGAACCTGTAGAATTTGGTGAATGTGTGGACAGAGGACTAGTTTCTTGCCCAACACAATTGTTCAACTGAAGCTCCATGCCACATTGCCCAGAAGGCGCTCACCGATCTGGCATGGAATGTTGTTGTAATATCTTCAGTTCCATTAAAGATATAAAAATAATCAATGGAAGCCTTGATCCATCTATCAATTGTCTATTTTGTTATCAGCCATACTCTCTTGTGTGAGTCATGCAGTATCTGTTCTACGCAAGGAGGCTGATTGGTCCACATAGATCCTCAAGGCCCTAACCACATCCAACAGGAGAAATGATTCTTCTCTTCCAGATGTCAAGGGCTTGGATAACAATATCTTGTTTGAGATGAAATTTTGATACCATCTTGGTCTGGAAAGAAACCCTGCTACACAGAACAGCTCTGTCAGTGTGAAAGGTGACCTGCAAGACAGGGCAGCCAATTTAGACAGAAGAGATGGTGAGCAAAAAAGATACCTTTCAGGTAAAAAAATAATGCGCCTAGACACCTGGCTGGCAGGTCGGAGACGTCCCATTGCTAGGCAATGGGACGAGTGGCTTGAGGAAGGCGATCGCCCATGACAGCCAGGGAGAGAGCAGGGACGCCACCTGACACATGTGGATTGTTTATCACGTGGCTTGGAACCAAGACATCTGCTCGTCCAAGCCTGCTTACCCATTTGTTGAGGCCCACATGGGGCAAAGGACTAGCCCCTTGTGGAAGTTGCTTTCATTTTACCATTATAGCAAAAGGACCGTAATCTCCGGCCTCTAGTCTTTGGCGTATTAACAAGAAGAAAGAAGCTCTTCCGTTCTACGGCCTGAGAAATGATTTTGTCCAGTTCTGGTACAGTCACCTCAAAAGGTAGGGCCTCCAAAGTCTTCTGATGCAACATAAATCGATTTTAAAATCCCCTCGCATATGCTTTCCGTGCTGTCTTTTAAGGAAGCAGTACTTGGAATATAAATGGTAATGGATTTAGCTAGATGAGCTATGGGGGGAAATCGACTCTTGGCAGATTCTTCCATTTCTTTCTGTCTACTTTAGAGAAGGGGTAGTTGAACCAAAACTTTCTCGGTGTCAGGTGGAGCAGGCACGGCTACTTGGTAGTTCTGGTGCGTACTGTTGCTAATCAACCACCTCCAGAAATTTACGTATTCCCACTTCAGATAAATAGGATGGCATTCTCAAGGGTTGCCAGGGCTTTTTAAATCAATGCTCTATCAAATTCGCCCTGGAGAACTTTTCGTCAGAAAGAGCCAAAGGGCTTATATAATTTTTCTCCTTACTGGTCAAGCTCTGGCATGGGACTCTCCTCTATGGGAATGTGTTGATGTTACTCTACACAATTCCTCGATCTTCATTGAGAATTTTAGTCCGGTTTTTGATGAGCCTGGTTGAGTTTCATGTGGCACCTCCAGTCTTCTTGCTCTCTGTCAAAGTTCGCTTTCAGCTGGGCAGTATGCTCTCCAATTCCAGACATTAGTATCCAAGCTAAAGTGGAACAATGAGGTGTTAGTGGCTACCTTTTGGCAAGAATTATTAAGTCAGTTTAAGGATGCTTTAGCCTCTTGTGACCTCCTTCCCAATTTGGATGAGCTCATTTCCCATAGCATTGCCATCAGCGCTCTCAGGAGAAGGACCAGGTGAGACAATTTTCCTCCCGCTTGGATCCCCCGTTTCCAGTCTCCAGCTTCTTCGGTTGAGGAATCTCTGCAGATTGGACGCTCCCGTCTTTCCTGGGATGAACATGAGTTCCGCATAAAGAATCCCCTCTGTTTATACTGCGGAGAAGCCGGTCACCTGTTATCTGCTTGCACCAAGAGGCTGGGAAATGCTACCTCCTAGGCGATGAAAGGGGGGTCATCCTAGGATCCACTTCCCACACCCCTTTAACCTTTGAGAATACCAACTTTTTTATACCAGTCACCCTCAACACTTTGGATGGTTTCCTTGTATGTTCCTCCTATGTGGATTCTGGATCCGAGGGAAACTTCATATCCGCCACTCTTGTTTCAAAACTCCATATCTCCTTCCATTCTTTGCCGCAACCTCTGGTACTGACTGCAGTGGAAGGCAATCGCGTCACCAATGATTCCATTACCTGTATTACTAGTCCTGTTCGGTTTCATCATGAGTTGATCAAGTTCCTGATTATTCCGCATTCTGTGAATTCCATCATCTTGGGGTTACCCTGGCTAAGAACGCATTCTCCTCAATTTGATTGGCACTAGGCCCAGTAATTTCTTGGGGTCACTCCTGTTTCCAACATTGTCTGTCCAAGGTTCCTCGTCCCGTGGTTTTCTTGTCTCTCTCTCTTCTTGAGTGACACTTCCAAAACCAT
This sequence comes from Mixophyes fleayi, assembly GCF_038048845.1. Lineage (NCBI taxonomy): Eukaryota > Metazoa > Chordata > Amphibia > Anura > Limnodynastidae > Mixophyes > Mixophyes fleayi. The sequence continues at coordinate 299,046,069 of NC_134405.1, read as the reverse complement.
AACTGGATTTTCTTGATGTGTTCAGCAAATCAGCCCATTAGAAACTACCTCCACATCGATCCTGGGACTGTCATATAGAGCTCATTCCATTTAAAGTAGGGATGAGCGCACTCGGATTTATGAAATCCGAGCCCACCCGAACGTTGCGGATCCGAGTCGGATCCGAGACAGATCCGGGTATTGGCGCCAAATTCAAAAGTGAAACTGAGGCTCTGACTCATAATCCCGTTGTCGGATCTCGCGATACTCGGATCCTATAAATTCCCCGCTAGTCGCCGCCATCTTCACTCGGGCATTGATCAGGGTAGAGGGAGGGTGTGTTAGGTGGTCCTCTGTGCTGTTTAGTTCTGTGCTGTTTAGTTCTGTGCTGTTTAGTTCTGTGCTGTTTAGTGCTGTGCTGTGCTGTGCTGTGCTGTGCAGTGCTGTGCAGTGCTGTGCTGTGCTGTGCTGTGTTCTGCAGTATCAGTCCAGTGGTGCTGTGTGCTGTGCTCTGTCCTTCTGAGGTCAGTGGTGCTGCTGGGTCCTGTGCTGTGTCCTGTTCAGTCCAGTGGTGCTGTGTCCTGTGCTCTGTGCTTCTAAGGGCATAGTTATTTCCCCATTATTCCCAAGTTTTTAAAAAATAAAAAAAAAGTAAAAAAAAATAAAAAATTAGAAATTAAAAAAAATATATATAATTATAACCAAATGTGCAAAACCAATCCAGCAGTATAAGTCCATTGGTACTGCAATATTACCAAGTTCACACATTCTGCAGTATCAGTCCAGTGGTGCTGTGTCCTGTGCTCTGTCCTGCTGAGTTCCGTAGTGCTGCTGGGTCCTGTGCCGTGTCCTGTTCAGTCCAGTGGTGCTGTGTCCTGTGCTCTGTGCTTCTAAGGGCATAGTTATTTCCCCATTATTCCCAAGTTTTTAAAAAATAAAAAAAAAGTAAAAAAAAAAAAAAAATTAAAAAAAAAAAAAAAATATATAATAATTATAACCAAATTTGCAAAACCAATCCAGCAGTATTAGTCCATTGGTACTGCAATATTACCAAGTTCACACATTCTGCAGTATCAGTCCAGTGGTGCTGTGTCCTGTGCTCTGTCCTGCTGAGTTCCGTAGTGCTGCTGGGTCCTGTGCCGTGTCCTGTTCAGTCCAGTGGTGCTGTGTCCTGTGCTCTGTGCTTCTAAGGGCATAGTTTTTTCCCCACTATTCCCAAGTTTTTTAAAAATTAAAAAAAAGTAAAAAAAAATAAAAAATTTAAAAAAAAAAAAAATATATAATAATTATAACCAAATTTGCAAAACCAATCCAGCAGTATAAGTCCATTGGTACTGCAATATTACCAAGTTCACACATTCTGCAGTATCTTGTGCTACATATAATGGAGACCAAAAATTTGGAGGATAAAGTAGGGAAAGATCAAGACCCACTTCCTCCTAATGCTGAAGCTGCTGCCACTAGTCATGACATAGACGATGAAATGCCATCAACGTCGTCTTCCAAGCCCGATGCCCAATCTCGTAGTACCGGGCATGTAAAATCCAAAAAGCCCAAGTTAAGAAAAAGTAGCAAAAAGAGAAACTTTAAATCATCTGAGGAGAAACGTAAAGTTGCCAATATGCCATTTACGACACGGAGTGGCAAGGAACGGCTTAGGCCCTGGCCCGTGTTCATGACTAGTGGTTCAGCTTCACCCACGGATCTTAGCCCTCCTCCTCCTCCCCCCCCCTACAAAAAATTGAAGAGAGTTATGCTGTCAGCAACAAAACAGCAAACAACTCTGCCTTCTAAAGAGAAATTATCACAAATCCCCAAGGCGAGTCCAAGGGTGTTGGTGGTTGTCAAGCCTGACCTTCCCATCACTGTACGAGAAGAGGTGGCTCGGGAGGAGGCTATTGATGATGTAGCTGGCGCTGTGGAGGAACTTGATCATGAGGATGGTGATGTGGTTATTGTAAATGAGGCACCAGGGGGGGAAAAAGCTGATGTCCATGGGATGAAAAAGCCCATCGTCATGCCTGGTCAGAAGACCAAAAAATGCACCTCTTCGGTCTGGAGTTATTTTTATCCAAATCCAGACAACCAATGTATGGCCATATGTAGCTTATGTAAAGCTCAAATAAGCAGGGGTAAGGATCTTGCCCACCTAGGAACATCCTCCCTTATACGTCACCTAAATAACCTTCATAGTTCAGTGGTTAGTTCAGGAACTGGGGCTAGGACCCTCATCGGTACAGGGACACCTAAATCCCGTGGTCCAGTTGGATACACACCAGCAACACCCTCCTCGTCAACTTCCTCCACAATCTCCATCAGATTCAGTCCTGCAGCCCAAGTCAGCAGCCAGACTGAGTCCTCCTCAATACGGGATTCATCCGAGGAATCCTGCAGCGGTACGCCTACTACTGCCACTGCTGCTGTTGCTGCTGTTAGTCGGTCATCTTCCCAGAGGGGAAGTCGTAAGACCGCTAAGTCTTTCACAAAACAATTGACCGTCCAACAGTCGTTTGCCATGACCACAAAATACGATAGTAGTCACCCTATTGCAAAGCGTATAACTGCGGCTGTAACTGCAATGTTGGTGTTAGACGTGCGCCCGGTGTCCGCCATCAGTGGAGTGGGATTTAGAGGGTTGATGGAGGTATTGTGTCCCCGGTACCAAATCCCCTCGAGATTCCACTTCACTAGGCAGGCGATACCAAAAATGTACAGAGAAGTACGATCAAGTGTCCTCAGTGCTCTTAAAAATGCGGTTGTACCCACTGTCCACTTAACCACGGACATGTGGACAAGTGGTTCTGGGCAAACGAAGGACTATATGACTGTGACAGCCCACTGGGTAGATGCATCCCCTTCCGCAGCAACAGCAACAGCTGCATCAGTAGCAGCATCTACAAAATGGCTGCTCATGCAAAGGCAGGCAACATTGTGCGTTACAGGCTTTAATAAGAGGCACAACGCTGACAACATATTAGAGAAAATGAGGGAAATTATCTCCCAGTGGCTTACCCCACTTAGACTCTCATGGGGATTTGTGGTGTCAGACAATGCCAGTAACATTGTGCGGGCATTAAATATGGGCAATTTCCAGCACGTCCCATGTTTTGCCCACACCATTAATTTGGTGGTGCAGCATTACCTCAAGAGTGACAGGGGTGTGCAGGAGATGCTTGCGGTGGCGCGCAAAATTGCTGGACACTTTCGGCATTCAGCCAGTGCCTACCGCAGACTAGAGGCACATCAAAAAAGCATGAACCTGCCCTGCCATCACCTCAAACAAGAGGTTGTGACGCGCTGGAACTCCACCCTCTATATGCTGCAGAGGATGGAGGAGCAGCAAAAGGCCATTCAGGCCTACACAGCCACCTACGACATAGGCAAAGGAGTGGGGATGCGCCTCAGTCAAGCGCAGTGGAGACTGATTTCCGTGTTGTGCAAGGTTCTGCAGCCATTTGAACTTGCCACACGAGAAGTCAGTTCCGACACTGCCAGCTTGAGTCAGGTCATTCCCCTGATCAGGCTGTTGCAGAAGCAGCTGGAGAAAGTGAGGGAGGAGCTGGTAAGCCATTGCGATTACACCAAGCATGTAGCTCTTGTGGATGTAGCCCTTCGTACGCTTTGCCAGGATCCGAGGGTGGTCACTCTTTTAAAGTCAGAGGAATACATTCTGGCCACCGTGCTCCATCCTCGGTTTAAAGCGTATGTTGTGTCTCTGTTTCCGGCGGACACAAGTCTACAGCGGTGCAAAGACCTGCTGGTCAGGAGATTGTCCTCTGAAGAGGACCGTGACATGCCAACAGCTCCACCCTCATTTTCTTCCACATCTATGGCTGCGAGGAAAAAGCTCAGTTTTCCCAAAAGAGGCACTGGCGGGGATGCTGATAACATCTGGTCCGGACTGAAGGACCTGCCAACCATTGCAGACATGTCTACTCTCGCTGCATTGGATGCTGTCACAATAGAAAAAATTGTGGATGATTACTTTGCTGACACCATCCAAGTAGACATGTCAGACAGTCCATATTGTTACTGGCAGGAAAAAAAGGCAGTTTGGAAGCCCCTGTACAAACTGGCTCTATTTTACCTGAGTTGTCCCCCCTCCAGTGTGTACTCGGAAAGAGTTTTTAGTGCAGCGGGGAACCTGGTCAGTGAGCGGCGAAGGAGGTTGCTTCCTCACAACGTTGAAAAAATGATGTTTATAAAAATGAATAATCAATTCCTCAATGAAGTACAGCACTGCCCTCCAGATACTACAGAGGGACCTGTGGTTGTGGAGTCCAGCGGGGACGAATTGATAATGTGTGATGAGGAGGAAGTACACACTGTAGGGGGAGAGGAATCAGAGGTTGAGGATGAGGACGACATCTTGCCTCAGTAGAGCCTGTTTAGTCTGTACAGGGAGAGATGAATAGCTTTTTTGGTGTGGGGGCCCAAACAAACCAATCATTTCAGCCAAAGTTGTTTGGTAGGCCCTGTCGCTGAAATGATTGGTTTGTTAAAGTGTGCATGTCCTATTTAAACCACAAGGGTGGGTGTGAGGGCCCAAGGACAATTCCATCTTGGACCTTTTTTTTTTGCATTATATGACCAATCAACAGTCGTTTGCCATGTTCAAAAAGTAAAACCAAATTTAAAAAAATACAAGAAATTAAACCAAAAGTAAAATGCCGTGTCATAATTTAAAACAAGAGGTATTGACGTGCTCTAAAACTACTGTATTGTTGTTTATATTTTATAAACACTACACTTGACAGCTTGAGTCTTTCAATAAAAAAGTAACTGTCCATTGCACGAATATTTGCAACAGGGACAATTTTAGGGTTAAGAAAGTCAACTAATAACACTTCGACGCTGTCTGTCTTTATAAACACTACACTTGGAAGTTGGAGGAGGTATTGTGGCCCCGGCACCAAATTTACTACCGGGGCCACTCCACTGTGCAGTCCATATTTAGGTGTATCAGATATTAAACAACGGTGACAGTTGATGCCCAATTTTTTAATTATATTGTGGCCTCGGTACCAAATTGTGTACCGGGGCCACCACACTACGCAGTCCAGATACTTGTTTGGTGGAATTCTGACACGTGGAGGGTTTTATTATTATTATATTGTGTGGACCACTCTATCTATACCACACTACAACTCTATATACCACTCTATTTCATACTTTAATTCTATTTCATACTTTAATTCTATTTCATACTTTAATTCTATTTCATACTTTAATTCTATTTCATACTTTAATTCTATTACTAATTACCATAAAGAGGAACAAAATAAACCAATTTTACCAAAAGTATAATATGACTTAGACTTACAAACACTACACTTGAAAGATCGTGCCTTTAAATGAAAAAGTCAGTCTTCATTGCACGACTATGTGCAACAGGGACAGTTTTTTGGGTTTACAAAGTCAAACAATAACACTTTGACCCTGTCTGTCTGGGATCTCAATGACGAATTGTCTGTACCATGTTTGGAGGAGGTATTGTGGCCCCGGTATCAAATTGGGTACCGGGGCCACCCCACTATGCAGTCCAGATACTTGTTTGGTGGAATTCTGACACGTGGAGGGTTTTATTATTATTATATTGTGTGGACCACTCTATCTATACCACACTACAACTCTATATACCACTCTATTTCATACTTTAATTCTATTTCATACTTTAATTCTATTTCATACTTTAATTCTATTTCATACTTTAATTCTATTTCATACTTTAATTCTATTACTAATTACCATAAAGAGGAACAAAATAAACCAATTTTACCAAAAGTATAATATGACTTAGACTTACAAACACTACACTTGAAAGATCGTGCCTTTAAATGAAAAAGTCAGTCTTCATTGCACGACTATGTGCAACAGGGACAGTTTTTTGGGTTTACAAAGTCAAACAATAACACTTTGACCCTGTCTGTCTGGGATCTCAATGACGAATTGTCTGTACCATGTTTGGAGGAGGTATTGTGGCCCCGGTATCAAATTGGGTACCGGGGCCACCCCACTATGCAGTCCAGATACTTGTTTGGTGGAATTCTGACACGTGGAGGGTTTTTTAATTATATTGTGGCCTCGGTACCAAATTGTGTACCGGGGCCACCACACTACGCAGTCAAGATAGATAGATGCGTATTGCGTATCATAGATAAAGTACATTCAGTGGTGTGGGGCAAATTGAAAAATATTCAAAATGCACTGACATTATCAAAAACAAGAGGTTGTCACACGCTAAAACTCCAACATGTATATGATGGAGAGGATGGAGGAGTAGTCGTATGTGTAGTGTAATGCAGATCTGTTGAAGGTTTTTTATATATTTTATTGTGGTGCCCAGTGCCCACTCCTCTACGCAGTCCAGGTACATTTATTGGTGCGAATCATAAAAGTTCAGGGTTTTTAATATATATTGTGGTGACCCACTCCTCTACGCAGTCCAGGTACAATTATTGGTGCGAATCATAAAAGTTCAGGGTTTTTAATATATTGTGGTGACCCACTCCTCTACGCAGTCCAGGTACAATTATTGGTGCGAATCATAAAAGTTCAGGGTTTTTAATATATTGTGGTGACCCACTCCTCTACGCAGTCCAGGTACAATTATTGGTGCGAATCATAAAAGTTCAGGGTTTTTAATATATTGTGGTGACCCACTCCTCTACGCAGTCCAGGTACATTTATTGGTGCGAATCATAAAAGTTCAGGGTTTTTAATATATATTGTGGTGACCCACTCCTCTACGCAGTCCAGGTACATTTATTGGTGCGAATCATAAAAGTTCAGGGTTTTTAATATATATTGTGGTGACCCACTCCTCTACGCAGTCCAGGTACGTTTATTGGTGCGAATCATAAAAGTTCAGGGTTTTTAAGATATTGTGGTGACCCACTCCTCTACGCAGTCCAGGTACATTTATTGGTGCGAATCATAAAAGTTCAGGGTTTTTAATATATTGTGGTGACCCACTCCTCTACGCAGTCCAGGTACATTTATTGGTGCGAATCATAAAAGTTCAGGGTTTTTAATATATATTGTGGTGACCCACTCCTCTACGCAGTCCAGGTACATTTATTGGTGCGAATCATAAAAGTTCAGGGTTTTTAATATATATTGTGGTGACCCACTCCTCTACGCAGTCCAGGTACATTTATTGGTGCGAATCATAAAAGTTCAGGGTTTTTAAGATATTGTGGTGACCCACTCCTCTACGCAGTCCAGGTACATTTATTGGTGCGAATCATAAAAGTTCAGGGTTTTTAATATATTGTGGTGACCCACTCCTCTACGCAGTCCAGGTACAATTATTGGTGCGAATCATAAAAGTTCAGGGTTTTTAATATATATTGTGGTGACCCACTCCTCTACGCAGTCCAGGTACATTTATTGGTGCGAATCATAAAAGTTCAGGGTTTTTAAGATATTGTGGTGACCCACTCCTCTACGCAGTCCAGCTACATTTATTGGTGCGAATCATAAAAGTTCAGGGTTTTTAATATATTGTGGTGACCCACTCCTCTACGCAGTCCAGGTACAATTATTGGTGCGAATCATAAAAGTTCAGGGTTTTTAATATATTGTGGTGACCCACTCCTCTACGCAGTCCAGGTACATTTATTGGTGCGAATCATAAAAGTTCAGGGTTTTTAATATATATTGTGGTGACCCACTCCTCTACGCAGTCCAGGTACATTTATTGGTGCGAATCATAAAAGTTCAGGGTTTTAATATATATTGTGGTGACCCACTCCTCTACGCAGTCCAGAAAGATACCTTGTTGCAACGTTTAGGACTAATAACTATATTGTGAGGTGTTCAGAATACACTGTAAATTAGTGGAAATGCTTGTTATTGAATGTTATTGAGGTTAATAATAGCCTAGGAGTGAAAATAAGCCCAAAAACTTGATTTTTAAACTTTTTATGTTTTTTTCAAAAAAAATCCGAATCCAAAACCTTAAATCCGAACCGAGACCTTTCGTCAAGTGTTTTGCGAGACAAATCCGAACCTCAAAAATAACGAAAATCCGGATCCAAAACACAAAACACGAGACCTCAAAAGTCGCCGGTGCACATCCCTAATTTAAAGCCATTCCTAAGGGCAGGGTTTATGCCTTATCTTTACTTTAAAAGGTAGGATGGCTCCTTAAGACCCTGTATTGACTACTGCTGCCTGAATGCTATAACGGTCAAAAAGTGTTATCTGCTTCCACTCATTCCAGAGCTGTTTAATTGAATCAGTGGAGCCCAAATGTTTACCAAATTAGACCTTGGAGGAGCCTACAAATTGGTACGCATTTGGAAAGGTGATGAGTGGAAGACAGGCTTCAATACTTGTGATGGGCACTATGAGTATCTAGTAATGCCCTTCTGGCTCTGCAACGCTCCCGCTGTGTTTAGGTTAGACACTGCACCTCCTTGCTCAGTAGTGTAAATACCAGTTAGTGGTTCCTGTACATCCAAGAGTCTTCAGTGTATATCTCTGAGTTTGACACTCGAAACTTGAAATATATACACCTGCATACACAGCCGTCATCATTAATAAGACTAGCCCTGTATATGCAGCAACAGAAACGACCGAAAAACAAGTACTTTTGAGATACGTTCCTTCCCCACCCCGTTCCCTCCCTGAAACCATAGGCTGTCATAAGCGTCCTTTGCGTTCGAAGATTTGTTGAACGTGGCTGTGTGCTGTGGCGTATGAGCTGATTGTTGACATGTGCAGAGTAATTTTGAGGATGATGCGCAGAAAATCGGCAGATATGCTTATTGATGAATCAGTATATATTATTGTAGTAGGGTGATAAATAGCAAGACATATTTCTTCGGAGCATTTATTATTTAAAATTATTTTAATAATAACCACTCACAAAGACAGTTTGCAGGAATGCATTTTCTTTTCTGCTCTGAATTAATTATTTTCTTTAGCATATGTATCACTATATACTATTCACAAGCACACCACAGCAGATATCCTAGATGTGGGACTTTTAATCATATACACAATATAGATAATTTCATTCCAGGCACTTATACATATTCTGCTATAGTGTTATACTGTACGAATAGATAACCATAATATGCTTAGATGCACATAACACATCACAGTGTTTTGTAGAGTTGAACTGGTGGATTCTGGTAGTAGGAGGAAATGTGAAGTCTTTTAGTGAGCAAGATGTTTTCTAGATATAGGAGTATGGAGCTTAGCCAATAGAAGTGTCCATAAGATCATCAGGGGAAAGATCCACCAGAGTAGTTGCCCACAGTCAAAGGTCAAAAGCACAGGTTCAGAGAAGCTGGTTTACAGAGACTAGATGACTCACTGAACTGGTAATTTATGATTCTCAGGAATCTGCTTTTATAGATCTGAAAAAAACTCAAGTGTTTGCAACTAATTACAAGCAGCAGGTCCCCTGATGCAGATTTGAACAGATGACAGGGAAAAGTATGCAGTGGTTGTAAAGTGAGCCTGTAGAGAGCCTGTGTAGAGGCTGCACTGTGCTAACCCAAATTTAGCAGATACAGCCCTGCAGTAACAGATTGCTCCTGTACATTCATTGTATCAGGTTCCTTAAGAAACCCTGTGGAAGAAAAGTAACAGCCCTATTTTGGCAATATATTGGGACTTCAATTTGTTGGCCTTGTGTGTATAGAAAGTGGCTTTGATGGTATATGAGACACTGGGTAAGGGTCTTGGTGAACATTTAGACAAGTGCAGAATTTGTAAGGGCTTGCTACTTCTAATCAGGAAAGATTGCACTGAGTTATGGAGATTCATTTAATATATGTAGTCTCATTAACATAATCTTCAGTAACAGTCCTATACATAGTATAAAACAGTTTAGCACAGTCGATGCCTGTTTTATAAATGTATAGAAGTACTTTCCTTGTGTATGTGTAGCAGTTTTATAATTCCCATGTTAGCAGCATTAGCTCAGAATTAGCATGTAGTCCATATTGCCATATAGTGTCTCCCACATGGGATCCATAGTGTCTTCCATATGTGCTCCATAGAGTCTTTAATTGTTTAAGATTATTCCTATGGCTCATTGTGGGGAAGAAGGGAGAGGAAAGAGGGAAAAGGAATAAATACTTGCATCCGAGAAGTATCCAAGAAGAAATAGTGTGGATGGCAGAGTCTGGGCTTATAAAACCAACACCTGAACGTCCAGCATTCTTAGTGCCCATGTGTATGGGATGATATCACCACCCACACGTGGACGCACTGTATGTTGACAGTGTCTATTGTTTATGTGATGACTTCATAAGGAATTCTCTTGTGGCCGACCTCACACACCCACAATGTTTTCATCATGCACATGCAGAGGAAGCTGAGGGTGGCAGGAACGAGGGTCATTCCTATACAATTATAATGGATCAAAAGGAGCTAGTAGTTTTACCCTGTGGGAGTCCTTATAGGATGAAATGCATTGGAGCCATTCCATAAGGACATTTACTGCATATGGAGAAGTTTGAAGTCCACTGATGCTGACTGCCTACCTTCCTGAAACTGCAGTTAAATGTTTGGACCTACTTTCTGAAGGGAGCTAAGGATCATCATGACTGTAGGACTAACACTATTATTTACCTTTCTTCCAGTAAAAGCTGTGTTTTTTTTTTTTTTAAAACTACATGTACGTTCATCTACTGTTGTTTATTAAAAGTTACTTACAATTCTATTACACTATATGCTCCTAATCATTTTATTCATGTTGATGGTTGCTAGGATTCCAAGAGGTCTTTGTTGTCCAAGAGATAGTCCACCACAGTATCCACTAAGCTAAAGTGATTCTGCATTCGAAGGATTGTTATAGATAAGTGTACATATAATTTTTAAATTTGGTACACAGATAAATAGTCTAAGTTAGAAGCTGTGCCTGTGTGAATTTAAAGTATGTAGAGGATAATATTTCCATATTCTTTTAATTTTCTATCTCATCGACCCATTATATTGGAGAGTAAAGCAGGCTTGAAGCCTTGCTTTGTAGATGTGTTACATGGAATGGGTACTTGCTGATTGTATAAAAGCAGAGAATATCTTTCATATCCATAAGGAATTCTAATGAGAATTTGTATGCACTGGTTTAAAAGAATATTAGTCATATCCGTGAGAAACAGATTTTAACATGTTATGAAAAAAGAAAGAGGTACATATGAACATAGCATCTTTTAAAAATATACACACAAAAATTAAGCCTTTATATAAATAAAACAGTGCATTTTATAATCTAGTGCTAAAGGTAATTATGTAAATTAGGATATTATTATGTTTCGTTAAAAAAAAAATCTAAATACAAAAATATTTAAAAGTGATGGGAAAGCCAGAGTCAATGAAGAAGGATAAAAAAATGATTCTAATATAAGAGTGCAGGGATAAGAGAAGTATAATTTGGGGGATGTAGTTGAAATGTCTACATTTATAATGTCGACATTCAAAATACTATTACCAGCACTAGGCATTGCCAGCCTGGGCTGGTGGCACTATAGCAGGGAAACCTGCCGCGTGGGGTCCCTGTCATAAAGCCAAACCAACCCCAGACTGGTCAGCAAGGGGCTGTATTCCCTAGAGAGATTGGGTCCGTAAAAAAAAAAAAAGTATCCCCCCCCCCTTAGGTTTAGCTAGCACCTTGCTGATAGCACTAGGGTTATTTCCACACCCTTGGGGCAGTGGGTGTGGGATAGTATTAATTGTTTAAATGTATAAATCCATTTTGTCTCTAATGCAATATAGGTCCTAGCTTGACCAGGCTGCCATTCAGTGTTTGGGCATGCTGGTACTTGTAGTACTACAAGCACCAGCATACCCATGGTTGCCAGGGCATGCTGGCACTTGGGAAAGCTCAAGTGCCAGCATGACCTGCTACTTAGCGACCTGTAGTGCTCTATGGAAAAATGCAAATAAAACACAGATACAAGTGTAAAAATTATTTTAATCGAATTAAAAACACCCCAAAAACATAGCTTATTTACCCTTTCTATTTCTCACCTAGATCCAGGCTTTTCATCTGTAATTAATCCAGGTATCCTTAGATACCCTCATATGTGATGCAATACTAGCTTCTAAGAGCTTGCAGCACAAATGAGCTCTTACTGGCGGATCAGTCATATATATAACATAGGAATTTCCCATGAGTTTAACTCAGGGCTGTTAATGGCAGCAAGAGCTTGCTTGGATCTGTAGTGCACCAAGGAAAAAAATTGTGTTTTTACCATTAAACAATTAATTTAAATTAATTATTTTTTACCCCACACTCACCACCAAGGAGTGTGGGAAGAGCCCTAATGCTTTCAGCATTAGGCTGGGTTCCCCAGCTATGGTGGTTTATGTATTGACTTTTTTCACTGTATTATTTACTGTATTGTGCCAGCGGGTCTGGATGGCTGTGCTGTGCTGACAGGTCCAGCGGCTCTATCGCATCCCAATTTTTTAATAGATTTTCTGTTGGCAAAGTCTCATGAGTCCTCATAAGATACATAGAAACATATAATTTGATGGCAGATATTTTTAACCTATACTAATCTCAAACCCTATTTGATCCTTATTCTTTGTAAGAATATTCTTATGTCTATTCCAAGCATGTTTAAATTGCTCTAGTATATTAGCCTCTACCACCTTTGATGGGAGGCTATTCCACTTATCCACAACCCTTTCTGTGAAGTTGTTTTCCCTCAAATTCCCTCTGAACCTTCTTTCCTCCAGTTTCAGCGCATATACTCATGTACTAATATTTCTCTTCCTTTGATGAATGTTTGCCTCCTGTACCTTGTTAAAACCCTTGATATATTTGAAAGTTTCTATCATGTCCCCCTGTTCCCTTGCTTCAAACTTTACGTATTAAGATATTTTAGTCTTTCCGGGTAAGTTTTGTGCTCTATGCCATGCACCATTTTAGTTGCACCTCTTTGTACAGTCTCTAATGTATTTCTATCTTTCTGGAGATATGGACTCCCGTATTGAACACAGTATTTTAGATAAAGCCGTACCATTATTACTTCATTCTTTCTGCTACTGATTCCTTTCCCTATGCAACCAAGCATCTGACTTGCCTTCCTCATTGCGTTGTTACATTGCTTACCAGCCTTTAAGTCATCTGAAATAGTGACCCCTAGATCCCTTTCCTCCTCAGTAGTTTCCATTATAATGCCATTAAGGCTATATTTAGCCTTTAGGTTTTTCAGACTTAAGTGCATTTTTTGGCATTAAACTGTAGTTGCCACTCTCTTGACCATTCCTCTAGTCTACCTAGATCATTTGTTTAACCCCTCCTGGTGTGTCTATCCTGTTGCATATTATTATTATTATTATTATTAATATTTATTTATAAGGCGCCACAAGGCATCCGCAGCGCCGTACAGAGACAAACAAAATCACAATACAATGGGAGACAGCACAGTACAGTAAACACAGCAACTCAGTACGCTCAATGCACAGCTAGAGAGGGCGGGGAAGGGGGAGGGAGGATCCGCAAACGACGGGGCCCAAGAAGGAGGGCGCGGAAGACAGGGAGACCCCCAGGGGGGAGGAGGGAACGAGAGTGGACGTGGGGTGGAGGACAATCGAGGAGGAGGGCTAAGTAGCTGGAGAGCAGAGTTAGAAGTGGTGGAAACAGGAGGAGAGATGGCCCTGCTCAGAGGAGCGTACAATCTAAGGGGAGGGGTGGACAGACAGAGAGACACAGGGGAGAGAGGGAGAGTAGGGGGACAGAGGCAGAAGATAAGGTAGGAAGTTAAGTGGGAGACAGAAAGGCTTTAAGAAAAAGGTGGGTTTTTAGGGCCCGTTTGAAGCTGGACAGATTAGGGGAAGTTCTGATGGAGGGAGGGAGCTTGTTCCAGTGGAGGGGGGCAGCATGGGCAAAGTTTTGGATACGCGCGTGGGAGGAGGTTATAAGGGGGGAAGAGAGGCGACGGTCAGAGGCAGAACGGAGAGGGCGGGATGGAGCATGAATAGAGATGTAGGGCGCAGTGGAGTTGGCGAGGGCCTTGTAGGTGAGTGTGAGGAGCTTAAAAAGGATTCTGAAGGGGAATGGGAGCCAGTGAAGGGCTAGGTAGAGGGGGGAGACAAAAGAGGAGCGGTGAGAGAGGAAAATAAGCCTAGCTGCAGCGTTAAGGACAGATCGAAGGGGATCGAAATGAGAGTGGGGGAGGCCAGTGAGGAGGAGGTTGCAGTAGTCCAGGCGGGAGATGATTAGAGAGTGGATAAGGCATTTGGTGGCATCTTGGGAGAGGAAGGGCCGGATGCGAGCGATGTTGCGCAGCTGGAAGCGGCAGGATTTAGCAAGAGAGAGGATGTGGGGGCCAAAGGAGAGAGAGGAGTCGAGGATGACACCAAGGCAGCGAAGTTGGGGGACAGGGGAGGTAGAGGTGTTGTCGACAGTGATGGAGAGGTCAGAAGGGGATGGGGTATGAGAGGGAGGAAAAACTATGAGCTCAGTTTTGGAAAGGTTAAGTTTGAGGAATCGAGAGGACATCCAGGAGGAGATGGCAGAGAGGCAGGCGGACACCCTAGAGAGGAGGGAGAGAGATCAGGAGAGGAGAGGTATAGTTGAGTGTCGTCAGCGTAAAGGTGGTAGCTGAAGCCGAAGGAGCTGATGAGTTCACCCAGGGAGGAGGTGTATAGAGAGAAGAGTAAGGGTCCCAGAACAGAGCCCTGAGGGACCCCGACTGGAAGGGTGGATGGGGGGAGAGAGACCCAAAGGTGGTGACAGAGAAGGAACGGTGAGTAAGGTAAGAGGTGAACCAGGACAGGACTGGGCCGGAGAGGCCGAAAGACTGGAGGGTGTGAAGGAGGAGGGGGTGATCAATGGTGTCAAAGGCTGCAGAGAGGTCAAGGAGGATGAGAAGGGAGAAGTGGCCCCTGGCTTTTGCAGAGAGGAGGTCATTGGTGACTTTAGCCAGGGCAGTTTCAGTGGAGTGGAGGGGGCGGAAACCAGACTGGAGAGGATCAAGGAGGGAGTATTCAGAAAGGTAGGAGGTGAGACGGCTGCAGACGAGCCTCTCGAGAATTTTGGAGGCAAAAGGGAGAAGAGATATGGGGCGATAGTTCGAGAGAGAAGTGGGGTCGAGATTAGGTTTCTTAAGAATGGGGGATACGAGAGCATGTTTGAAGGAGGAGGGGAAGATGCCAGTGGAGAGGGAGAGATTAAAGAGGTGAGCGAGGTGGGAGCAGGTGGTGGGGGAAAGGGAGCGAAGAAGGTGGGAGGGGATGGGATCCAGGGGGCAGGTAGTGGGGGGGGAGGATAAAATGAGAGAGTGGACTTCCTCGCCGGTGGTGGGACGGAAGGAGTGGAGGGGAAGGTGGTTGGGGGGGAGGACAGAAGAGTGGGAGGGGTGGAAGAGAGAGTGGAGGAGGAGATTTCAAGTCGGATGGCCTCGATTTTAGAGGAGAAGAAGGAGGCGAAATCAGAGGCAGTTAGGGAGGAGCGGGTGGGGGGAGGGGAGGGGGCCAAGAGAGTGCTGAAGGTGGCAAAAAGGTGGCGGGGGTTAGAGGACTGGGAAGAGATGAGGGATTTAAAGAAAGATTGTTTAGCGAGTGAGAGGGCAGAGCTGTAGGATGAAAGGATGAATTTAAAGTGGAGGAAGTCAGCCAGGGAGCGGGATTTTCTCCAGTGACGTTCGGCGGAACGGGAGCATTTTTGGAGGAAGCGGGTAAATTTGGAGTGCCAGGGTTGGGGTTTGGAGCAGCGGGGGTGGACGGAGTGGGCAGGGGCGACCGCGTCCAGAGCGGAGGTGAGGGTGTGATTGTAGAGGGAGACCGCCTGGTTGGGGCAGGCCTGGGAGGAAAGGGGAGAAAGGAGGGTATCGAGAGAGGAGGACAGAGAGGCAGGGTCAAGAGCATCGAGGTTGCGTATGGACAGAGTAGGTTTGGGCAGGGGGAGGGGAGCAGGAGAAGAGGAGAGAGAGAAGAAGAGAAGATGGTGGTCGGATAGAGGAAAGGGAGAGATGGAGAAGTCGGAGAGATTACATAGGTAGGAGAAGACAAGATCAAGGGAGTGACCAAGGCAGTGGGTAGAGGAGGAGGTCCATTGGGTGAGACCAAGGGAGGAAGAGAGGGTGAGCAGTTTGCTGGAAGCAGGGTAGGTGGGGTTGTCGATGGGGATATTAAAGTCACCGAGAATGATCGAGGGGAGATCGGAGGAAAGGTAGTGAGGAAGCCAGCTAGCAAAGTTGTCAAGGAAGAGGGAGGTGGGGCCAGGGGGGCGGTAGATGACAGTGACGCGGAGATGGATGGGGTAGAAGAGGCGGATGGAGTGAGCTTCAAAAGAGGAGAAGGAGAGGGAGGGTTCAGGGGGAATGACACGAAAAGTACAGGTGGAGGAGAGGAGGAGGCCAACTCCACCGCCAGGGCGGGCACCAGGCTTGGCGGAGTGGGTGAAGGAGAGGCCACCATAGGAGAGGGCAGCGGGGGAAGTAGTATCAGAATCGGAGAGCCAGGTTTCAGTAACGGCAAGAAGGTTAAAGGAGTTGGATAGAAAGAGGTTGTGGATAGCAGTCAGCTTGTTGCGGACGGATCTGGCATTCCAGAGGGCACAGAAGAAAGGGTGAGAGGAGAGGGGGAAATGGGGATGAGGTTAGCAAGATGAGCAGCGCGCGGGGGATGGTGGGGAGAAACGGGAGAGGTAGGGTGGGGGGAGAGTATGGGTATGGAGTGAGAGCGGGGAGGCATAGTAGGGAGAGAGAGTAACAGAACAGTGAGATAGTGGGGACAGTGAAAAACAGGTAAGAACAAAGGCAGGAAGACAATGAAAAGGTGGAAGATAATAATGAATTAGGGCGTGGAGGGCATGGAACAACAGTACAGTGAGATAATAAGGACAATGAAGACAGGTAAGAATGATAGCAGAACAGTAAGATAGTAAGGACAGCGGATAACAGGTAAGAATAAGCAGGGAGACAATAGCAAGATGGAGGACAATAACCAATTAGGGCATGGAAGGCAAAGAATATTAGAAGGAGAGGTAATAAGGACAATGGAAATAGGCAAGAATAATAACAGGTAAAACTAGTTGCTGGTAAATATAAAATCAGGAAAAACAAGATAAAGGCATATAAATAGTAGAATAATAGCAGGTAAAAAGTAGAATCTTGTAAATGTACAATCAGGAAAACAAAATAATGGCATATAAAATAATGTTTTATATGCAGTTGATGCAGTTAAGCCAGGGATTCAGCAGGAGAAGGGTTAACTGACAAGTCGGGTCGATACACAGTAGATCAGTTGATGCAGGTAAGCCAGGGATTCAGCAGGAGAAGGGTTAATTGACAAGCCGGGTCAGTACACAGTAGATCAGTTGATGTAGATAAGCCAGGGATTCAGCAGGAGAAGGGTTAACTGACAAGCCGGGTCGGTACACAATAGATCAGTTGGTGCAGATAAGCCAGGGATTCAGCAGGAGAAGGTTTAATTGACAAGCCGGGTCGGTACACAGTAGATCAGTTGATACAGATAAGCCAGGGACTCAGCAGGAGAAGGGTTAATTGACAAGCCGGGTTGGTACACAGTAGATCAGTTGATGTAGATAAGCCAGGGATTCAGCAGGAGAAGGGTTAACTGAAAAGCCGGGTCGGTACACAGTAGATCAGTTGATGCAGATAAGCCAGGGATTCAGCAGGAGAAGGGTTAACTGACAAGCCGGGTCGGTACACAGTAGATCAGTTGATGCAGATAAGCCAGTGATTCAGCAGGAGAAGGGTTAACTGACAAGCCGGGTCGGTACACAGTAGATCAGTTGATGCAGATAAGCCAGGGATTCAGCAGTAGAAGGGTTAATTGACAAGCCGGGTCGGTACACAGTAGATCAGTTGATGCAGATAAATCAGGGATTCAGCAGGAGAAGGGCCAACTGACAAACCGGGGTTCGGTACACAGTAGGTCAGTTGATGCAGATAAGCCAGGGATAGATGGTATGGCCTTGTCTTTGGAGTGATGATGACACTCCTTTGTACCCCCACAATAATTTCCCACTGTCTTCACAAGGTTTTAGATGTTTTATAATTGTGGACAGATAATTGTGTGGAGGAAAGACACAGAGCTGATCTAACGTGCAGCCTTCTCCAACTGCATGCATACCATTGTATCATCTACAAAAAGGCATAGTGACTGATTGAATAATTTGGTTAATGGTCTTACCAGCCAGGGCTGCCATCAGAAACTGTGGGGTCCAGTACTAACTTACTAACTAATCTGGCAGCCCCCCCCCCGCCTCCCTCTTCGCGGTACATGCCCTCCTCTCTCTTCGGGTACATGCCCCCCTCATCGCAGTAGATGCCTTCACTCACTCCCTCCCTCCCTTATCAGAATACATGCCTCCCCCTTCTTCCCTCTTCCAACTACATGCCCCCTCCACTATCCTAGTAAAAATCTGTAGAGGAAATATAAATATGTATAATAATAAAACTATAAAAATAAATATAGAATAGGAATGCGGTTCAATTATGACGAGAATTAAAATAAATATAAAGGTAAAGAAGCTGATTAAATAGAGTGATGCATTAGGCTAGAAAAAATGTGGAAAAAAAAGAGGTGAGGAAAGAGTTTAAAAGTTGTAATGTGTGTGAGATGTAAAGTATGTATAATATGTAAATACCTTTAATGCTCTTTGAAGAGCAGTTCGTTACTTTCAATGGTAGCTATCAGTGGAGGTCAGCGGTCTTTCTGTATGTAGCGGCGGCCGAGCATCTTCTGGTTCTGGTGCTTGGAACTCAAATGCAATCCAAAACCCAAACTTCCTGTTTAAGGTGGAATGCACAGGTGCTGGTGCCAGATGAGTTGGTTTCTTTTTCTGGGGGGCCCATGCATTTATTCCTGTCAATGAGGAATTCATCAAGGAGGACTGCTAGTTGGCCCGGACAGTTGGAGGGGTCTGTCTGTCCGGACCCCCTTGTCTGTCCATGCCCCTCACACCAGTACCGGCCGTACCGCCCTGATGACGGCCCTGTTACCAGCACCCCTTTAAGCTATTTTAGTATCCTTGAATGTATCCCATCTGGCCCCATTGATATATCCATTGATATATCCATCTTGCCCCATTTATATATCCATTGATATATCCATCTGACCCCATTGATATATCCACTTTCAGTTTTCAGAATTCTGTTAGGACATTCTCCTCTGTAAATATACTTGTATCTACCTCATTTCTATGAATATACTTGCAACTTACATCCCCTCTCTTTCTGTAGTGAACTCTGAGCAAAAATAATTATTAAGATGATCTGCTATTATCTTGTCTCCCTCAACAAGGCACTCAGTCTCGTGGGCCTGAGTCATTAAGGAGAGCAAGGCAAAAAAAAGGAGTAAATTTGATCCTGGGGAAACCATGTTACAATGCAAGGGATGACAATTAGTTTATTATTTTTCATATAAGGAAAATACTGGCTGCTATTTCATGTAGCACACAAATACTTGATAGCTTTTTTTATTTTTACACTGAAATTTAAATTTAATCTAGGACAGGCCCTACCCCAACTATAAATATGTTGCCACATTTTAAATTTACCTCCCCTTCCAATGCAACATGGCTTTACCAAGGTGCATAGTTACTCCTTTTTTTGCTTTGCTTTCCTTAATGAAAGTCTGAATTTAGTCTTATTATTCCTTTTGTTTTTCTCCTTTCACTTATATACCTAAAGAAAGGTTTGCTTCCTTTACCTACTGACTGGGCCATTTTCTCTTCAGCTTCTGATGTTGCACATCAGGGGCCTAATTCATTAAGCAACTTAAATTAAGAAGTTTCTTATTTAAGTCTCCTCGACAAAACCATGTTACAATGCAAGGAGTGAAAATTAGTTTTCTGTTTTGCACATAAGTTAAATACTGACTGTTTTTCATGTAGCACACAAATATCAACTTTAAATTTCAGTGTACAAATAAGCTATCAAGTATTTGTGTGCTACATAAAAAAACAGTCAGTATTTAACTTATGTGCAAAACAGAAAACAAATTTTCACCCCTTGCATTGTAACTTTGTTTTGTCCAGGAGACTTAAATAAGAAACTTCTTAATTTAAGTTCCTTAATGAATCAGGCCCCTGATTACCTAATTAGTCTCATTCTATCTAACCAGATACATCTTTGTCTTCATTATTTTGAGTCTGTTTATATTTCCTAAAGGCCATCTTTTTTCTTTCAGAATACTTGCTACCTCTTTTGCAAACAACACTGGCTTTCTTTTCCTTGTGCTTTTCTTAACTCTTTTGATATAAAGGTCTGTTGCTTTTAGTATTGGACTTTTTAAATTTCCCACCTCTCCTGCACTACTTTCAAGTTCTTTTACTCTGCCAAAGAGTCACCTACACATTTTAAATTCTCTAAAGTCAGCTTTTTTTAAAATCTAACACCTTTGTTTTTGTGTGCAATGAGTCAGTCTCTCTTTATACTAAACCATACTGCTTGATGGTCACCAGATCCTAGGTACTCTCCCACATTTATATCAGATATTCTATCACCATTTGTAACAATTAAGTCTAATATTGCGTGTAGTGATTATGTATTTCACCTAATCACTGATTTATACTTTTACCCTGAATATTCATGTATGCCTGTGTCTATTTTGTATGTAATCTTGTAAGATAATGTCAAGGTGTGGTTTGCTGAATGATATGAGTTTGACCTCTATAAGTGTCAAGAGTCTTTTGAAAGTAATCAGGCCAGAAAGATAACATCTCTGAGGCTTTACAGAGTTTGTGTAAGCAGTCTGGCTAGCCAGGCAAAGCAAAGAGGTGAGACATTCTGTCCTTTGAGTTGCCAGACTTATAGCTCAGGAAATAAATACCTCATTTTGAAAGCCCTGTGTCATTCTGGGAAACAGTCTGCTCTGACATTGGGAAAGTTAATTTCCATAGGAGGGGGTGTGGACAGTGTGAGGAAGGTTAAAAATCAGCTGCCTAACCAGTAAGGTTATTTATTCTATGGAGAGACCTGTCTAGGTCGGAATGTGTCATTTTTCCCAAAGTGTACTCCTCTCACACCAAGTGTTAAACTAGTAAGCTAGTGACTCTGGTTTTATTTCCTATTTTATTTCTGAAACTTATTTGTGCACCTTACTTTGCATGTCTTGATATTAACTGTTTTGTATTTAAGCCTTGGAAACATTTTCAAATTTAATACATTCTATCTAGCAAATTCTTTGTGCTTCTTTGTGAACTTACGAACCCAAGTGAGGCTCATGCTACATGTGTATGTGATTTAAGTGTGAAACATTAATAGGTGGTTTTGGTGAATGCAAGGACCCCATAGTAAATCCTTTGTGGTGACAGAAATTGTGTATTCATTGGTAAGTGACTAAGGTGACTCCAGTCACATCCAGCTGTTTCAGATTGCTGTATCTGAGACAGACTGGGCATTTGTGACGAGTCACTTACACATTTTCCCATCTCTAAACTCAGCCTTTCTAAAATCTAACACCTTTGTTTCTGTGTGGTATGAGTCAGTCTCTGTCTTTATACTAAATCATACTGCTTGATGGTCACTGGATCCTAGGTTCTCTCCCACATTTACATCAGATATTCTGGCATCATGAAGAATTAAGTCTAATATTGCCTCTTTGTGAGTGGGCTCCCTCACCATTTGCTTGAGGGATGCTCCCTGCAAGGAATTCAGAATGTCCCTACTTCTAGAGGAACTTGCAATAGACTCCTCCTAATTTGAATCAGGTAGATTAATGTCTCCCATAATTATTTGTTCTATTTTAATGCCATTTTATTGATGTCCTGCAATAGATTCCTGTCCAGTTCTTCTTCCTGACCTGGCGGTCTATAGATTACCCCAGTATGAAGAATAGCCTTCTCCCCCATTTTTATGGTCACCCAAAGGGCCTGTTATCCCGTTATAGCTGTGTCCCAGTCATGGAATTTTTTTCCCAATCTCCTAGTATTTGCACACATAGCTCTTAGAGTTTTGTTTTTGCATCTTCTATTCCTAGCCATGTGTATCTCTCTCTCTATGCTTATTTTGTCTTGATCTGCATTGTCTTCTGTTGCTGTAGATATGTTTCTTGTTGCATTAGCCTGCAGAAACGATACCTCTTTGTTTTCAGAGCAGAATGCTTTATTCTTGTTTAGTTCACTGCCCCCCTCTACTAGTTTAAATAGTTCCTGATGAAGCTTCCAAAGTGCTCACTTAGTATTCTGATTCTACTTGAAGATGGGTGCAGGCCATCACTTTTGTGTAAACCCCTATCTTGCCAGATGGCATGACTATTCTCTATCAATCATGTTAAGTAGAACTTTGAAAAGAGTTGATTTTTTTTTAAATAGCTTCTGTATTGTTGAACAGAACCCACCCAGTTCTTTTACCACATTCATCCTAAAATTATAGGGATATGAATAGAGACCAGTTCTTCCAGAATTATAACACCCTTAGGCATAAGAGCTTTTGCACACACTGTCCACCACAATAATGGGTACATTATTGTCCACACTTAAGCAACCCAATCAGTTGTTGTGTTATCAATAGTCTTTTGATATGTTTTTAAGAAAAAATCTTTAGTCATGGCTGTTACTTGAGACTGTGTGTCAACTAAATACATCTCTAATCTGACACTAAATAGTGCACAGTAAGTGGAACACTTTCCCAAGAATGGTTAATATTCTGTAGCCTTTATTCAGTAAGTCTCCAACTGTTTTCCTTCAACCACAGGATGTCTAGTTTAATCAGCATATATCATCTTTAGATGTAGTGTCAGGAGTCCATATGATAAAGTGCTCTGTTGGTTACAACTTGTGATAGAATTGTCTCACCAATAGATATAAAAATTTCAATGTATATGAATAAAGAGATGATAAGAGAAACCGTTTGTCCGTGACAAAAGTGGAACTGTGGATCACTGACACTGCGTCTTCTGCACACCGCTTTCAGCTCACCGTCTATGACAGCAGGGGCATAATTCACAATTCTCCTCTGAGGAAATAATTTTTTACGATGAAATGCTTCAGGCTAGGTGTATCCGGATAATCAGTATCACGCTTGTTGGAGTATTCAGCTGGAGAATTGTGAAATATACCCTCTGAGCTGATCGTGGTGTGGAGAAGACACAGTGTCGGCGATCCATCAGAGCATTTTATCTGATGGACTCCTGACACTATATCTACAGGTGATATACGCTGATTACTGAATGTTTACTTATATCTCTCAAGAATCTATAATGCTCGTACAAGCATCGGATTGCTCTCAATCTGTTCATTGAATTTCTGCATTTGATTTAATTTGCTAATACTGGCTTTCTATGGATGAGAGCTTTATCAGACAAAAAGTCTAATATTAATTGTAGAAGGCTAAACAGCAATTTCTGGGACTTTCTCAGTAAGATCTGAGAACGTATATCAATTGGCCTCACCTTTTCATGTGTGGAACCTTTTGCATTTTACTATTGCATTTTATTTTCGATGTGGAATAGATTTGGCATAGTGACATTTATTTGAATTATCCTACAGCTCACCATAGTTTCCTATCTTGGTACTATTATATCTATACCATCGATATTTATCAAGACTATGGGCCTGATTCATTAAGGAACTTAAATTAAGAAGTTTCTTATTTAAGTTTCCTGGACATAACCATGTTACAATGCAAGGGGTGAAAATTAGTTTTCTGTTTTGCACATAAGTTAAATACTGACTGTTTTTTCATGTAACACACAAATACTTGATAGCTTATTTGTACACTGAATTTTAAACTTGATATTTGTGTGCTACATGAAAAAACAGTCAGTATTTCACTTATGTGCAAAACAGAAAACTAATTTTCACCCCTTGCATTGTAACATGGTTATGTCCAGGAAACTTGGAACTAAAAATGAGGCAAAATGTCATTGTCGTGTCGTCTCGCGAGTTTTGGATTCCATAAGTACCATGCTCCATGGAGATCCTGCGCCATTTCACAGAGAGACACAGAAGGGGTAGCAGGGTTGTTGCCAGTCTCCAGTGCAGTTGGGCAGAGCTATAACTAAAACAGAAAATGGAGCAGTGGCAGTATTCTTCACACAGGAACAGGAGAGGTGGCAGTTTTCAGTGCTGAAAGACAAATTATTGGGCTGGCAGTGTTCTTCATAGACTTCAGTGACATTTTACAGAGATATAACTCATCAAGAATCAGGAGAGGTGGCAGTTTTCAGTACTGAAACAGAAATTCTAATGATAGGGCTGGCAGTGATCTTAAAAGTCTGCAGTGACATTCTACTGTGCCATAGCTCACCCAGAAACAGGAGAGGTGGCAGTTTTCAGTGCTGAAAGACAAATTATAGGGCTGGCAGTGTTCTTCAAAGGCTCCAGTGACATTCTACTATTCCATAGGTCAACCAAAAACAGGAGAGGTGTCCAGTGCAGAAACCGCAATTCAAATAATAGGCCCCTTTGTTTTGTGGGGGTCCAAATAAACCAAGCACTTCAGCCACAAAAGTGGTACTCCTTGTTTCTGGAGTGCTTGGATTGTTAAACTGTACATGTCCTTTTCAATATCTTACATAAGGGTGGGAGGGCCGAAGGACAACTCCATCTTGCACCACTTTTCTTTTTTTTCTGTCACTGCTGTTGGGCAATGTTGCCTAGATGTGCTATGAACTGCCATGTGTTTGTTTCGTTGCTCTGTCGCTGCCAACCAGCTTGCTGCATTCTTTGTCCGAGACTGTATGAAAATAATATTGTGACCTGTGAGGTGGTCAAACTTGACTGGAAATGACTGGAATTTAATGTTATTGAGGTTAATAATAATGTAGGAACAAAAAAAAGAGCAAAATTAGGTGATTTTAACATATTGTAGCAATTTTTCAGATCCAAAACCAAAACACATGGGGGCGGTTTTGCCAAAACCAAAACACAAACTTAATCTAGATCCAGAACCAAAACAAGGGGGTCAGTGAACATCTCTAATTATTACTGATTATTTTTGTATATTTTATGTATATTTGTTATGGTATTAAATTATTTGTTTAAAGTTATTCATGAACTCACTCATTCATATCAGTTAACCCAGTGGTTCCCAAACTTTTGCAGTTCGCGGCACCCTTAGAGTCTCCAAATTTTTTCAAGGCACCCCTCCAAAATAATTATCGAGCAGTCCTGTTTTAGAAGTAGTTGGGTCAAAAAATTGTAATAAGTATTTAGGTCAGGACAGAAATACTTATTTAGTTGTATGCAAAAATGCCCCCTCTGCATCCAGGCACTCTGCTCTCAGGCACTCTGTCCCCTCTGCATCCAGACACACTGCCCCTCTGCATCCAGACACACTGCCCTCTCTCACACTGCCCCCTCTGCCACGCTGTCCCCCTCCTCTGCCCTCTCTCACGATGTCCCCCCTCCTCTGCCCTCTCTCACGATGTCCCCCCTCTTCTGCCCTCTCTCACGATGTCCCCCCTCCTCTGCCCTCTCTCACGATGTCCTCCCTCCTCTGCCCTCTCTCACGATGACCCCCTCCTCTGCCCCTGTTACACTCCTCTGCCCCCTGTTACACTCCTCTGCCCCGTTGTGCCCCAGCTGTCACCCTCCTCTGCCCCTGTTACACTCCTCTGCCCCGTTGTGCCGTTTTGAAAATCAGCAAGAGAAATTGAAGGAGGAAATGAAACAAAGCAATTCCACTAATTATGTTGAACTTATAGATTAAGTACTTTATTCGCTTCACCAGGATCCAAGAGTTATCAAAGTTGCTAAGATTAAATCTTGAAATCGGATCATCACATTTTGGTAACTGTGCTTGACCTCTCACCCTCTCTGCCCCAGCTGTCACCCTCTCTGCCCCGCTGTCACCCTCTCTGCCCCAGCTGTCACCCTCTCTGCCCCGCTGTCATCCTCTCTGCCCCAGCTGTCACCCTCTCTGCCCCAGCTGTCACCCTCTCTGCCCCGCTGTCACCCTCTCTGCCCCAGCTGTCACCCTCTCTGCCCCGCTGTCACCCTCTCTGCCCCCGCTGTCACCCTCTCTGCCCCCGCTGTCACCCTCTCTGCCTCCGCTGTCACCCTCTCTGCCCCAGCTGTCACCCTCTCTGCCCCAGCTGTCACCCTCTCTGCCTCCGCTGTCACCCTCTCTGCCCCGCTGTCACCCTCTCTGCCCCTGCTGTCAACGTCTCTGCCCCACTGTCACCCTCTCTGCCCCCGCTGTCACCCTCTCTGCCTCCGCTGTCACCCTCTCTGCCCCAGCTGTCACCCTCTCTGCCCTAGCTGTCACCCTCTCTGCCCTGCTGTCACCCTCTCTGCCCCAGCTGTCACCCTCTCTGCCTCCGCTGTCACCCTCTCTGCCCCGCTGTCACCCTCTCTGCCCCAAATGTCACCCTCTCTGCCCCGCTGTCACCCTCTCTGCCCCGCTGTCACCCTCTCTGCCCCAGCTGTCACCCTCTCTGCCCCAGCTGTCACGATCCCTCTCACTCCTCTGCTGCGCGCCAGCCATAGAAAAAAAAGAAAGAGCACAAAAACTTACCAATCCGCCGGGCGCCTGGACCCAGCAGCCTCCTCTCTCCCACAGCTGTCACTGAATATGAAAATATATAAATTGTAGTTCCACAAAACAAAATGGCGTCTGTGTATTTCTTTACACTTCTTTCGCCGTTATTATCCTACACCCACCGCCCAGTGGTGTAGGAAGAGCCCTAGTGCTTTCAGCACCGGGCTTGATGTCCGTAGAGTGGGTGCCCGCTCATTTTTTTGGGCGGACCCCACTCCATAGGGAATCCAGCCCAGCACTGAACAGCCTGGGGTTGGTCTGCCGCGTGTCCCACTGCTATAGTGCCACCCACCCCAGGGTGGTTTGCCTAGTGCTGGTTAAGTGAAAATCAGGGGGACCCAACGCAAATTTTTTCCCTGATTTTCACGTAACCAGCAGTAGTCTAGCAGCACTAGGGTTAATAATGCTTGGGCGGAGGGACCCCACGCTTTTTAAAAAAACATTTTATCTATTTTTAAACATTTGACAGCTGCCGATCCTCTGGTTGAATAGTCAGAACAGTGTAACTGTGATGTGTTTACTAATCTCGCAACTAGATAAGGTCAACACAGGAGTATTTGACATCATAGCAAATCACCAGAGATGACCAGCAATTTTAAGATCAGAGTAAAAATCGCAGTTTAATACATCTGGCAACTTTGGTACTAAAATTGCGGGTTATCAACTGCGATTTCCTGTGATTTTAAAACGCTGAAAAAATCGGACCTTGATACATTTACCCCATAGTGTCTGGACAGTGTTATAAATAAATGTGAAAATTGCATGTTACAAACAAATACAAATTAAATTAAATAGAAACATCCGTAGTTTCAACCTTTAAAAAGCAAATCTTTTTTCCTGTAGCAATCCAAATGGAAATGTCAATTAAGTAATATGAATAGATGGTCGCAACCGCATATAATATAGCTGCCACACTAATGAATTAAATACTATCAGCTAGAGGGGTCAATCAATTTATTTGCTAAATAAAGTATGCAGTCAGCCATTTAGAAGCTTCATCATTGCGCATTGATGCACCAGCCTTGCAAGAGATGTCATAATGAGCTGTAAGTGTAATATACACCAAAATCTGGATACGGACATACTTTTTTGGTGCACATGTGCAGTAAGGAAATATATCTTATGCAAAAAAAACAAAAGCAAAAAACAGATGGCTGCCCTACTCTACATGAGCCCCAGAAATTTTAATTTCTTTCACAGCTCTCCTCAGAAAAACAACTATACTAAATACACCCTTTTCGGCTGGAGGTAAAACTCGCTTGTTGAATAATGGCAAGCCCGGAAGGTGAAACATAATTACCAGTCATGCAGGTTTATTAACAAACAATACAGTCATTATTTCAGTTACTACTAAAGATGCTCGGGCTCGATTCCCTGAGAACCGAATACACCCAAACTCAGCATATCCGAGCTGAATCAACTCTGTACTTTTGCGTGCCCTCGGAATTGAAAATGAGGCAAAACGTCATTGTGACATTGACGGATCTCGCAAGTTTTGGATACTATAAGTACTGCACTCCACGGCAATCCAGTGCCATTTCACAGAGGGACACAGAAGGGGTAGTGTAGTTCTTGGCAGTCTCTAGAGCAGTTGGGCAGTGTCATAGGTAGAAAACAAGGAGGATGGGTTGCAGTTTTCTTCAAAGTCTCAAAGACATTCAGGAGAGCTCCATTGCTCCATTGCTAATTGTCATTGCTGAAATAGAAATAGGGCTGGCAGGCTTGTTCTTCTAAATCTGCAGTGATATTATAAGGTGTTATATAGATAACACAGAAAGAGGAGAGCTCCATTGCACCATTGCTGATTATCATTGCTGAAATACAAATAATAGGGCCGGCAGTCTTGGTGTGAATCTGAGTCACATTGTACTGTGTTATATAGGTAACACACAAAGAGGAGAACTCCATTGCTAATTGTCATTGTTGAAACACAAATAATAGGGCTGCAGTCTTGGTGTAAATCTGCAGTCACATTGTACTGTGTTATATAGGTAACACACAAAGAGGAGAGCTTATATAATTGTCATTGCTGAAATAAAAATATTAGGGCTGGCAGGTTTGGTCTTCTGGATTTGCAGTCAAATTGTACAGTGTTATATAGGTTACACACAAAGAGGAGAGTTCCATTTCTACATTGCTAATTGTCATTGCTGAAATAGAAATACTAGGACTGGCAAGCTTGGTCTTCTGAATTTGCAGTCAAATTGTACGGTGTTATATAGGTAACACACAAATAGGAGAGCTCCATTGCTCCATTGCTAATTATCATTCCATGTAGCTCCATTTTAAGCGAGTTCATGGAAGCTGTTGGGAAAATTGGAAACTTATACTAAAAAAATAACAACAAGCAGTCCATCATCAGCTAAAGCGCGATCGTGTCTCCGTAGCTACTTCCGGGTTTGGTTGTCCCGGTAACCAGTCTCAACTCTCATTGGAACCCTACGCGTTTCGTCACTGGGACTTCGTCAGGGGTGACAGTAGGAGCTTAGCCGCGTATGAAAGAAACCTTTATGTGCATTACTACCCTTACTAGTAAACTAGTAAGTGTATTTTATCATTGTTTTAATTAAATTTTATATTGGAACACTACACTATTGGGGGAATCTTTGTTTTTTCTTGTCTCCTATTGGGTAACTGGGAAAACTGAACCTGGAAAAAGTTACAGAGACACGATCACGCTCTGGTGTATCAGCAGGAACGTAGACGCGTGTGAAAGATACCCTGATGTGTACTGTTACCCTTACGTAATGTAAGTGAATTTCATTGGTGTTCATTAAACAATTCTATTTTGGAATACTACACTGCAAGGGAATCCTTGTTTTTGCTTTCTACCCATATCTATATGAACTGTATGGTGAATCTTGGAAAAACGTATGAGAGCGCATTTTGATTGGCCATTTGGAACTAGATTCAGAATCAAGAAAGACTATGCACTGGGAGTGTTATCGCTTTACATTGTGATTATGAACGTTTCATTTTATTCTTCATTTTTTATTTATTGTTATTGATGTATATCTATTTGTGTTGCGATACTCAGAGAACCTGTTTATTCCATTACCGTCCCATTTGCGCCTTATTCCAATTTTTTGTGTAATTGATGAAACTCGTTAAGTACAAGTGGTTTTAGAAGAGTGACTTGAAAAACGTTATGGATTTTCAGGGATGGAGGTAGCTGAAGTCTATAGGTCACCGGGTTGATAACATGTGTTATAGAGAAGGGCCCAATATAGCGAGGAGACAATTTCTGAGAAGGTACCCTCAACTTGAGATTGCGTGTAGACAACCATACTTTATCGTGAACGTGTAATCGAGGAATAAGTCTCCGATGTCGGTCAGCAGCTTGCTTATAACGCTTGGAAGTCTCTTGGAGTTTGGTGTTGGTAGTTGACCAAATCTGAGAGAAGTTCCGCATTAAATCCTCCACAGCTGGAACTGGCGAAGGAACCTGACCGAAGAAATCTTGGAGGGTGGGTTGGGTTCCATAGACGACAAAAAATGGAGAAGCACCAGAAGACTCGTGATGATGAAAGTTGTGAGAAAATTCAGCCCAAGGTAGGAGATTAGCTCATTCGGTTTGGTTGTCTGAAGAGAAACATCGTAAAAAGATCTCGAGGTCCTGGTTAACCCGCTCCGTTTGGCCATTAGTTTGTGGATGATAGCCGGACGAGTATTTGAGTTCAGAACCAAGAATTTTACAAAAGGCTCTCCAGAATTGGGAAACAAACTGTACTCCACGATCCGAAATGATTTTGCGGGGGTAGCCATGGATTCTGAATATCTCCTTAATAAAGATGAGCCCCAACTGAGAGGCAGACGGTAGAGCAGGCAAAGGTACGAAGTGGGCCATTTTAGAAAATCTATCAACAACGACCCAAATGATGGTAAACCCATTACTGGGGGTAAGGTCAGTGATGAAATCCATGGATATACTTTGCCAAGGAAGGTCTGGAGTAGGAAGCGGTTGTAGAAGACCTGATGGAGCCAATCTGGGGTTTTTACAACGAGCACACGTAGCACATGAGGCCACAAATTTTTGTACGTCTGAATGCAGGGCCAGCCACCAATATTTTCTGCGAAGGAATTCGTAGGTTTTATTCACCCCTGCATGTCCCGCTAGTTTGGAGGAGTGTGCCCACCGTAACGCTTTGGCTCGTAGACTAGGTTCCAAGAAAGAACAACCCCTGGGAGGTGTCTTGGGTGAGGTAATAGTAGGGGCGATAACCCTGGTAGGTGTTAAGATAGGCAGTGGCGTCAGGGATGTGCAGATGTCAGTACTATCAAAAGATAGAGACAGGGCGTCCTCCTGGATATTTTTGGACCCAAGATGGTAAGTTAAGATAATATCGAAGCGTGCAAAGAATGATGCCCATCGAGCTTGACGTGGATTGAGGCACCGAACTTCACTGATATAGAGCAAGTTCTTATGGTCAGTAAAAACTGTTACTGGATGACGGGAACCCTCTGAGAGATGTCGCCACTCCTCCAAGGCGGCCTTGATTGCGAGCAACTCTTTGTCGCCTATACCATAATTTTTCTCATGAGGCAAGAATTTTTTAGAGAAAAATCCGCAAGGAAGATGGGTACCTAGTTCAGATTTCTGGAAGTGCACTGCTCCAATACCTACTGCGGACGCATCAACTTCCAGAAAAAAGGGTTCCAATTGATTTGGTTGAGAAAGAACTGTTGCAGACTAGAAGGCTTGCTTTAGGGAATCAAATGCCTTCAATGCATCGGAAGACCATTCTCTGGGATTGGATGATTTACAGGTTAGAGCGGTTATTGGGGCAATAATTGAGGAGAACCCCTTAACAAACTGTCTGTAATAGTTGGCGAACCCAATAAATCTTTGAATGGCCTTGGTGCCTTGGGGATGAGGCCAACTATTAATAGCGGACATCTTCTTAGGATCCATGCGTAGTCCTGATCCCGAAACAATGTACCCAAGGAACGGGAGTTGCTCAACTTCAAAGATACACTTCTCTAATTTGCAGAAGAGTTGGTTAGCTCGTAGTCGAGATAAAACTTCTTTGACATGAAGACGATGAGAGGAAATATCTCGGGAGAAAATCAACATG
Source organism: Mixophyes fleayi (assembly GCF_038048845.1). Classification (NCBI taxonomy): domain Eukaryota; kingdom Metazoa; phylum Chordata; class Amphibia; order Anura; family Limnodynastidae; genus Mixophyes; species Mixophyes fleayi. Next base: position 299,014,586 of record NC_134405.1, on the reverse strand, counting down.
TCGTCCAGATAGACAACTACGGAGTGATATAACAGATCTTGGAAGATCTCATTAACAAAGGACTGAAAGACAGCGGGGGCGTTACTAAGCCCGAAGGGCATAACTAGATACAGGGGCGTAGGGATCCGTCTTTTTTCTTGACGAAAAAGAATCCTGCTCCAGCCGGAGAGGAAGATTTCCTGATGAACCCTCTGCTAAATTTTCAGAGATATATTGTGACATAGCCTGGGTCTCTGGCAAAGACAGGAGATAAGTCCTACCACGAGGAATCTGCTTTCCCAGAATTAAATCAATCGGACAGTCCCAAGGGTGATGAGGTGGAAGAATCTCAGATCTCTGCTTGGAAAAGACATCCTCAAAGGTTAGGTAGACCGAGGGTAGTGCGGATGTCTCAGAATTGGTTCGAGTAAGGCAAACGTTGGAACGAGGAGAACAGATACACTGCTTATAGCACTGTGGACCCCAGGAGATAACTTCGATACGAGCCCAGTCAAATTGTGGGGAGTGGGCCCGGAGCCAGGGGAGCCCCAGAATTAAAGGGTTGACGGATTGTGGTAACACTAGGCATTGAATCCATTCTTGATGTAAGACTCCAATCCGCTACTGAACGGCACTAGTGATGCTGGAAATGGTGCCATTGCTGACCCGATTACCATCCACAGCTGTTAATGTTAGCGTCTGAGGAAGAGCCAGAATGGATAACTGAATCTGTGAGACCAGAGAGGCCGAGATGAAATTTCCGGCTGCACCGGAATTCACAAAGGCTAGAATCTGCTGGGGTCCTTTAGAACTGACCAGTAGTACCGGCATAAGGACCTCAGGGTTAGAAGTTGAGTAGGGAGTGGAAACAGCTACTCCTAAGGCGGCCTCCCTCTTACCGTTTAGGAGGGAGCGTTTCCCGGCCTTTTGGGACAAAGGCTTAGCACATGTCCGGACTCTCCGCAGTATAGACACAGTCTCTGTTTGAACCGCCTTTCACGCTCCTCAGGCATCAGTTTTGAGCGGCCCAGCTGCATCGGTTCCTCCGTAGTCGAAATAGGATTTTGAAAAGTAGGTGCCAAGCGGGTGGGGCGTCTTGTGAGAGATCTCTCCGACGTCCTTTCTCTGAAATGTAGGTCAATCCGGATACACAGGGAAATTAGGGTATCCAGGTCAGAAGGAAGTTCCCTGGTGACCAGCTCATCCTTAATTCGATCAGTAAGGCCCTGCCAGAAGGTAGCAATGAGAGCCTCGTTGTTCCATAGAAGTTCTGAAGCAAGAGTACGGAACTGTACCGCATAATGACCGACTGACATCGAACCTTGTCGTAGATTCAATAGACTAGAGGCAGCAGAGGAGATCCGACCTGGTTCATCGAAGACCTTGCTAAACATGTCTATAAAGGCTGAGGAGTTCTCTAGTAAAGGATCGTTGCGTTCCCATAAAGGTGAAGCCCAGGCCAATGCTTGTCCGCTGAACAGAGAAATCATGAAGGCTACCTTGGTGCGCTCAGATGAGAAGGCTTTGGAGTTGCACTCAAAATGAATTGCGCACTGATTGAGGAACCCCCTGCATTTTTTAGGATCTCCATCATACTTCTCGGGGGAGGGAATTCTAAGCCCGGTAGGATGAGCCAAGGAAGGAGACAAAGCCACTGGAGCAGCAGCAGCCAGAGACGGAGCAGCGGGAGGTTGAACCGCCTGTAAGGAGTCTAGACGGGACATAATCCCTTGGACACACTGAATAAACGGGCCTGGTTAGCTTCCTGCTGTTCCACTCGGCGGCCCAGGTGGATAAGAAGGTCCCGAGCTGAGGGTTCATTTGTTCCATCCGACGTCATGGCCAGAGTATACTGTCACAACTTAGAATATTCTGCCTACTGGTTTTGGCACTACTCACCAAAGAGGCGTGGAGTCTAACGTGTCCCAGGTCTTCACCAGGAACCCCCGCAAGGGAGTATGGTCTTAGCTGCAGGAGACACGCAGGTCGCGGCCCTCAGAGGGAGCAACCAATGAAGCGGTAGGATGGAAGCGGTGTCAGGCAGGCTGGGTCAGAACCGAGAAATCAGGATATGCCACAAGGAGATCCAATAACGTAGTCAAGAATAGCCGGGTCCAGGGTCAGAAGCGCAGGAAAGAATAGTCAGCAAGCCGGGTCCAGTACACAGGGAGAACAGAGGAAGAATGGTCAGGAACATTCCGGGTAATTCACAGAGGAACAAGAACTGCACAGGAACGCTGGAGCTAGGGTGGACCTAATACTCTGGCACTCTTCTAGTGCCAGAGTGAAGTTTAAATACCTGCACTAATCAGCAGCGGTGGTGACGCTGAACACCACCGCCGGAACTACTGGGGAGTGTTCCGTTGCCTAGCAACGGAACGCGTGATCGCTGACCCGGAAGTGTGCTCGGTTGCCTAGCAACTGAGTGCTCAGCGGCAGTAGCAGGCGTCCGTCCCTGTGCAACTGACACAGCACTGGGACGGCGCCTGACAGCAGATGAGTCTGCACAACATTTTGAAATTTGGTCTGCTCTAAAAGAATTGCCCAAAAATCGTGACAGCTCTTCCTTAAAATGAACTACAAGTTCCATGAAGAAGGCCATTACCGGCAATTACATCAAAGTACACTGACTTCTGTGATGGTGGATTCCAGCGGGGATGAAGTAGTATTGTTTTAGGATGATGTACACACTGATGAGGATGAATATGATGACAGTGTAGATTGCAGGTGCTGAGATCTAGCTGAGAGAAGGGAACTAGCTGATGGTAGTATGCTTGGTAATATTGTGGTTAGAATGGCATGATGTCAATTTTATGTTTTTCTACAGTAAACTTTCACCTTTATTAGAGAGGTGTTTTTTTCTTTACAATGGTACAAGCTTTTTATTTACATTTTTGCTTCCCTGACTTTAAACCACTATGCACTTGAACATAGACTTTAGCACATGAGGTAGAGGGATTAGTATCGTCATGAATGAGACTGGAGAGTGACAAGAACAATGCCACCCCTCCTTTTTCTGTATGAGCTATGGCCCAGTAGAATGTCATTGGAGACTTTTAAGAACACTGACAGCCCTATTATTACAATTTCTGTTTCAGCACTGAACTCCTGTTTCTGAGTGAGCTATTGTTCAGTAAAATTTAACTGCAGGCTTAGACCGCCAGCCCTATTATTTCTATTTCAGCAATGCTAATTAGCAATGGAGCTCTTCTCTTTGTGTTTTACCTATATAACACAGTACAATGTGACTGCAGATTTGGAAGACCAAGCCTGCCAGCCCTAGTATTTGTATTTCAGCAATGACAACAAGCAATGGAGCTCTCCTCTTTGTGTGTTACCTATAGTACTGAGCCGAGCTCGGATCTGCTAAGTTCGGGTGTGTTCGGTTCTTCGGGAACCAAGGCTGAGCATCTCTAGTTTATAAATGAGAAATTAAAATATTGCAGAGATTGCTCACCTTTACTCTTTGGAAAGCTTTCCAACAGAATTGCAATAGTGGATGTGGGGGACACAGTTGGCAAGGACGTGAGAATATATATATGTGTATTGTTTAATATGAAGAGCTTTGCTGTTAAACTACAATAATTGTAAGAATTAAATATTTTAGAGGCCTGATATTCTATAAAATCTATACTCCTTTTGCTAGCTACATTAATTGTTACTGTAGCCAAGAAGTTTTGTAAATTTGTGGAGTATAAGTGGTTCTTAGAGCTACATATTTGTTCCAGAGAGAAGTTATTTGAACTACCATATTATTAAAAAGTATAATACACTCATGTGAGGTCAGGATTTTTTTAGAGCATCCAGTGAGGTCAGAAAAACCAACTATGACCTGAGAAAGTCCCAAGGAATACTAGCCAGTGGCATGTTCTAAAATCTTATCTAAGAGATTTGTCCAGCTAAAAATACAACCATATTTGGATGATTAATCCACCCATCACCACAGAATAATGCATAGTGGTCTGAAGATCCTAGTTTCCATACCTCCACAGATATATTTTGCCAGATATTTTTGAAAAGCATCTAATGAGGCTTTGGATGTTAACTTGGTTAAAGATCAAAACAAAATATCCTATCTGTTAGGGCCCGCAACCACCAGGATGAGCTTTTAGAACAGTAGTGTAGAGGTCTATACATTTAGCAGCCGTCTTTCCCGTAGAGCTTTATGTGCTCAAAGGTAGTCAGATGCCCCCAGGTCTTAGGCTCAGGGTAGTAAAAGCTCATCCAAGATGGCCACAGCGCAGATGGAGCCCGGACTTGAGCGGGGGGTCAGAGGCAGGCTGAGGTCAGCGGTCAGTAGCAAAACAGTGAAGTCCAGAATACAGGCCAAAAGGTCAGGGTCACAAGCAAACGGGCAAGAGTCACAACAGCAGATCAGGCTAATAGAAATCTCACAGCAGGTCAGCACAGGACTGGAATGCTATAACCGGCAGGGAGGCTAAGGCCGTCCTGCCTTAAATACTGAAGGTAGCCAATCAGGGCCTAGCCCTGAAAACCATCCCCAGGCACTGCATAATTAATAAATATCACTCCACCGTAATACTTCCCATCCATCTCGAACTTATCCACATATTTATAACACCCTCCCGCCCACTTCTCTTGTGGACTGCAGAATGCATGTTTGTAACAAACTTGCATCTGTCTATGTAAAATTCATTAAAAAAAATCCCTCAGCTACCGTACCATTACAGTAACCTGGCTAACCTCCACTTAACACCTTTCAGCTTTCAGCTACTGTCTCAGCCACATTCACAGATTTAGAGAGAGAGAAGGTGGTGGAGTATAAATACTACTTTCTCAATGTTCTGCCTCCCATTTTCTTCCCTTTCCGTGAAGTCTCTTCTCTCCACTCCACCTTTATGCTGCTGTTCCCAGGTTTAGTTTCCCAATTATTGACAACTTTGCTCCCTGGCTCACATATGTCCTCCTTTGACCTACCTAATTTCACACTAGATGATTTCAACATTCCTAATAACCAGGGCCGCTGAGAGGAGGGGGAGCAAGTACTAATTACCCGGGTCCAGGCATGCCAGGGGGCCCGGGCCGGGCCCTTGCGCCAACGATTTATTTATTTATTTATTTATTTTGACACTAATTTTTTTTTGTTTTTTATGTTTGTTTTTTGCGGCGGGGGGGCTCGATCGTTGGTGGGGGGAGCAGGGTAGTTAAAAAAATATATATATACTCACGTGATCGCGGCGCCGGCGTCCCTCCTCTCTGCTCCCCTCTACTCCATTCAGACTGAATGCCGGCGTGACGTCATCATGTCACGCCCAGCATTCAGTCTGAATGGAGCAGAGAGGAGCAGAGAAGACCAAGAAAGAAGAGAAGAAAAGGAAAAGTTAAGTAAAGGGAGGAAAACCGGGGAGGATAAAAAATGAGGGGGGGGGGGCATGGCACAGAGGGGTTAAAAAACAGGGGGGGGCTTTGCACAAAGGGGTTAAAATGCGAGGGGGGGCATGGCACAGAGGGGTTAAAAAACGGGGGGGCCTTGCACAAAGGGTTTAAAAATGGGGGGGCATGGCACAGAGGGGTTAAAAAACAGGGGGGGGGGGGCAGCATGACACAAAGGGGTTAAAAAATGGGGGGGCATGGCGAAGAGGGATTAAAAAATGGGGGGGGGGCATAGCACAGAGGGGTTAAAAAATGGGGGGGGGCATGGCACAGAGGGGTTAAAAACGGGGGCAGCATGACAGAGGGGTTAAAAACAGGGGGGGGGCTTGGCTCAGTGGGGTTAAAAAATGAGGGGGGCATGGCACAGAGGGGTTCAAAAACGGGGGCAGCATGACACAGTGGGGTTAAAAAATGGGGGGAGCATGGCACAGTGGGGTTAAAAAAAGGGGGGCAGCATGGCACAGTGGGGTTAAAAAACGGAGGGGTAGCATGACAGAGGGTTTAAGAAATGGGGGGGCTTGGCACAGTGGTGTTAAAAAATGAGGGGGGCATGGCACAGAAGGGTTAAAAAATGGGGGGCAGCATGACACAGTGGGGTTAAAAAATGGAGGGGCACATGGCACAGTGGGGTTAAAAAACAGGGGGGCAGCATGGCACAATGGGGTTAAAAAATGGGGGGCAGCATGGCGCAGTGGGGTTAAAAAGGGGGGAGGCATGGCACAGTGGGATTGAAAAAGGTGGGGAGCAGCATAGTATAGTGTGATGAAGGGGAGCCAGGTGAAGGGGGCAAAAGCAGCATGGAGGGCGCAGTGTGATCATAAGGCATGGCGATGATGAAGGGGCACATTATTGTAATGTTAGAGCTGGAGGAAGGCCTAATTATTAATCGTGGGTGGTATTGATTTAACACCAGGGTTGTTTGGAATTATCTAAATGTAGCCATTTTCTTCCAAATAGGGCTCCCAGCATTCCAGGATCCAGACAAGCCGCAACTAAAGAAACATGCAGCCACAGGTGGTGAAAGTGAGAAGAACAGGTAGGAGAGAGCAGGACAGTATGTGAAAAGTTGTGATTCTAGTAGGGACAAATGCAATTTTTGGTGAGTGTTGTGCCCAATGTAAGGTGCAGGCCAAGACTGAACTCTTTGTGTACACGCTGCATCCTTTCTATACTACACTGTGGTGTTAGATGTCCTGAAAGTCAGGAGTGCTTGGACATATGTGATGCTCCGGCAAATTCAGAGCCTAGTGATTTTGATGTGTTAGCCACGCCCCAATGGCGCATTTGCCACACCCCCAAATCCATGACCAAAATCCCGAAAAATTATGTGCCGCCAATTTTTTTAGCATACTCGACTATAAGGGGGGCGCCATGAATTTGTTGTACCGGGGTCCTGAATTCCTCTTGGCAGCCCTGCTAATAACAACCCCACTGCCTCTGTTGAGACAGAAATTCTTTCTTTTTCTTCCTCACTTTGACTCTTACAGTGGACGTCATCTCCCACCAAATGTGATGAACACTCCTTTGACTTAATCTTCTCTTCCTTTTGCTCTATTTCTATTTTCCTTAACTCAGCATTCCTGTTCGTTTGACCATAACAGTTTTTTTGTCCTTCAACGCCACTTTACCTCATATAGGCTTGGTATCTGCACACTGGACCTATGAAAAGGCATTAGGGCCATAAGTGCTGCTGTGGTGTAAAGGTATCCACCCTCAAATACATTATGAACAAACAATATCAAGAAGCATTCAATCACAAGGTGCCAAAGGGAAAAATAATAAATTTATTGTACAATAGGTGAAAATGTGGAATTTGAAATTAGAATATGATATTAATGCCATAATGTGGAAAATTAATACATGTTCATATCCACATTACCTACATCAACAGTACACCATTATTTATTTGTACTACAATATTCCTATTTCATCCTCCATCCATACTACGGCATATTCACTTAGTCTAGAGGTTATCCTATTCCCCACAGGTTATGATTATAACACTTGGGGGTAAATGTATGAAAGTCTGATTTCTGCAAGTGGCCGGAAATCTGCAACTTTGCAGGTAAAATTTAAAGCGGCGATGGCTTGTAAAGGCAAGTTTCCTTTACAAGCCACCGCCCCTTTAAATTTTCATGCGCGCAACAAAAACTAAATGCTCTTGACCTATCCACTTCTTATCACTTCTTATCTTTACTAAAATGATTCCTCTTTTCTATAACTACCCTGAACGGCCTGCTGTAAAAACACTTTAACTTCAGCCCTTTTCCAAGCAGCTTAAGGAACCACATACAGTCTGCATCAGTCATTGAATTGGGTTAGTATACGCTGTGCCATACCGACACTTCTGAACACAGGTAGTGTGTGAGGCACTCCTGTCCAAAAAGAGAAATTTTAAATATAAAATCAACTTTATTAATGATTATCACTTAAAAAAGTTTGGACAAATAACCAAATATCTCTTGAGTCGGTGAATTTTAAAATATACAAGTGAACAAGATAGAAATAAAGTGCAAAGAGAAATAAAAATTGACCCAAATAGGGGAGCTGGTCATCATTATTAAATATCAGATTCGTATTATAATTGCGTATAGCTTAATACGTAAATTTAGGTCTAATCTTCTATTTACATTGTTTGAATAAACATTTTATAAGACCATTATTAACTGATATATTGTGTCTCTCCAAAGTGTAACTTTATAACATATGTAATCACCTCTTATGACTAACAAATCTCAGAGTGAATATATACACTACATACTGGCCAATATTGATCCCATAGTATAAAATCTTGCTACCACAGATTAAGATATTCAAATATTTTTCTATCTTAAACGGGGGGGTGATAGTCCTTATTTTGGAGTGTGGACCAATAGGGGATATAGACCAAACTGTCTGTTCACTCACATCCCAGTTGGGATTATATACAGTGCCTTCGTGGTGCATTAACTGATGACACCACCATTCTGTAATACAATTAATTATTCCCTTTCTTTTCTTTTACCACATAATAAGGGATATACCAACAACACCCGCAAGGTGTTTTATACATATGATTATATCTCACCTCTTGTGGGACTAATTTTAACCCTTTGTTATTAAGCTATACGCAATTATAATACGAATCTGATATTTAATAATGATGACCAGCTCCCCTATTTGGGTCAATTTTTATTTCTCTTTGCACTTTATTTCTATCTTGTTCACTTGTATATTTTAAAATTCACCGACTCAAGAGATATTTGGTTATTTGTCCAAACTTTTTTAAGTGATAATCATTAATAAAGTTGATTTTATATTTAAAATTTCTCTTTTTGGACAGGAGTGCCTCACACACTACCTGTGTTCAGCTGATATTTACTATCACCTGTACTTTTTCATTCTCACTTCTACTGCTCCCAACACATCAACTTCAATAAACGTCTGTGGCTAGCCTTCCTTCCCATGCGCATCAATGAGCCTTGGACACCCCTGACCCTGTTGTCATGGCTGATTGGTGTATATATATATATATATATATATATATATATATATATATATATATTTATATGTGTGTGTGTGTGTGTGTGTGTGTGTGTGTTCAGTAGGTAATATATTTTATATATAGAGGGGGATAAATGATACTAGCTTCCATTCTACTTTAGCAGTGTTGCCAAAATGCAAAATGTATATATATTTTAACTGTATTTTAAAACACATGATAGGAAAAGTACAACTGTTATTGCTGATTTGTGACTCAAGATCAATAGACAGAGTTCTTATGTGTAATGCTGAGCTCAGCCATTAATTCAAATCAAATTATCCATTATACAAATGGAAAGAAGATGGAATCCAAATATGTGTATACTTTGATTACAAGGAAATATCAGCTGCACAATACCCTGTAAGAGTGATAATCAAAGTCACAGACACTCACAATTATGAGGAAATCAGATTAAAAGAGTGTTCTTGTCCCATGCCAGGGCACTGTATTACTAGATGAAAATATAATCAGATTTTTATCATTGATTTAGAACAAATAGACTTCTAGCTGGATAATTTACTATGTGACTGCAAGTACTTTTTTCAGATTGTATTTCTGAGATAAAATGTAACTTCTCTAAGTCAGGTAGGAAATAATTTTAATTTACAAAATATTTTATTAAAGTATTGTTCCCCCAGTTTGTGTGTTGTTTGACAGACAATGCCACTATTTCAACATTACTTGCTCAAATTATTTTCTACCCCCTTATGATGATGGACAACTAGTACCCCATTCATACTGCACCAAAATCCCGGGTTTTTGCCGGGGCGAGCTCAAACGACTCAGGTCTTGGTGCAGTATGAATGGTACAACTCAAAAATCCAGGGTCTAAAAACCCGGGTCTTCAACCCCGGATTTATCGAGGGGTAATTCCAGGGTCAGACCCGGGTTGCCTGCACTATATTTGGTGCAACCCGGGTTTTTCAACCCGGGTTGCACAGAAAACAAGCTGATTGGCTGTCTGCCTGTCTCTGGAGGATGATGTCATCGGTGGGAGCCCCTGGAAGATTCTAGAAGGAGTTTAGGAGAAATGGTGGATGGTGGAGTTCTCTGAAAAAGTGTGTATTAACAGCAATTATGACACACTGGATGGAGGAAGAGGTGCGTGAGCTGCTGAATGTCAGAGGGGAGGAAGAAATTCGAAGGCAAGTGACTGGGACTGTGAAGGATGCCACAGTGTACTACAACATCGCCAAAATACTCACACAACGTGGCATAAAGAGGACACAGCAACAAGTCCTGAACAAATTGAAGTCCCTGAGGAAGCAGTACACTAAAGTCCATGACCACAACAGGCGCAAAAGTGGCGCTGCAAGAATGGACTGGCCCTTTTATGACCAGTGCAATATGGTCTTTGGACATTCTCCTCTGACAAATCCAATTGCACTGTCATCTTCTAGCAATGGGGATGCGGCTATACCAACACCACCAGAGAGCACACAGACAAACGAGGCCGCAACGGTAATAATAGAAGATTCTACAACAGATGACACCAACATTTCTTTGGACAAATTGAACGATTCACAGCCATTCCCTGCTGCGCAAGTCGTTACAGATACTTCGCAAGAAACGCAGCCAGAACCAGTGCCGGTGTCAGAGTCTACGCCAGGTCCCAGTTTACGCTCCAACAGTAAGTATCTTTAATAATCTCACATAATAACCAACTATATATACATACCAATATATCTACATAATTGGCAAAAAAAAATTAACTGTATAAACATAACTGCCAAAAACAGAGAACTATATCAACAGAAATGCAAGCCAAATACCAATATATCTACATAACTTAAAAAAGAGAACTATATCAACAAGAAGCCCAAAAGACAAATATAATACACTCCAAAGTATTAAAACATTAACACGCATATGTTGCAGTGCAAAACTACTGGGCAAGAGGGAGGAGGCCTCAAGCACATATCAGCTTACAACACTGCTTTTTTGTTCTGCCACATTATATATTCTAATGTATGTTTTACTGTGTTTTTTTCTACGTACAGTTTACAACGTTCCTAAAAAACGCAAAAGGCCCAACAAAATTGAGCAAGCAACTAAAACAATGACAACTGTCATGATGGATCAACTGCGGGAGATGGAGAGCAACATGAGGGAACACGAGAATACACAACTGCAGCGTTACATGGACAATGAGCGGGATCTCCAGGACTCTTTCCTCATGCAAATCATGAACATGCAGGAACGCGTGTTACGTGAAAATCGTGAGTGTATGATGGGATTCATGAACAGACTCCTCTCACGGGTGCAGGCACCTCCTCCAAGTCCTTACTATTATGACTGACATTATCCTATGTACCAGCGGGGGCAAGCCATAGGCAACAATAACCCTCCAAACCCGGTACATTATACACAACATGCTCAACCTATGGGTAACCCCAACATAGAATACCCACCTGGTAACCAAACCACTCCACAACCAGAAATGCCACAATATCGGCAATTGTAATAATCATGCTTTATGGACAAATGTTTAACAGTTAATTTTTATCATGTATGTTACGTGTGATCTGGAAACACGCCGTTAGCTTGACATATTACGTAAAAAGCAAATTTGCACTTACTGTTTGCGCACATTTGTGTCTTCTGTTTACTACTTGTGTATATATATTTTTTTTCTACATGCAAGTAAGCACTTTTGTATTGTGTCATTTTATGTTTTTGTGAAGAGACATATGAGGAAATATGTACAAAACAAAATACAATATGTGAAATAAACATTTTTATTTACTTTTACATTTGTGTGGTACATTCAAACAAGTGAGGTCAAATTTTCAGCCAATGAAAACTGCTCTGGTGATGACTCCCACAAATTGCCAGGGCACAGACTTGTGCAGTATAAATGGGGTCAACCCGGGAAATTCCCGGGTCCGAGGTGCAGTATGAATGGTGTTTCTGAGCTGGGACGCTCCGAGCCCCGGCAAAAACCCGGGTTGAAAAAACCGGGATATTGCCGGGGCGGCAGTATGAAAGCGGTATAGGTCTCCCTTCTTCAATGCTGTGGAGCCAACAGTACAATAGTGCACAGTGAAACTTAAAGTGACAATACCATCTTTCCACCCAGCTGAATTATCGTTTTTAAAATGCGACATTAAACTGCAACCAAAGCTCTTCATAGTTAATAATGCATTTTCTTAGGAGGGTGTCGCACAAGCTGTTTAAACAATGCATGTCTACTAAAAGCTGTTTATGTCTTTTACATGTCCCTAGTTTTCCTTTCAATATTGCATTAGACTTTTCCCTTATTTCAAAACTTCCCAGATTTTCCAAAATGATTCCCCATAATTAGGGTTTGACTATAGATAGTAGGGATGAGCGCGCTCGGATTTCTGAAATCCGAGCCCACCCGAACGTTGCGGATCCGAGTCGGATCCGAGACAGATCCGGGTATTGGCGCCAAATTCAAAAGTGAAACTGAGGCTCTGACTCATAATCCCGTTGTCGGATCTCGCGATACTCGGATCCTATAAATTCCCCGCTAGTCGCCGCCATCTTCACTCGGGCATTGATCAGGGTAGAGGGAGGGTGTGTTAGGTGGTCCTCTGTGCTGTTTAGTTCTGTGCTGTTTAGTTCTGTGCTGTTTAGTGCTGTGCTGTGCTGTGCTGTTTAGTGCTGTGCTGTTTAGTGCTGTGCTGTGCTGTGCTGTGCTGTGCTGTGCTGTGTTCTGCAGTATCAGTCCAGTGGTGCTGTGTGCTGTGCTCTGTCCTTCTGAGGTCAGTGGTGCTGCTGGGTCCTGTGCTGTGTCCTGTTCAGTCCAGTGGTGCTGTGTCCTGTGCTCTGTGCTTCTAAGGGCATAGTTATTTCCCCAATATTCCCCTGTGTTTAAAAAAATAAAAAAAAGTTTTTTTAAAAAATACCAAACACTACTTTAATATTTTTTAATTACCACAAAATTTTCACAACCAATCCTGCAGTATAAGCCCATTGGTACTGCAATATTACCAAGTTCACACATTCAGCAGTAAAAGTCCAGTGGTACTGCAATATTACAAAGTTTACACATTCTGCAGTATCAGTCCAGTGGTGCTGTGTCCTGTGCTCTGTCCTGCTGAGTTCCGTAGTGCTGCTGGGTCCTGTGCCGTGTCCTGTTCAGTCCAGTGGTGCTGTGTCCTGTGCTCTGTGCTTCTAAGGGCATAGTTATTTCCCCATTATTCCCAAGTTTTTAAAAAAAAAAAAAAAGTAAAAAATAATAAAAAATTTAAAAAAAAAAAATATATAATAATTATAACCAAATTTGCAAAACCAATCCAGCAGTATAAGTCCATTGGTACTGCAATATTACCAAGTTCACACATTCTGCAGTATCAGTCCAGTGGTGCTGTGTCCTGTGCTCTGTCCTGCTGAGTTCCGTAGTGCTGCTGGGTCCTGTGCCGTGTCCTGTTCAGTCCAGTGGTGCTGTGTCCTGTGCTCTGTGCTTCTAAGGGCATAGTTATTTCCCCACTATTCCCAAGTGTTTAAAAAATTAAAAAAAAGTTATAAAAAAAAATACAAAAAAATAATTTAAATTTTTTTTAATTACAACAAAAATTTGCAAAACCAATTCTGCAGTATAAGCCCATTGGTACTGCAATATTACCAAGTTCACACATTCTGCAGTATCTTGTGCTACATATAATGGAGAGCAAAAATTTGGAGGATAAAGTAGGGAAAGATCAAGACCCACTTCCTCCTAATGCTGAAGCTGCTGCCACTAGTCATGACATAGACGATGAAATGCCATCAACGTCGTCTGGCAAGCACGATGCCCAATCTCCTAGTACAGGGCATGTAAAATCCAAAAAGCCCAAGTTCTCAAAAAACAGCAAAAAAAGAAACTTAAAATCATCTGAGGAGAAACGTAAAGTTGGCAATATGCCAATTACGACAAGTAGTGGCAAGGAACGGCTTAGGCCCTGTCCCGTGTTCATGACTAGTGGTCCAACTTCACCCAAGGATCAAAGCCCTCCTCCCCCCCCCTACAAAAAATTTAAGAGAGTTATGCTGTCAGCAACAACAACAAAACAGCAAAGAACTCTGCCTTCTAAACAGATGACATCACAAATCCCCAAGGCGAGTCCAAGGGTGTTGTTGGTTGTGAACCCTGACCTTCCCATCACTGTACGGGAAGAGGTGACTCCATCCAGCATTTGCAGCACGCCCTCTGCATATGCTGGAAGGATCACCCACAGTCCAGTTACAGATTTGGCTAATGAAGGTGTGAATGTTGTGCACTGGGAGGAGGATATTGATGTAGCTGGCGGCTGAGGAGGATGTTGATGATTATGATGCAGACAGATACCAAATTGCATTTCTCAATTTCTATTTATATTCTAGATTATATAACGGCTGAAAAGTTTTCTGTTTTACTCCTAGTGGAGAGGGGATCTGATGCAGACAGATACCAAACTGCCTTTGTCCATTTCTTTGTATATTTGAATTGCTAGTTCTACAGTCTATGCAGGCTGCTTTATTTATATTCAACTACAAGTGTAGGGCGGGGGGGGGGGGGGGCATAGATAGCCACCAAAGTAACGTGGTCCATTTAATTTCACTTTCTAGCTCCACAGTCTGTGCAGCCTGCTTTTTTTTATCTTCAAAGTATTTATATTTACAAGCCTTGCAATCTAAATTAACTAGAGGTAGTGACGTGGTAGAACTCCAAAAGGCAGTTTGGAAGCCCCTGTACAAACTGGCTCTATTTTTTAACTGAGTTGTCCCCCCTCCAGTGTGTACTCGGAAAGAGTTTTTAGTGCAGCGGGGAACCTGGTCAGTGAGCGGCGAAGGAGGTTGCTTCCTCACAACGTTGAAAAAATGATGTTTATAAAAATGAATAATCAATTCCTCAATGAAGTACAGCACTGCCCTCCAGACAGTACAGAGGGACTGTGGTTGTGGAGTCCAGCGGGGACGAATTGATAATGTGTGAGGAGGAGGAAGTACACACTGTAGGGGGAGAGGAATCAGAGGTTGAGGATAAGGACGACATCTTTCCTCAGTAGAGCCTGTTTAGTTTGTACAGGGAGAGATGAATTGTTGTATTGGTGTGGGGGCCCAAACAAACCAATCATTTCAGCCACAGTTGTTTGGTAGGCCCTGTCGCTGAAATGATTGGTTTGTTAAAGTGTGCATGTCCTATTTCAACAACATAAGGGTGGGTGGGAGGGCCCAAGGACAATTCCATCTTGCAACTTTTTTTTTGGCATTATGTGACCATTCAACAGTCGTTTGCCATGTTCAAAAAGTAAAAGAAAATGCCAACAAATTCAATAAATTAAATCAAAAGTTAAATGCCCTGTCATTATTTAAAACAAGAGGTTTTGACGTGCTGGAATTAGTGTAGTGTTAAGATGTTATAAACACTACACTTGGAAATTGGAGGAGGTAATATGGCCCCGGTATCAAATTGGGTACCGGGGCCACCCCACTATGCAGTCCAGATACTTGTTTGGTGGAATTCCGACACGTGGAGGGTTTTTAAATTATATTGTGGCCTCGGTACCAAATTGTGTACCGGGGCCACCACACTACGCAGTCAAGATACTTGTTTGGTGGAATTCAGACCAGTTGAGGGTTTTATTATTATATTGTGTGGACCACTCTATCTATACCACACTACAACTCTATACCACTCTATTTCCTACTTTAATTCTATTTAATTCTATTTCCTACTTTAATTCTATTACTAATTAATTACCATAAAGAGGAACAAAAAAAACCAATTTTACCAAAAGTATAATATGACTTAGACTTACAAACACTACACTTGAAAGATCGTGCCTTTAAATGAAAAAGTCAGTCTTCATTGCACGACTATGTGCAAGTGCAACAGGGACATTTTTTTGGGTTTACAAAGTCAAACAATAACACTACGACCCTGTCTGTCTGGGGTCTGTCAATGACGAATTGTCTGTAGCATGTTTGGAGGAGGTATTGTGGCCCCGGTATCAAATTGGGTACCGGGGCCACCCCACTACGCAGTCCAGATACTTGTTTGGTGGAATTCTGACACGTGGAGGGTGTATTTATTTTATTGTGGCCCCGGTATCAAATTGGGTACCGGGGCCACCCCACTACGCAGTCCAGATACTTGTTTGGTAGAATTCTGACACGTGGAGGGTTTTTTAATTATATTGTGGCCTCGGTACCAAATTGTGTACCGGGGCCACCACACTACGCAGTCAAGATAGATAGATGCGTATCATAGATAAAGTACATTCAGTGGTGTGGGGCAAATTGAAAAATATTCAAAATGCACTGACATTATCAAAAACAAGAGGTTGTCACACGCTAAAACTCCAACATGTATATGATGGAGAGGATGGAGGAGCAGCCGTATGTGTAGTGTAATGCAGACCTGTTGAAGGTTTTTTATATATTTTATTGTGGTGCCCAGTGCCCACTCCTCTAGGCAGTCCAGGTACATTTATTGGTGCGATTCATAAAAGTTCAGGGTTTTTAATATATTGTGGTGACCCACTCCTCTACGCAGTCCAGGTACATTTATTGGTGCGAATCAAACAAGTTGATGGTTTTCTTATTATATATATTGTGGTGACCCACTCCTCTACGCAGTCCAGGTACATTTATTGGTGCGAATCAAACAAGTTGATGGTTTTCTTATTATATATATTGTGGTGACCCACTCCTCTACGCAGTCCAGGTACATTTATTGGTGCGATTCATAAAAGTTCAGGGTTTTTAATATATTGTGGTGACCCACTCCTCTACGCAGTCCAGTTACATTTATTGGTGCGAATCAAACAAGTTGATGGTTTTCTTATTATATATATTGTGGTGACCCACTCCTCTACGCAGTCCAGGTACATTTATTGGTGCGATTCATAAAAGTTCAGGGTTTTTAATATATTGTGGTGACCCACTCCTCTACGCAGTCCAGGTACATTTATTGGTGCGAATCAAACAAGTTGGTGGTTTTCTTATTATATATATTGTGGTGACCCACTCCTCTACGCAGTCCAGGTACATTTATTGGTGCGATTCATAAAAGTTCAGGGTTTTTAATATATTGTGGTGACCCACTCCTCTACGCAGTCCAGGTACAATTATTGGTGCGAATCATAAAAGTTCAGGGTTTTTAAGATATTGTGGTGACCCACTCCTCTACGCAGTCCAGGTACAATTATTGGTGCGAATCATAAAAGTTCAGGGTTTTTAAGATATTGTGGTGACCCACTCCTCTACGCAGTCCAGGTACAATTATTGGTGCGAATCATAAAAGTTCAGGGTTTTTAAGATATTGTGGTGACCCACTCCTCTACGCAGTCCAGGTACAATTATTGGTGCGAATCATAAAAGTTCAGGGTTTTTAAGATATTGTGGTGACCCACTCCTCTACGCAGTCCAGGTACAATTATTGGTGCGAATCATAAAAGTTCAGGGTTTTTAAGATATTGTGGTGACCCACTCCTCTACGCAGTCCAGGTACAATTATTGGTGCGAATCATAAAAGTTCAGGGTTTTTAATATATATTGTGGTGACCCACTCCTCTACGCAGTCCAGAAAGATACCTTTTTGCAACGTTTTGGACTAATAACTATATTGTGAGGTGTTCAGAATACACTGTAAATTAGTGGAAATGCTTGTTATTGAATGTTATTGAGGTTAATAATAGCCTAGGAGTGAAAATAAGCCCAAAAACTTGATTTTTAAACTTTTAATGTTTTTTTCAAAAAAAATCCGAATCCAATACCTTAAATCCGAACCGAGACCTTTCGTCAAGTGTTTTGCGAGACAAATCCGAACCTCAAAAATAACGAAAATCCGGATCCAAAACACAAAACACGAGACCTCAAAAGTCGCCGGTGCACATCCCTAATAGATAGATAGAAAGATATGAGATAGATAGTTAGATAGATAGATAGATAGACAGACAAACAGACAGATAGATAGATATATAAATAGATAGATACAATAATAAGAGAAAGAGTGTCTTTTAAAACGACAGTCAGCAACATGTATTTGAAGCCAGTGGCAGCCTGCAATGCAGACTGTTGATTAAAACTTTAAGTACATTGGTAAGCCCTGAAGCACAAGCATCATTTTAGACAGGATGCTGTATATAATACACAAATTAATCGACTTATACTGGAACAAAAACAATTAAGCAAAATGTCCTTTTTTTAATAATACAGAAAAGAAGCTACTGACATATAAGGCCTCAAAGTAGTTTCTTTTAGATGTAAACTATTATTACTTAACTCTCTACAAATCTGAAGAACATTGCTATGTTCCACTGACTAATGATGAATACATATCAATCTATTTTCCACAGCATTTCTTCCCAGTTATAGCATCAAAGCATGAATTATTTTTTTATCATGTTTAAGCCTTAAAACTGTGGCACCTTTGGAACTTTGGAACCCCATCATGCATGGGGTACTCACACCAGCCAGCGCCATGTTTGTTCTGCTATAGTGGCTGAAGTATTTTTATTTCAGGTAGGTCTAAAGTCAGTGTGTCAGGTTAGCTGACTACATAAGAATGCTACACTTGTTAATCAGCACCTTCAATAAACTCTGACAACCAAGCTGCTTGGAACCACAGACCAAGTGAGTTGGCCCTACAAGGTAAATACCTTCCAAAAAATGGAGATCAACACAATTGTTAAAGTTAGAAGGAGGGAGGTTTTGTTTAAAAAATACAGCCACAAATCTTATTTAATTTCAGCAAAAAAATTGTTTCATAGATCCATTTAATACCCTCTTACTCACACCATTGTCTGTATGGTATATCAATGACTTTGTATTGACTTTGTTGCCCGCCATCCTATTTCCAGAGGTATTGAGTGGTCTTATTTGGAGAATAGAGGGAGAAAAACAATCTAAGCTCTTCATGTTAAGTATAACCAATTTGAGTTTCATGATATCCTGCTACTAATACAGTGGATAAGGGTTTTGTTTATACATGTTTGTGCAATAATGCACTTAAATAACCTTAATAATGTATTTTATGACTAAGGTTTATGGGACATCATATATTTGTTACTTTAAATATCCTGATAATGAAGCTAACAACATGCCATATAAATACATCCTGTCAATTGTCAATGAAGTGGGAAATTATGGTAAAATAATGCCTATTCATCCCACTTTACCTTTAGTGTTTGATCCCTTATCTTAATTCTAGGGCATATGGTGAACCTGCAGAGCCAAACACATGGTTCAGTTTACTTGGAAACTGATGCTGTCAGTGTGACATTAATAGGAACTTCTTCCAGTGCTGTGAGGCCAAATGGATTCAGGGAAGATTTGATCCATATCTCTTCCTTGACCTCAACACCATTAGATCATTTGTAGTAGTAATCTAATGTTGATTGCAATGCCAACTAGCATTATCACAGTACTACAAGGGCCAACAAACTGGATCTTGTTCATTCTGGGCACCAGATGGGGAATAATCCTGTTGTTTAACCTATCTTCGCAGGTGTCCTAAAGATTTGTATTGTACAGTCACATTATATTGTCTTATAAATGCATCATATTTGTATAAAGCAGACATGTTTGGGATAATTATATTACAATAACTGAATGATTAAGTTTTATATTAATTTCTGAGTTTGCTCTATTTACATGAAAGCAACAATGAGATGTATTGTGTAAAATTATTTCGTGCCCATATTGTACACAGTGAAGCTGAAGCATTGAAAAAAGGAGACAATTAGTCGTCCAGTCATGAATTAGTCTGGTCACAACTTGTCATTAAAAGATACATGTCAAGTTGTTAAGGTTTGTGCTGCATAGTGTTTCATCCATTTTTACTTTTAGGTAAAGTTTGCATGAAAGTTGTTCGATTCACCTCCTCGGATTAATTGTTACCTGTTGTCACTATTCGGCTCTACCAAGAGTAATATAGAACTAATTAGTGATTCTTTCGTCCTTGAGAAACACTCAAGAACATTCTATACAGAGTTGTCCTTTGAAATGTGTATAATTATGACATCTCATTTAATTAAAGCCAAACAAAGGACATGTATTTAAATGGAAATTTAAGAACCTTATTTGGCAAACTTCAGCTTCTTGCTGACTACACTGTTTTCCTGTGATAAGAACTTTGTATTTTTAAGATTGTGAAGACTGCAATGTTTTAATAATAGCATTGTCTGTAATCACTTTATTGAATTACAGGATGATTTGTTTAACTTTGAAACAAAACCTTGAAGACCCTTTTCTACTGATACCTTGCCTAATTTTCTGCTTATGGAAAGCCCATAATGTTGTACCACATTATTAAGGGCATATGCATTGTTGGGTTTGTAATAATCACTGATAACTCTACAATTAGGAAGTTGGGAAATGCGTCAGTGTGGAAAAGTTAAGCTAAAATCTGGTGTGCATATCTTGCCCTATTACTAACACTGACTTTAATTCCATGACAAGATTTTGATATATACTATATTGTCTGCATGAAAGGTAATTAGTAGCTCTGCATTGTTTGAAGATTGCAATATTGTTGCAGGTCAGCATTTGGATGGTAGATCGCCACATGTTCCCTGCAGTACATTTTCTAAGTACTTATATAGTCATGAATTATGTGCTGTAAGCATTATATTTACTGCAAGTCTATACTTTGTGAATACTATTCAACTTGCTGATATATTAATGAGCCCTTAGATTATTAACCACTACCCAACTAGTTCAAACATTGTTGGCCTAAGAAGCACCTGAAGTTGAATCTATGTGGTCGCTGCATCTTCTTTATGTACGCTGGATGTCAATAACCCCTAGTGAGTACATTGTAGATTGCTCATTTGCTCAAGGTCCCACGTTCTGATGTTTGAATGCTTATTCTGACATAAATAGTAAAAAAAGCGGATCACCGTTACAAGTTATTGGTGTCAGAAAATCACATAAACCATACACAAGCATATATAAGTTGCTCTTTAATTAGTTTGTTAAAATGATAACCAATATAATAAAATAAACATAACATTTTGCCAACATATCAAAAAAGCTAAGAGTAACAAATGAATAACAACTATGTCACAAAATGCTAAATGATAAAAGATATAATCGCCAATGTTATCAATTTTATGCTGATTAAATAGAAATATCATTTAGAGTGGAAGATCAGTGATCCCACAATTGGAAAATAGAACAAACAGTTTTCAGATACATTCTAAATTCCTTAATATTATTCAGGTTGTAATGCAATAGAAATGTGCTGCTGTTAAAATAAGGAAAGCCTCATACATATAAAAGTAAGACCACATCAATTGCAGAACATCTTAACAAATATAAAAACATTAAAGAGATGAAAGCAACAATTATAATTGCCACTCTCCTATTGCATTGGAAGGGATGTAATAAGAAGGCACTGAGCTCAGACACATGTTTGAATATTTTGCACCACTCCCTTGATGGTTGTAGCTTTCAACCAATCAGAACTCAGAGGAGGGTTTATGAGAATGTCTCTATTCATGTGACATTGGGTGGGTGTTTAGGTAGATAAATATAGTGTATAAGTGCCTATTGCATTAAATCTGAAGTTTGTGATGTCCGAGATGTTGCTGTTTGAACTTTGGTGGCACTGAAACAATCTTTTATTGGGTTTTGATGCATAGAGCAGATCTCCATTTTATTAAAAAAATGGAGATCTGCTTGCACATTAAAAATGCATGAAAAATATCTATGTACTTTTGATTAACCTCCGACATGCTTATGCTACACTTTTCATGTACTCAAAAGGACTCTGCTTCGTATAAAGCCCATCAATATATGGATATGTGCTTTTTACACATTTTTGATGCACTAAACAGTACTTCAATATTTATTGAAGTCTGTGACACCTGGGGGTAAATGTATCAAGCTGAGAGTTTTTCGGCAGGTTT
Organism: Mixophyes fleayi; assembly: GCF_038048845.1. Classification (NCBI taxonomy): domain Eukaryota; kingdom Metazoa; phylum Chordata; class Amphibia; order Anura; family Limnodynastidae; genus Mixophyes; species Mixophyes fleayi. The sequence goes on along the minus strand of NC_134405.1, from coordinate 298,992,848 downwards.
GAAAAAATAATCAGATTCTAGCTATCATTTAATTAGTACATTCTACAAAATGACAGCTAGAATCTGATTGGTTGCTATAGGCAACATCTCCACTTTTCAAACCCGCGGGAAAATTCTCAGCTTGATACATTTACCCCCTGGCCTCCACTTGTCTTTCTTACTTCATTGCATGTAGGACATAATACATTCAACTTGTTGTTTCAAAGCCTGTGGACAATAATGAAGCAAAATAAGAAAAAAAATATTATCATGCATTGGGCTAGGTTGGATCAAAAGAAAATTCATTAATTTCGTTAAGATCCACTACTGATCAACTTTGATGAAGACTGTGTGGAGGACTCAAGACTGGACTCCAAGATACATGATAAATAATTAGAAAGCATCTTTAATCAAAGCACAACATAGAGAGAAATCTTAAGTCAACAGAGTGCAATATAAAAGTATAAAGAGTTCTCACCATAAACCAGAAATCATAGAAATATATAGAAGTTTCAATGCATAGTAGCCAGATAATGATTGAACAAAGAACAACATGGCATTGTGATTATATTGTTCTCAGAAAACACAGCACAAAACATAGCCACAGTTTTCAAAAAGACAATTTTTTGGCGTGGAATAAGGATCTCTCCCTAGTCAATTACATAATGTTTCTTTGAGATCTAGCATATATTATATTGTATGTTTAGCCTGTTTTGTTGTGTATGTTTATACTTTTTTTTTTATGCTCCTCTGATTTGATCTATCTACATTTCACAGATGCTGTTTTCTTAGTAGGTATAATAATTGTCACTTCTTTGGAGAACCATATCGGCTTTCTCTTCCTTTTGCTTTTACTAACATATCTGGTATAAAGTTTTCTTGCATTTAATAATGTATTTTTTAGTTTAGTCCACTAATATGCTTTTCTTCATATTAAGGTGATCAGAGAGAGCTACTATCTATAGATTGTAAGCTTACGAGAAGGGCCTTCTTTCCTCTTTGTCTGTTTTACCCAGTATTATTTATTACTGTCTTTATCCCCAATTGTAAAGCGCTATGGAATTTTCTGGTGCTTTATAAATAAATGTTGATGACGATGATGATGATGTTCTTGACTGCCCCCTTAACTAGGCTAAATAAAATGTCTGAACCTCTCCCAAGGAATACTTGAATAAAAAGAACTGTGCAATCAGCTAAGGGATCTACGAAAGTGAAATACAAATTTTGAACCACTAATTCGTTATTGGGTCCAGTTAGTGGAACAGCTGGAAAGCTGCTGGGGCATGTCTACAATTCACAGTCCTAGCTATTCTAGAGCCTACAGTGGTCCAAGCTGTTCTCCTTGGAGATCTAACAGGAGTGGTGACAATTTATGATGTCGAGACAAACAGTGTTACAATTTCCAACTGTAACCTGTTAATCTCACAGTACAAATGTGAAAACTCCATGCAGTTTGGACAATCCTTATATCCCCTGAATGTTGCACCATATACAAAAGTCAAACATACTGTGCAGAGTTTGGACCTAATGAAACTGACATAAGTTCCATCAGTGGATGAGGTACAATTTGGTTTTAATTGTCTACTGCAATCATATTTTTAGTGGGATATGGAGCATAAGAAAATCCTTAGTACGGAGTGTGAGTCTTAAACACTTTGTGGGGAACCATCATCATCATCAGTTATTTATATAGCGCCACTAATTCCGCAGGACATTATGAAAAGGGTCTTGATTAAGTTACAAAAAATAAAAGGAGTGATTATGTTGCTTTCCTTATGGCATTACAGTTGTGGTAAGTTGATATAGGTAGAGGAAAAATTGGGACAATGGGCCTTTCAATGTACAGGCAATCCACAATAGTTGATACTTTGCTCCCCAAGATATGTGGAGAAACCTTAACCTCTAACCCTTTGGCCTCTACATTGTCCACTAAAACCTTCTCTACTTCAATGTAGATGTAATTTATTTCGTTTTTGTGCCTGGCTTATTAGGAACATGTTGTGCTAAGTAGTGATTCACAACGTTATAAGTTCAGCCTACGTTTAGTCTACCACTTAATGACTATGCTATGCAGTTTAGAATATATATTTGGTTGTTAAACTATAATAACTGTATCTGAAATGTCTCCTGTAGTATTTTAATCAGCATCCCCAATAGCTGAATGCCTATAAAAAAGTTTTTGACGTTCAAATAAAAAGCAGGATGTTTTGTTTTTTTTGCAATTATGTATTTTTGATCAATCTGTTCTCATTGGATAGACATTTGAGACATTGGGGATGACTTGCAGTAATCTGCCCTTAACAGTATCCAAGTCTTGGTAAGTGTGTGCTACATCTGGCCAGTAGGCTATTGTATACAATTTAGTTCTTACTTCTGCAGGTATTTGAGCCTTGAGAAGTCAATTCATTTCTGCCTACTTAAGATCTTTGAATTTTGGGTAACTTCCCTAAAATTTGGTTAAACAATGGTAGGTAAATCTTTAAAAATAATTCTTAAATCTGTTGGAGTCCAAGGGACATGTATGAGTAAGGCATCATTTGCTATTATTACTATTCTATGGCGCAGAACAGTGACACAATGCTTAGCATTGGTGCCTCACAGGGCTGGGGTCATGGGTTAAAATTTAACCAGGGCTTTGTCTGTGTGGGTTTTCTCTGGGTGCTCCAGTTTCCTCCCCACAATCCAAAAACTTGCTGGTAGGTTAATTGGCTTCTGACAAAACCATAGACCCTAGTGTGTGGTAGGGAATATTGAATGTAAACTCCAATCGGGCAGGGACTGAGGTGAATAGTTACATATTCTCTCTACAGCAGTGCAAAATATCCTGCCGTGTTTCTTCAAGCTCTATTTCTTTTATCTTTACTTAAATTAGGGTACAATGTAGCTCGGAGTCATTTAGTCTATTTAAAAGTTTATCTGTTTGCTTGTTTTAAATTTTTCTTGTGAGTCCTTTCTCTGCTCCAACTTCTTGTGGTTTGTCGGACATAGTTATTGGTTACTGCAGGTAGATGTGATAATAGACACAATTGCATCTGAGAAAAAAAGCTATGCTCTCCTATAACTTCTGGATTAAATCCACCTGTCCTTATTTATTTCCAAATTATTCCTCTGTTTAGTACAATAAAAAGATCTTTATGGATATTCTGTTACATTAACTCTGAAGGTTATGATTCCAAAATCTATATTAGCGGTCACTCTGTGTATTAGTAAATGATTTAATTTTATGGAAAGCATGTTGCTGTGTATTGTTTGATGTGCCATGTGAACATGTTGTATGAAGCAAATTTTAAGTTCCTCTCTTTGGCCATTTGGATGCTGGGAGGTATATCCTGATAGGAAAATATATCTGTGATCAAACAGTAAAGAGAACATATGTATTCAGAATGTGTGCCACCTAACTACAGAACATCCATCCTGGAGGGACCACGCCAGAATAATGTTTGATTATGGCCTATTATGAAGGAATATTCAGATATTCTCTGTGCAATAACTACATAAACATAGTGGGCCTGAGTCATTAAGGCAAAAAAGGAGTAAATGTTTTCTGGGACAAACCATGTTACAATGCAAGGGGTGCAAATTAGTGTATTATTTTGCACATTAGTTAAATACTGGCTGTTTTTCAACTAGCACATAAATACTTGATAGCTTTATTATTACATTGAAATTTAAAGTTAATCTCAAGGACATGCCCTACCACAACTATAAGTCTGTCCCCACATTTTAAATTTATCTCCCCCTCCAATGCAACATGGTTTTGCCCAGGTGCAAAGTTACTCCTTAATAACTCAGCCTCAGTATGTTAAGTTGATTTCAATTTCTGTAATGTAATGCAGAGCTCTACAATTGGGATAAAAAAATGCTGATTTTGCTATATTTAGCTTCCTAATGTTATCCTTAGTCACTGCGTCTTACCAATGAAATAGTTTAGCATGATAACAAGACTTTCCAATGATCATTTTATTATGGAAACAACTAAGTAAGTACCAATTGATAGAAGATATAGATATTTTACCAAATGCTTTCTTAATCATTAGATTACTTGTTTTATCCAGTGTATCATCTATATCTGAAAACAAGCTGATATTAAACATTAAAAGATGGGACTCTCTAAGAGTGATTGGTTGGGGGTTAAATTTGAAGTGGAGAACTAATTTAATGATAATGTGATCTCTAGCTTACAGCATCCTACAAGCTCTACTCAGATCCATTAATAGTGTTGATATAAATCTATAATCTAATAAGAAACAGTAGGCATAGTCATCATTTTCTACATCCCTAGCAATACATCCAGAAGTTTCAGTCAAAGCTTTTTAGATGACCAGACTCAGTCACTAGGATGTTTTCAGGTTTTAGGTGTCTATGAACAGAAAAATCTTTACTTAATGGGAAGTATTTTATCCTAGTAGGAAGTGTGTACTTTAATTATCTGCATTACACACATACATTAGGTACGGCTGCAAGGTAGATATGTCTGTACAGTACTTATGTAATGGATGTTTTTATCTAACAGTAAATGTATGCACATATTGCTTATAATTGAAGTATACATTATGTTTAATAGTAAGGTAGATGACTCATGTTTTTCTATACTCTTATAACAATATGGTAACCATTTCCTCCCCATCAGAAACTGAATTAATCTAAGTCAAACCAGCTTTTTATATTCACTTTCTGAGCTCCATACTACCCGCAATGTATACAACACTGTACATAAAATACAATTTAAAACACCAAGAGTATGTTTAATGCAACATGATATCAATTTAAAATCACTAAACATTTTTGAACCAGATGCTTATATAGAATTAAGCCACTTGAAGAGTGCCATTTATTATAACTAAGTTTAATTTAAACAAATTCAAGGTCCTGTTAGAAAGTAGACTGCACTTTAAGTAGAGAGTGAAGACCTGGATGAAGGAACCACCAGGAAACTTGTCCCAAAGCTGAGTATGAATGAATAACTCACCCATAGCACACCCAGTTTGTACATTATATGCAGAAAGAAATGCAATGTAGATTTGTTTTTGGACATTTTGGAGACATCTCCAATGACACTTGTGAGTCTGAATACAATGGGGTTGTACTCATATTTTCATATTTTATTCAGTTACAATCCACCCCAGGCAGGCCTGAACATCTCGGCCCTCTGAAGAATGCAAGCAGGCTGAGTTTTTTAATTATTATTTTTTATTACATAGTGCACTGCATGTGGGAAGTGTTTGTCTCACTAGATGTGTAGGACCAGAATCTTCTTTAATTTTGAGCTACACAAAACATCATGGCCATATGCCCCTTTGAACAGCAAGTATCAGCCCTGATACAGTCCACCCCTTTATCTCATTACATGAATCTCGCTGCCCAAAAATAAATATTGGTTTTTCACTGCTCCTCTACTGCACATGAGGGTCTGGAAGAGCCCAAGTACTTTTCAATGAAAGACTGGTAATATCTTGGAAGGAAGAAATGCAACCACTCCCTCCTCCTTTACTATAGACACAAGCCCTATACTGTGTAGTTTGGTTTGTAGCAATCATTATAGTTATCTTTATAATTGGGGACTTCATGTTGCTGATTTAGCTGCTGTAGTGATAATCAGCCAAGGCTGGCTTGTACTAGAGATGCTAATGGAATTTGTAGGGGAGATAGGTGTCCGTTTTCCCCCGCAAATACTGATTTTTGATTATTAGCAGACCTTGTCCAGCTTCAATATAAGGACTTGGTCTTCCTCTTAAGGTAGGACAAACACTAACAATAAATGATTAAATATTGGGTAACTTGATATACCCTTACAAATTCAATAGCCTAATCCAGTTTGTACTTATGCAATACTCATTTAATACTGGTTGGACAACCAGGGGCTGTCCAGCTATTCTGGAACTACAAGACTAAGCATGCAAAACATGATAGGATTTGTAGTTCCACAGCAGCTAGACATCCATAGGATAACAATGTTGATGTATACAGTACTGTTTAAACTGGACACTGAGAGGTGGATCTGACCACTTGACGCAAGCACCAGATGACAGAACACACACTTATCACCCAAATTGAATGAGATATAACATATACAGCAGTAAAACAGTACTACAGTACAGTACATGCACACAAATAGCTGTGATTTGCATTATCCTTAGACCATATTTTCCAACATGCTCTGTAATGATTTAGTCAATTTAATTTAGATTACTATCGCACATTGCGGTTGTCATGATATCAGCTCAATTGACTGATATTGGCTGCATGTGTAGCCAGTACTAGGGAAAGTTTACTTTATTCTTCACCTATATTTTATTTCCCACTGACAGGTCCAGCACAGCTATAATCTTGTAAAAATTTCAGAGGTAGTGAAATAAAATTGTGACAAAGACTGGCCCTAATGTATAAATGTGCAGCCTAGGGTATACTAATGAAAACCACCAAATTTTCTAAAGGAACCAGACATATGTACAAAAATGTGAACCTTGAGCACTCATTCTCCCAAATAGCAATTCAACCCAGGTGATCCCTCATAATATAATGATAGTAAGCTTCCACGTCATACAGCACAAGGAAATAAACTCCAAAAATATACAAACATAGGGTAATATATGCTGAGAGTGTTGGAAGATTTGGAGATCAAGATATTGTATAATACCATATAGCCTCATTTTTGATGTGCTACATATCTGCAGCGGTTCTGTAAGCAGATTTCCTAAGGGAGTTCATTCTGTGTGAAATATTCACTTAAGAAGAGGTTTTTCACGAATTCATACACTTTGGAAGAAGGGTCTATCTCTCTTTAGAATTTCTATCCATTTTATTTTACTGTGGTTAAATACATGTTTAGACTATATTACCATATCTTTGTATTTTTTGGAGTTTATTTCCTAGTGCTGTATGACATGGAAGATTACTATCAATATATTATGAGGAATCACTTCGGTTGAACTGCTATTTGGGAGAATGAATTTCAGAGGCAGGATTCCTTGTGTTATTCTAGATTGGCGCTGGTGACCAAGGGTGCAGAGTTTAACAGATTCCCTGGTTTTCACCAAGAACCGCAACAAGGCGGGATGGACTTAGCTGTCGTGAACCTGCAGGTCATGGTCCACTGACCTGCCACTAGGTGTAACACACGATACTGAAACAGTAGGAGAGGAAAGAAGCAATTGGCAGGAATCAGTGAAAATGAATCTGAATAGGTACACAAATGGTTTATTATATGTTATGGTGCCAGGTAGAGTGTCAGAACAAGACAGGGCCTGCTACACAGGCAGACAATGAGGTACAGAGTCAGGAGGCATATGGATCGTCAGAACGGAGCTGGAGTCTGGTAAACAGGAGGCAATGCAGTAGCAAAATCAGGAGCCAGATGCAGTGTCAGGATGGAGCCAAGGTCTGGCACACAAATGGTCAATGTACAGGAAAGAAACTCGGGGACCGAGAGCACAGAAACCGAACAAGGACCAGGAGTCAGACAAGCTGAGACACTTGTTTCTTTGACACTGCTATAGTCTCAGAATGAGGTTTATATACTCTGCAGAAAGACTATACCGCCTCCCAGCCATGATCATGTGATTACCTGAACCAGGAAGTGCTGAATTCTACACAGAGGGAGAGGAAATCAGCAACACAGGAGTGTGGAGCAGGTAAGTTGTGAGAAATCTAACCTAATTGTTTTATAGCTGCCCTAAAATGGGATATAACTCCAGGAAACAAGACAATGATAGTATGACTAGAGAGAAAAGAAGCATATTTGACCAATATATATATATATATATATATATATATATATATATATATATTGGTCAGAGTGTGCCATTATGCGCCATACTACCTCTTCTCTTACTGCATTGTATTGTGTGTATATATATATATATATATATATATATATATATATATATATATATATATAAATGCCTAGTGGCGTGTGTGGAAAAAAAAAAACCAAGCTGCAGCGCCACCGGCTGGGCAGAGTTATACACTGACCTATATATTTCTTGAAGGAAAAGTGACAGTTGGGAGTGGTTGGTGGTTGCCAGGGGTGAAAGTGGGGAGTTTTTAACACCTTAAGTAGCTTGATGAAGGATGTAGCGATGAAGATGAAGGATGAGGTGATGGAGAAAAATGATGAGGTGGTGACATGTGGACAAAACCACGTTAAAAAAGGGCGCTTGCGTCGGGAAGTAACGCTCTTCCCCTGAGGAGGCCTGGGCTAGGCCCAAAGGCATGACAAGAACCTTTTTAACACCTTAAGTAGCTTGATTTGACTAGAATGCATGAGTATAATGCACGGGTTAACTTGTATATATATATATATATATATATATATATATATTTTTACACTAGCATGAAAAAGTTTGGAGTCACTAACAAATGTTGTGGTTTTTGAAAGAATTTTTATATTTTTTATTTTATCAAAGTACAATTACATTGACGTGAAGTTAAAGTCAATCCAATTACAGTGTTATAATGTATTATTTTAATTTCATATAACTGTTCCATTCATCAAATTATCCTTAATTTGCTGCAATTTCAGCTAGGCAGACATTCAACACTCTAGCTGTCAGATTTTGATGATTTTCAGGGTAAATTTATACCCACTGCTACGGAAGCTCTTCCCTGCTTGAAGGGAATTTTTCCCTTACCTTACGGTACAGCTCATCCCACTTGAGCTCAACAGAGTCGAAATGGGGCGATTGTGCCGGACAGTCCATCAAAGACAGTACTCAGGCTACCTGTTTCTTTCTTTTAGGAATGTTGTCCTACATGCAGAAATTTGCACCAAACAAGTGCTAACCACAAGAGGTGACACAATATTGTAAAATAGAGTTGTAACCTTTCTGGTTAATTATTCCTTGCAATTCCAGCTTAGCAGCACCAAGTCAGCTCCATACAATTACAGATCACCATGCTTGACAGAAGGATTTACGCACTCCTTCATTATCCTTTTATTTGTGCTATGTCTCACAAATGTTCTCCTCTTCATGCAAAACTTTTCAAACTTAGATTCATCCGTCCATAATACTTTTTTTTTAGTCATCCATTGTCCTATGTCTGTGGTCTTTTGCCCATTTTCTACTATTTGCCAGTATCAAATATGGATTATTCTTTGCTACTTTGCCTATACGGCCAGTGTTCTGGAGTTGTCTTTTTACTGTTGCAGATGACACTGGTATTTGGAATGTACTGTTTTAGGAAGCCACCAACTCAGCTCCTTCAAGGCATTTGTTTCTCAAACTGCACACTCTGATGTACTAATCTTTTTGTGCAGTTGGGCATCTGGGCCTACCAATTTTTATTCTCAAGACAGTAGTGGACACCTTGGTATGAAATCTTCAGTTTCCTGGCAATTTGACCAATGGAGCCTTCATTTCTCAAAACAACAATAGAGTGGCATGTTTCTTGAGAAAGATTTTTTGTATTGCCCATTTTTTTAATCCATAATTAGGGCACTAGAGTAATGGCCGCCAAAAATGGAGCTTTGCAGTCATATGTACAAATAAATTATAAATCAAAATCAACAGCACGCGCTCACTCTGAAATAGCTGAATCTGGTGCAGGGACATATATACTTATAATTCAAGCAGCCAGCACTCCAAATTTGAAAGGCATTTTTTTATTTATTTGTTACATACCAACAGGAAACAGCAGCTGGAGTGCATAAGACAGACCAAATTGAATGTACTACATTTATTGTTGTTTGTGACCTATTGTGGTAAGGTAGTTGCTTATTACAGTTGTTAATTTATTTATATTTTTTCAATAATAAAGTGCAACCATTTCCTGCAGCATTATACAATCTCTGTCCATCTGTAAATTATAGCCACAGTAACATTAGTATACACACTGTAAGTGTTGCATATTTTATAGTGGAAAATGTGTAGCACATTCCAATACAATACCAAGCCATTTTTGTACTTTGTTCGTGTTATCTTTCATCAGAAGCCATACATATTGTATAGAAGTCTATTCTACTTTATACATTTTTATAAGATCACCCAATAGACTTCATTTACCAAAGATGGTTGGACATAGAAATAAAGATTACCACCACTTGCTTAAGATTATTCACCAATTATAACTTTACTTATCAGTGAGGAACTTATACTTCCCATTTTCCTACACCAAAATAATATTGATTTTCCACTTGGTACTTTGTTAAGAAGAGACATATCTCCACTACATGAGATTTTAAACATTATCTTGTAAACATACCTTACCTCATAGACTTCACAACTGAGGCTTTGTTTGTAGACAAAGGGGTCATTTACAAAGGGTGAAATAACTGTACCACTACCCATATGCAAGATTGGACCTGCTGTAGTGCTCAGTTTGCACAGATGACCCTAGATTTCTGCCTGGTACATTGGTTTGCATAGTCTTTAAGAGACTGTGCATTAAACGAAAACAGATAAAAACATAAACAAAGGCAAAACTTTACAATAACCTTTAATTGAATGAAAGACTTCCCAAAACCCTCATTCACAACTTTATTAAGTACCAGCTACCCGCAACTGTCGCAGAATGATCAAAGCTAGGACTCTCTTTCACCGCCAGTCAATCACAAGCAGTTAGTGTGTGAGAACATTTGGGATTGGATTTCTGTAAAGTAGAGTCACAGTTAATATTGGTCCTAGTCATTTCAAATTTGCTGTGAGCTCTTGTGAGTTGGGTGTATCTTGCGCCCACTTGTGCTTGGAGAGGTGAGTCAGGAATGTTCAAGTGTAATTTCAGTACAGTATGAGCATGAAGGTACAATTCAACCACTTGTATCCGACCATTTGCGTCTCACTTGTTTGTTAAAAATTAGAGATGCTCACTGATCCCTGTGAACTGGTTTGGGTTTTGGATCTGGATTAGCGTTGTGTTTTGGTTTTGGTTTTGGCAAAACTGCCCTCGTGTGTTTTGGTTTTGGCTTTTTTAGAAAAAATCCTAAAATATGCTAAAATCACATAATTTTGCTCCTTTTTTGTTCCTACATTATTATTATTAACCTCAATAACACTAATTTCAAGTCATTTGCAGACAATTTTGATCACCTTACAAAATACCAATATTATTTTCATACACTTTCGGACAAATACTGCAGCGACCTGGCTGGATGGTAAGCGACAGAGCAATGACAGAAACACACAGCAGTTCCTAGCACATTGGCACACAGCAGTGGCAGAAAAGAAAAATGGTGCCATCCCTCCCACCCACCATTATGTTGGATCTTAAAAAGGAATCCAAGAATCGCGAGATCCAACGATGTACCGCTGACGTTTTGCCTCGTTTTCAAATCCGAAAAAGTGCACAAATACCAAGCCGACTCGGCTCGGTACTCAGATCTGCTAAGTTCGGGTATGTTCGGTTCTCAGGGAACCGAGCCTGAGCATCTTTATTTAAATTATGTATTTTAGGCGGCATAACTTTGGGTATTCCAAAGGCCTGGTGCAAATTTCTGAGTTGATAATGATGACAGCTGCATCTTTGCTCTGGATGATATTTTAAGCTGTGTGCATCTAAAACTATAGCTGTAGAAATGTACAAATACGTTTTTGCAAATCACATTTAGCTAGATGAATATAGATTTAATTTTCACTCACCTGTTTAAAGTTTGATGTGAGTTTGTATTAAATATTCACTCCCCCATATATGTATAGGGCTACAAATAAAAATTATGAAAGGAGAAATTCAAGTGCTGTTTGTATTACTATTTACCAAATAGTGAAATATTGCAAAGATGAGATATACAGTATGTAACCACTAAATGCACTGTTAAGTTTTGCGGCAGGCGTACTTGCACACATATACACAAAACCAGGTCATAATTGCAAAAAAATATTTGTTTTGGTAGGGAAAAATACATTTGCTATTAGGTTTCAAAAAAACAAAGCAAATATAACCTTCTTTCAAATGCAAACTCAGGGCCTGATTCATTAAGGATCTTAACTTGAGAAACTTCTTATTTAAGACTCCTGGACAAAACCATGTTGCAATGCAAGGGGTGCAAATTAGTGTTCTGTTTTGCACATAAGTTAAATATTGACTGTTTTTTCATGTAGCACACAAATATCAACTTTAAATTTCAGTGTACAAATAAGCTACCAGGTATTTGTGTGCTACATGAAAAAACAGTCAGTATTTAACTTATGTGCAAAACAGAAATCTATAAAAGGCATATATGTGTCTGCGTTCAAATAAGCATCTTCCATAAACATACACTTAATTTAATTGGCCTATGTTAGAACACCCATTCCCTCCCCATCATGCCTCTTCATTCGCAAGCAGGTGTTTTTCTTTTCTTTTTGTAGGCACAAGCAGAGTGAAATCACACAATTTCATCAGGCCCTAAGTCCACATGACTTCTTAAAACCAAAGTAACAGAGTTTGTTATCATTACCGATCAAGTGTGCGATTGCAATACAGGTACCTATATAAACTTTGCTTTATCACTAATCCAAGTTATATTCTTTTGGTCTATGTTCCGTAATACTATAGGAGCTAGACTATTCTATTGAAAAAATCAATCTGTATTTTTCAGATAAATTTGTTTTAAAATAGAATAATTTAAAAGAACATGCCAATGGTTACTAGGAACTTTACTTCAGTATTAAAATTATGTAAACTGTATAATATTTATAAACTTTATCTGAACTGCTTTTAGGAATATATTGTACATTGTATAAAGAAGAAAGTAATAAATAAGTGCTCATTCAACTTTCTTAAAATAGGCCACAATCTTAAAAATCCTATTTTCATGATAAATTTCTAAATCCAGGGAAATGATTTTATTAATTTTTGATGTAAATGATTAATTACAATAATCTTGATCAAAATACTTAAAAAATCATCAAGTTTCAAAGGGACCCCTTTCCAAATAAATTCCCACCCTCTACATATAACAATGCTATATATTATTATTATTATTATTATTATTAATTTTTATTTATAGGGCGCCACAAAGTATCCGTAGCGCCGTACAAGGACAAACAATGGCACAGTACAAGGTGAAACAGCACAGTACAAGTAACAGTAAGCACTATAACTCTGGGGGCTCAGGCACAGCATGAAAGAGAGGGAGGGAGGGGAAAAGTGAGTACAGGCAGGTAACTATGGCCCAAAAGGGTGGGCACGGATGACAGGTTGAGAGTCACTGAGGGGAGCGGAGTGAAGTCCATGCTTAAAGAATCATTGTGTCACATAAAATTAAATTCTGAAAAGCAAATTTGTATAAATATGCACAGAACTGATCCCCATGGCTGTCCCTTATGTATATAAAAATATCTTGAAGTTTAAAATAATTGTTGTTTAAAATAAAATGGTCTCCAGAATAAAATGAATCTTATTCTAACAAGATTCCAATCTCTTTTCTAGAAAAACTAAGATCAAACCCTCGGAATTGAATAAGAGATATAAAAAGGGATTATACATCAACCATACCTAAAATAAAACTGGCCTACCATTGAATATCTTAGAATTATGATCACCTGCGTAGAATACTTCAAAATAGGAAAGTAGGTCCCCCACTTTTCTTTTAATAATATCATTTGAGAGTATAGCTATAAAAGAATTAATTCCCCAAATGATTGGTCTCCCTGGGGGATTAATCTAATGTATTTTAAATAGTTTAGAAATAAATTTGGGATCCAAAGACTAATGACCTTGGAAATTTATTTTTCATTTAAAATACCTAAATCTAAAGCTTTCAATTGCATATTGGTAAATGTATTTTTAAATTGAGCAGTGGAATCAAAATATTACATTAAGTCTAGTTTCCTGTACATAATTCTGGTATTTATAATAATGATGCCTTCACCTTTATTAACTTTATTAACAATTATACTTGGAATATCCTTTAATTTTTTATTTCATTGATAAATTATTTTTCTAATCCCAAAATGGTTTGGGTATGGATAATTTTAAGATCATCTTGAACCAATTTCTAAAATGGTTTAATAAAGTTACCCTTCATTTAGGGAAGTGAAGTAACCCTTCACAAACATGAGGTTAAATGTTGAATTAAAATCTTAAAACTTGAATGTTTAATCTGTTCAACATTTGCTGGCCAGTTGGCATAAGCCTACTAGAATTCTATTTTCATAGTTTGTTAAAGTTCCATTATCTGTAAGAAAATGCTTCTCAAGACTATGGTTTCTAACAACGCTAAAAATGTTCTATAAGTGTTGATTCTATTTGAAAGTGTTAATGAAAGTACTTTATTAATACATTTTCAATGTGTATCATTCACTTGTAAATCCCTTAAATTAAAGTAAGATGAAAATACTATGTCAAGAATCCCATATTTAGATGCAGGACTCAGTAATCAACTGTTACTGCACAGCATGGCAAGTATAACTGATGTAAGTTTACTGGGTTGTAATAAGGTAATTGCTGACATCACAGAGGCAGGGAGTTGTACTTCCAAACAGTGTATAAACCTGCTCTGCCCGTCATTCCCTGCCAGAGTATCAGTTTTACTGTTCTGAGCTCCTGGGCATTTTATCCCATTTGCTGTATGATTCCTGATTATTGACCCAGCTTATTCCTGACTTTGTAGTGTGCTGACAGATTGGTTTTGACTTTTGATTTTTTATGACTATACATCTGCTGGCCTAGTGGTTAGCACTTCTGCCTAACAGCACTGGGGTCATGAGTTCGATTCCCGACCATGGCTTTACCTGTGTGGAGTTTGTATGTTCTCCCTGTGTTTGCATGGGTTTCCTCCGGGTACTCCGGTTTCCTCCCACACTCCAAAAACATATTGGTAGGTTAATTGGCTGCTATCAAAATTGTCTCTCCCTCTCTGTCTGTCTGTCTCCCTATCTGTCTGTCTGAGTCTGTGTGTGAGTGTGTGTCTATATTAGGGAATTTAGACTATAAGCTCCAATGGGGCAGGGACTGATGTGAATGAGTTCTCTGTACAGCGCTGCGGAATTAGTGACGCTATATAAATAAATGATGATGATGATGATGGTTTAAAATGCATCCTAGTCTGACTCTTCTGCAACTTGCTTGTAGTTCTCTGCTCAACAAGCTAAGGGCCAGTTCGGTGGACTGTGATCTGGTTACTACACACAGCGAAATCCATCCTGCTCTGTGGTGGGTTATGGTGAATACTAACTTCGCAGACCGCTCTCTGGCTGTGTCAAACTTAGATGGTTTTGTGTCCACAACCTAGTTCTGACATACCATGATTTACATTTATTTTGACATTTTGAAGGGTTATTTTCCTCCTGTTCTGCTCTTCCTTATATTATTTCTCTCTTCATTCTAATGGGTTAGGCTACAGTAATTTTCTCTTTTATAGGTGAATATTTTTCTTTGTTCTAATCAAAAGCTGTTCTCGAAAAAAAAGAGATTGGGGAAGTGATACTTCCGTCTTATTACCTTCTTCTTTACCTCTTCTCCATAACTACTATTGTTTCTAGGTGGCATATTTTGATAGGACATGGATACATGGATACGTCATGGATACGTCTAATTTTTTATAATTTATTACATTATTTATTATTTATTTATAACAAGATGTTGCTAATCACCGTTGTTGAAGATATCTCGTCTAAGGGAGTGAGAAAAAGCCCTAGATTGAACAGTATGTCTGATCATATTAGCATAGTAATATTATGTATCTTTTGAGAGTTCATCTTGTTCTAGTAATTGTTTAATGAGATTTAAAATTTTAATACACAGATCCCTTATCCTTTTGTTTAAGTATCTTGGATACATGGATGTATCTTGTAAATGTTATTTTTTCATATTTTCAGACTATTTTTATCCCTATTAAACTTTTTTTGTTCTAAAAAAATACATTCATTCTCCACCTTATCAGGCTTATATTTAGTCCTAATTTCAGGTGTGATATCACTCTTGATTTTTTATGAGTATCTGATGACTTTTGGAGTTGTGATTAAATATGCTGTTTTTCCTTTATGAAATAAAGAGCTTCATAAGTTAAAAAGAGTAATTACCTAACTTACTCATTCCATTGATTTATGAACTATATGTCATTTACAACTTTGAAGTGGTCATTTTGTTTAGTCT
Source organism: Mixophyes fleayi (assembly GCF_038048845.1). Taxonomy (NCBI): domain Eukaryota; kingdom Metazoa; phylum Chordata; class Amphibia; order Anura; family Limnodynastidae; genus Mixophyes; species Mixophyes fleayi. The sequence continues at coordinate 298,976,858 of NC_134405.1, read as the reverse complement.
CAATCTTCTTGGGACCCTCTTTACTGCCAAATATTTATGTAATGTTACTACTTCCCACCATATTTTCATCTCTAAAAGGAAAAGACATTCAAGTATTCTAAACAGTGGATTTAATCAACTGTAACTGTTTTCTTTATTACTCCATACTCAAGTGATGAGTACTTTTTTTTAGGTGACATGTGCAGTATGATTCTTTCAAGGCACCATCTGATGGCAGAACAAGGTATTGCAGATAATTGCAATACTACACTATGGGAAACACGTTTGACATAATGCAATGAGTTTCTTTGAAGTGTCAATGTGTGTTGCATGAATGAAGACATTTTGTGTTAAATGTTAGTTTAATGTTTGCTACATTTATTTACATTTATTTTGACATTTTAAAGGGTTGTCTTCCTCCTGTTCTGCTCTTCCTTATATTATTTCTCTCTTCGTTCTAATGGATGAGGCTACACCCATTCTCTTCTTTTAGTGGTGAATATTTTTCTTTGTTCTAATCAAATGCCGTTCTCGAAAAATAAAGATTGGGGAAGTGATACTTCCGTCTTAGCAAACACATGACAAATTATATTCTAGTCAACACTGAAAATATTGACTCTTTGCATAAACTTAATGTAACTGTCAATAAAAGCCATTGACACTTATGAAATGCTTGTAATTTTACTTAGTATATCATTGCAACATCTGACAAAAAGGTCTAAAAACAGTGAAGCCGCAAACTTTGTGAAAACCAATACTTGTGTCATTCTCAAAACTTTTTTCCATGGCTGTATACTAAAGGCAAATGCGACTCATGCAAACATGCAGAAACACATATAAGGATAACAGAGGGCAGGAATTGGCCCAAAGCAACATAAGCTCCAAGGTTGTTAAAAATTTAAGAAATATAATTGAGTTTTGCAAGAGTTAACTTAGCATTATGGGTTATGGATTATTAGCCAAAGGATATAGGGGGTAAGGGAGGGGCTATGCTAGGGAAGGCTTATGATTGCTGTAAATGTCTGATAGCTTTCTCTTGCCTTCTGGAGAGCTCCTTTCCCACCCAACTTTTGTTTGTCTTTAGGATTGCATGCTTTGTTTGTTTGCTGTATTTTTTCTTCCAGAAAGGTCTAGTTGGCAGAAAGCAGTTCAATGGACAACTATAATGACACATATGGGTGACAGTTGGGCACTTTCCCTTAACAGGGAGGATCAATTCGTTACACTATCCATCTGGGAATTATGGGGCACCGCCTGGTCAAATGGGCCTCAGCTAAGGAGCCAAAAATGGGCAAGAGTTGGGCTCCACCGCATAGAAGTTTCCGACTATTTTAGTTCAAAAATTTTACAGTTTATGGAAATGACTGAAGGCTGATTGGTCTTGTTTTTATTTACCACAACTTTATTAAATTTAATTTTCAATAACATTTATGACATTTCATTCGCTAAATAAGTGTCTTGTGTCTTTTTTATGGAGGTAAGATTAACTCTTGGTAAGTGAAATAATGTAAAAGCAAAAGGATATCAACCGCTAAGCGGTTTAATGTCTATTAAAATGCATATGTTTTGTACCAGCAACAGGACAGTTGCAACTTATCATAAATCAGGCAATTAGGCTACTGATGCAGATGGACTTATCTTGAGATGCTTACGGCTCTGCATATGGGTGTAAATACTTTTTTTAAAAAAAATTCTGTGCTCTTTTTTTAAGGGTAAGTTATTCCTGTTTGTATCCAAATCTGAATCAGCCCCAATGGGCTGATAAGTATTTATATAGACGTGATCTTAATGACCATGAATTCGTTCAGTTCATATACTTACTTCATCAGGTATGTATGGTTGTTCTATCTGCCACAAGAGAGAGATATTTTACTTAAACTACTTATTGATCATTAGATTTGTTTTATCTGTTTCATCCATATATCCTGTATATCTTCTGTTTCCCTGTGATGGAAAACAAACATTATCTCTTGAACAGACTGGTACATGTGTCAGTGCAGAGTGTGACTACTTTGCACAAGATTATACTCACTCCCACCTTCATATTCCTGCCAATGATTAGCACTGACTCTTTGCTGTCACCGTATGGAGAAAGAAATCCGTCCATTTTATTAAAGTAATTCTATCGTTTTCAAATAAGCATTGCATAAGCGATTGTATTGTGTTTCGAACGAACAAAGTAATTTAATTTAGCAGATGTAAAATGTAACAGTTCAATACATGATTATAATACCGTACAGACAATACCAAAAGATAAATACATACCGCTGCGCTCGCTTGCCGGGTACGGGTGCCAGTAGACAGTTTTTCACACCAGAATACTGTGGTCAGAGAATGACTGAAGCCAGTGGGATCACAGCTATATTATATACACTCAGTGTTACAGAGAAAACAATGCAGATGACGTGGCTTGCTTCTATAGGTCCAGACTTTAGGTGGGTCCAGTGTAAACAGGTCATAGGCTAGTTCAAACAACCCCCTCCAAGGCTGTGGGTCAACATTCCAGATGATTCTCTCACCCAGAAACCAGTTTAAGCTAGTCTATTTACACATTACAGTCAGTATCACTTTAAGTATTTGTTCCCTAACATCACTAACTAGAGTATGCAATGTGCGATCTCTTCGGCAAAAGAACTGGACAACTGCTGATGAATAGGGGATTAAAATGATACCAGACATGACACATTTGCTATAACCTTAACCTTAAATAACACTAAAGTGTACATATAATCATAATATATAAACTAATAATAAACTAAATAATATCTGCTCATAAATCACTGTGGATTGGAATCAATATAAATATGAAATATATAAATAACTAAATGTTGTAGTGCGAGTGTGTGCGTGCATATTTTACAGCGTGATCACGCCATGCCCTGTGTAGCATGGCGTACTGAGTGCAATCGCACGATAAAATAATATTAAACAATATACTTTAGTTCATCCAATTATATGACTTCGACAATTTTAAAAGTGAAGATAAGTGAAGTCGTACTAGCTCTATTTACACAGGAAAAATGTGTTTTACTTTATGCAACTTTCTACATGTATGATATAATGTAGAGCAGAGTTTGTATATGTTTACACTAAGTAATGACCTTTTTCATGGTATCTTCGATGCTTTCCATAGTTGTTTCAAAGTATCACCTACCAATTAAACAGTACTTTGTTGTAATATAATATTAACAGACATATTTATCTTTTGACCATGATCCCATAATGACCACTACTAATGCTCCTGTGTTTTTGCTGTAAGATGTAATTCTTATACTTATTCTTTTTCTTCTGGATTTCCTTGCACATACATATATAGCAAGTATTAAACTGATACCTAGCCATTTATGTAATGTGCTGTGTCTGTGTCAAGGGTGCCTAGGAAACAGGGCCAAACAAACTGCAAATCCTACTCTGCACCTCCAGGTACTTACCCGATTCTGAGGGACAACTACGATATGCACCGGACATTCTTTTTCAGAAAGGGGCACAGTTCTACCTCAGCATACCAACTTCCTGGACGGTCAGCCTAGGTAGGAAAACAGTCCAATTATTGGCAGGAAGGGATAGAATCAAAAGGAAAGGAGTGTACAAGGTGGCGGTTAGGAGAATAGAGACATCCCTAAACCCCACTTGCCGTTCCCTTAAATTGCTTAGGCTTGGGCACAAGGCTGCAAATATTCGGGACAAGGACACATCTTACCCGAGTACCCTATTCACCACCATGCTAGTGAGGGCCCTTGCCAAGAACAAGATCCATACAGGAAGATAATACTCAGGACTCATTGTCTTCACCGGACACTCGTTCATGTTCCGTCTATCAGTGCCTATTAGAAAAGGGTGATAAGAAAACAGCTTTACTAACTACAACACAACAGGCAGTGTCTGGTCCTAGCAACAGTCTATGTGAGAAAGTACTGTACAATTTACATTTCGCTAGCACTAGGTGTCATGCACACTACCCTAACAACCCCACTCAGTTGCAAAACACCAATACCGGATACTTAGACGAGAAAGGGTAGGAGGAGCCAACCTTTAATGGGACCTAACTTATGGCCCCCTATATGGAAAACCCGGGGTAAGCTGCTAGTGTTTCTTTCCTTATTATTAATTCTGAATCACCCCAATTACAACCCCACGGTTTATGGGGAGGCGATCCTCCACAAACTAGGTAGTATTCACCTTTGGAACAGTACGATGCTAAGCGGGGGCAACTCACCTGGAATCGTCAGTGGCCACTACCGGAACTCAGGGCAAGCCACTCCACACTACATGGAATGGACAGCATGGAACAACTGACCTTAGTTACGGGGAACTCAAATCTGTGCATCCCAGATTGGATCAAACTGCCTGGGATGCTGGAATACAAACCAGAGCTGTATAGTACTGCCAATTGGGGGGCTCTGTAACCTAGTCTGTGTATGCTGTGAACACTTCAGTATGCTAAGGCTGGGAACTGGACTTTGGCAAATGGGTGGCAATTGGAAAAGCCTCGAAAGCCGATTAACCCCACATACAATGGTAAAATAACCACCACACAATTGATCACCTTCTACAATCCAGGAGAGCAGACCGTTTCTGGTCTTTAATCGACTGGATATCTCTCAATTGCTACTACCCAATACCTGGATTAACTAGGTCAACAGGCTAATCCTGCTTCTACTTTGGGGCCACAGGCTTCCAGTCTGAATCTAACTTTACCTCCATCTGGTAGTTGCTGCCTCAAGACGATAGCTGGTCACTTTAGGGGGTCTTTTGTACTCTAATGGGGTCCTTGAGGCTCTTCGGTTGGTTCTTGGGCTTTTATCTCCCTAGCCAGCCCTACTGTGGCTCAGGCCTTGAGCCCAGAATGTGGCAGGGCCTGGTACTCACAGATAGTGGAAAGAGATAGGGTTGCAGACGGGGGCCCAGTAGAGGTTGTGCCCACACGTGCCTTACCTGTACCTGGATGTTCTTTGAAGTCTTTCCCACTGTTTAGCGCACTGCTGCCATCCTCAAGGCCCAGGAGCAGATGATCTGGACCCTCGCATCTTCTTGTCTTGTCTCCTGACGTCTTCTTGACAGGGTAGCTCTCAGCCATTAAAAGGGCTCCCTGCTGCTGCTCTCCACCGTCTTCTGTTGCTTCTTCTTTTTCTTTTTTTTGCCAAGGCCGGACGTCCCATGATGACCTCTCACTACAAGCTGCGCCGATGGACTACATAAATGTGTCAGGCACCGGTCCCGCTGACCAGTCAGTCGGGGCCCAGTGCTTCCGCCCACCTTTTAGTGGTTGCTCCCCTCTACTCGTCAGGTACTGCAGCACGCACTGGTGGGCTTTTTGACTCATTCAATCTATTGGCTGACTATCTGTCAGCCCTGACTATTTAAAGCACCTGTTTCATTACCTGGGTGCCTGATCTTCAGGTCTCTCGACCTGTCTAAATGTAATCTACTATGGCTCCTGTGTTCATCTTGCTGCAGAGTGTTATTACCTGTGTTGCTTCCATTTCTCCTATACTGCGCTCCATCTTCCTCCTGCAAATCATCACACCTGTTCATATTCCTGACTCTGGAGCTTCCCAGTTCCCCAGGACCACTATGCAATACATACATATATTTATAGCGCAGGCTTATTTTTCTCTGGTTTTGTTTCAAAATATTGCCTTTTTGTCATAGCAGCTGTCCATCAAGCCTATTTAAGGCACATTTGGGTGTGGCTCACAAGCCAGCCCTTGCTAGATGTAACCCCCTATACCTGGGAGGTGAGTGCATCTGATTTTAACTGCATTTTAATAGTGTTCAAAGCATATAGGTCAGTGTAGGACCTGCATATAATGAGGTACCCTTGATGTTGGGATGCAGGCTTAAGTCTTTTGATCAAAATGTGAACTAATACCTCATGTTTTTATATTGCTAGACACACACACAGCTATGCAGTTTAAAGGATAAGCGCTGACAACTTTTTTGTTTTGTTATATATATATATATATATAATGTGAGAGAAACTCTGGGCTAGTGATAAATGACAGGTACATAAGCCCCCGGTTCCTGTCATTTGTGGGTTAAACAAATAAATCAAGAGATGCACCTGGGTGGTGCCTAAGGCAGCTGGGGTATGCAGCCATTCTCTCAGACTTGGGAGAGGTGAGCTGCCTCCTGAGACACACTGCTGCAGGGAGCAACAGTTACATGTGGTTTGGCGTGTGTGTGGGACATAAGGTCCTACACATGAGAGAGGGCCTCCATAAATGTATTAGCTAGAAGCCAGACGGCTAGGATTTTATTTATGTTTTGTTCCTGTTTTTCAAGCTAGTGAATAAACTGGCAGTGGCTGTAATCCAGAAACTCCTAGACTCATGTGTCTTACTGCTGCTGTTCACCCAGGAGATGATACCTGTTCCCCTGATTGTGCTATAATATATATATATATATATATATATATACAGACAGATGTAAGAGAAAGGAATACGGCGCCCGATAGTGTAGTAGTTAGAAGGTACGATCCGCTGTGATATTAAATATGCGTACCAAATAAACAAGTGATTAGAGCATGTCTTATGTTAAGGTCCCCGGTTCACAGACATGTATCATGGCAGGCACCAAAACATATGAAGAAAGAGATAGGATACCAGAGATAGTGTGTTATCCTTTATAACTATATAACATCACTTACACCAATCGGGTATATGCTTGCCAAAAACTCAAAGAAAACAGACTTATCTGTAATGATCTCTAGTAGCGTATTTCATCCGAATCCCAGTTGTAATGCAACCAGTTCTCTCCGTTGTTAACCAGTGAGCAGAAAAAATGGGGATACCATATAGTGTAGTATATTCACATAAACATTTTATTCCAATAAAAATATAGATTTTGCACTTACATAGAAATATAAAATATATAGCTTATCTGAACTCCCAGTCTGGTCAGATGGTATCTGTAAAGTCCCACTTGGTGAGTAGATGTTCTTATTCCACAACCTCCATACAAAAAGTTGAAAAAAACTCTCCAGCGTGTTACTAAATCCAGAAGCAATAGTGCATATGCAGTGTGCACTCTAACTATAAATCACAGCTTCAACGCATTTTGTTTCATTGAGAAACGTTATCAGGAGGGAAATGACTGTACAATCAGCATATCAGTGTTAAATAATGGGAACCACCATTTTACGCATGCGCAGTAAGTGCCGTGACTTTCGGCACATGCACGAGTCCGCGGCAATATCAGAAATACTTTCCAGTGTTAGCTTGTCCATAATGAGTGTCTGGCATAAATTAGACTCCCAATCAGTATCTCTAATGTAATGTAAGTAATCAAGAGTCACTAACATTTCGCTAAAAGAGCTGTAGTGGTGTCCATTTTGGAAGTGGGCACCATGGTACTTAATGCCCTTTGTTCTAACTATTCATACATATCAAATATATAATGTAAATATATACAAAAGATGAGGCAAGAGCCAGAAACACATGGACTGAATAATAGATAATATATATATATATATATATATATATATATATATATATATATATAAAATAAATCATGAATATTATAATAATAATAATAATGATACATAAATCATCAATATAAATCCAACACTAGGAAAAATAAAATATTGCTATAAATGAAACACTAATAAAACTAAAATAATAATGAAAAAATTAAACAAGCCAAGATATAATATTCTCTGGTATATGTATAAGTGACATCGCAGTATAAAGAGCCACTGCTAAAAATTGAGTTATGTAAATGAAGGATAAACATAGCAAATCACTACGTCATAAAAATACCAAACAGAGCATCAGGACTAGTTGTTAAGGTCACAAAAAATGGTCTATTTTGTAACTTTCATTCATATCGTGGGTATAGGTACATTTCTCTTTGTGAGAGTTTCTTTTGTAAATCTCCCCCTCTCGATCCCAGTTTAACCTGTCTTGGGCCTTAAAATTTAATTGTGACGGATCTGAATTATGTTCATGTAGAAAATGTTTCGATACTGAATGGCTTTCACTTGTACTCTTAATATCTCTCACGTGCTCTTGTAAACTTAATTTTAGGGGCCTTTTAGTTTTCCTACGTACTTCAAGCCAGAGAGACATTCTAATACACATATAACTGATGTAGAAAGACAGTTAATAAGTTGTTTCATCTGAAATTCCCTACTATTGTTGTAGTTGAAGAATGTTTTCATAACAGGATTCACTTATTTGCACACTTTACAATGATTGCATTTCACAAACCCTTTTAGATCCAACAATGCATTGATAGTCTTTTTAGTATACGTCAACATACTTAGGGCCAAAGTGTCCTTCAAGTTTCTATTCTTCCTAAATATGTATACTCTAAATATGAATACTCTAGGTTTCTCTGGAAGGATGCTGGTCAACACCGGATCCCTTTTTAGTATGTCCCAGTATATGCAAATACTAGATCTAATCCTGCTCTCGCCACTATTAAATTGGGTAATAAAAGATATATCCTCTGTTCTGGTTTCTATTTTGGAGTAACTCAGTAAATCCTCTCTATTCTATTACTCAATTCTATTCATAGCCTCGTTTAGTAGACTCTCCGGCTAACCTCTATTTTTAAATCTCTTTGCATAGGTAGACAATTGTTTCCTGCAGTGGGTCTCTTCACTGCAATTTCTTTTAATTATATAGAACTGGGAAAAAGGGATGTTAGTTTTCCATTTCTTTACACGGCCACTATTGAAATAGACAAAACTATTAGTATCCACTGTTTTAATATAGTTTTGGTGATAACCGAATTGTCTATTTCCATTAAAATCAAATCCAAATATTCTATCTGTCTAGGGTCTTGATTGGCCGTAAATTTAAGATTAAAATCGTTAGCATCAATGTATTGAAGAAAACTACTGAAATAATTCATATCACCACTCCATACCATTATGATATCATCTATATACCTTTTATAGATGATTATGTACTCTGTGAATGGATTTGGATCATAAATGTATTGTTGTTTCCAGCTGCCCATAAATAAATTTGCAAAGCTGGGTGCAAAAATAGTACCCATTGCAGTCCCACATGTCTGAAGGTAAAATTCATCTAAAAATCTAAAATAATTGTGTGTAAGAATAAAAAGGATACGATTGCAGGTAAAATTTTTATGTTTTGGATGTGTTATTATAATCGTGGTTACATAAATCCTGTATCATTAATTCCAGGAATATATCAATATGGTTACTTTTTGATTCCAAAGGATAAAATTTGGATGCTAATTTAAGGCCTGATTTAAAGTCATTCTCATAGTTGGTATGAAGTGCTTGATCTTTTTTAGCAAAATGTCTTTTCAACGTGAGTTTCCTAGTAAATTTGTGGATATCAATTTACAATTGGAATTTGTTAGGTTTCTTAATGGGTGCTGAGGATAAGCCCTTGCTTAATACTGCCATTTCTGGCGATAATGCATGGCTAGAAAGGTTGAAGATGCCATTCTCTCTTAGTTTATTATCTGTTAATGCAGGTATCGCCTTTTGTGTGATGTGGTTGCCACCCTATTTTCCCCGTCTTGAGTATCTTTGTTTTAACAAGGAAGCTACCCTTATATTTTCCTTTAGTAAATGTTTGCGTTGGATGTTTTTTTCCCTTTTTATTAGGCCCGAGGATAAGAAGTCATCACTGTCACTTATTTCTGTTTTCTCTAATATTGAAAATCTATTCCTAATGGATGGTTCAAACCATGTATTTATATTGGTTTCAAATCGTGTCTGTTTAAGAGGTTTCGGACTTCTATGGTCCTTAAAGGGTAAAACGTTCCAATTATTCAGTAGTTTATTCTCTTTATCTGGGATGTATTGTTGTTTGTAATGTCTATTATTTGACGCTCTTTTACAGCTTTTAATATTCTCCTGTTCATAATCTTTGTTGTCCATAACAAATTTTCTTTCCTTCACTTTAATTACATCATTTTCTATTCCGTCTAGCTTTTTGTTCCAAATTTCTCTATATATATATATTAGATCTGTACTTAACACCACTGCTAGGCTTATTTTCCTCTCTCGCCGTTCCACCTCTGTATCCCCACTCTACCAAGCCCTTCACTGGCTCCCCTTCCCCTACAGAATCCTTTTCAAGCTCCTCACTCTGACTTACAAGGCCCTTGCCAACTCCACTGCTCCCTACATCTCTAACCTTATCTCTATTCACACTCCCTCCCGCTCACTGCGACCGTCCAATGATCGTCGCCTCTCTTCCCCTCTGATTACCTCCTCTCACGCACGTATCCAAGACTTCTCCCGCGCCGCTCCCCTCCATTGGAACAAGCTCCCCCGCTCCAACAGAACTTCCCCTAATCTGTCCTCTTTCAAACATTAAAAACCCACCTTTTCCTTAAAGCCTTCCAGTCTCATGCCTAAACTCCCAACGGTCGGCTACCTCTCTTTCTCATCCCTTCTTCCCTTCTCCCCCTTCCTCGACTCCGTCTCCGTTTCTCCCGTCTCTCCGTCTCATCCATGTGTCTGTCTGTCTTCCCCTCCCTTTAGATTGTTCGCTCCTTTGAGCAGGGCTCTCCTACCTTCTGTTTCCATCACTTTTAACTGCGCTCTCCAGCTACTCAGCTCACCTCCTCTCAGTCCCTCTGCCCTCTGTCTCCTCTCGCTTCTCTCCGCTCCCCTCAGTGACTCTCAACCTGTCATCCGTGCCCACCCTCTTGGGCCATAGTTACCTGCCTATACTCACTTTTCCCCTCCCTCCCTCTCTTTCATGCTGTGCCTGAGCCCCCAGAGTTATAGTGCTTACTGTTACTTGTACTGTGCTGTTTCACCTTGTACTGTGCCATTGTTTGTCCTTGTACGGCGCTACGGATACTTTGTGGCGCCCTATAAATAAAAATTAATAATAATAATAATAATAATATATATATATATATATATATATATATATATATATCTATGTCTATCTAACTATTTACATATATATATATATATATATATATATATATATATATACATTTCAATTGTTGTCCTAATAATACTGTCAATGTAATTTCATTGTTGACTTTATAACCTTGACTAGTCTGCTGCCCATCAATCAAATTATGTCAATCCAACATAGCTCTAAGGACAATTCCATCTTTGCTCCACTTTTCTTTTCTGTCACTGCTGTGTGACAATGTTTCCAAATATGCTATGAACTGCTGTACATTGTGTCATTGTTTTGCCGATTAGTAACCAGCCAACTCACTGCAGTCTTAGTTCATTGTCAGCACTGTTAACTTAGCTGCCTTAAACCCATTGGTAGCTTGTTTTGTGGGGGCTCAAACAAACCAAGCACTTCAGCCATAAAAGTGGCACTCCTTCTCGCTGAAGTGCTTGGTTTGTTAAACTGTACTTGTCCTTTTAATATCTAACATAAGTGTGGGTGGGAAAGCCCAAAAACAATTCCATCGCTCACCACTTTCCTTTTCTGCCACTGTTGTGTGCCAACGTTTCCTAGATGTGCTATTAACTGCCATGTATCTGTGCTGTTGCTCTGTCGCTTAGTATCCAGGTCGCTGCAGTCTTTGTCCGAAAGTGTATGAAAATAATATTTTGAGCTACCTCCGCTCCTGTCAGTTATCCAAACTCAGTAGAAGTCAATTGGCAACTCTTAACGCAGAGCTTACCCCAGAAGAAATTACTGAGGCCATTAAAGCGCTAAAACGTCAATCAGCCCCGGGACCGGATGGATTTTCTTCTATATATTACCAAAAATTTGTCCGCCAACTGGTCCCCATGCTTTCAGGGTTATTTAGCTTGGTACTTGAAGGAGGCAAATTTGATGGAGCTACCATCGGAGTGGGGATCATCGTAATACCTAAACTGGACAGAGACCCGACAGAAGTGAGTAACTATAGACCCATTTCCCTGCTCAACGTTGATCTAAAACTTTTTGCAAAGATACTAGCAAATAGACTAAGGGCTGTTCTCCCTTCACTGGTCCACCCGGACCAAGTCGGATTTGTTCCAGGAAGGCAAGCCTCAGATAACACAAGAAGAATAATAGACTTAATCCATATAGCTAATAGTATGTCTCTCCCTGCCTTGGTGGTTGCTCTAGACGCTGAGAAAGTGTTTGATAGAGTGGCTTGGCCATTTATTCAGCAGACTTTAGGAAGCATGGGGATCCAAGGTTCCTTTTGTAAGGGGGGTCTCGGCGCTGTATCATAATCCAACGGCTTCAGTTTTAGCGAACGGTCTCACATCCACACCATTTAAAATAAGTAATGGCACTCGACGGGGCTGCCCCCTATCACCCTTACTCTTTGCCCTTATTATGGAACCCTTAGCAGCTAGAATTAGAAACAATACAGAAATCACGGGTATTCCCACGAGTTCTAGAGATAATAAGATAGCCCTGTATGCTGATGATGTCATACATTAACTAACCCACACACTTCATTGCCTAACCTTTTTGAAGAAATATCGCTCTATAGTTCCCTATCGAACTACAAAATTAATGCGGACAAGTCTAAAATTTTAGATCTTAATATTCCTCAGCATATCACACAACCACTTAAAACCACCTATAATTTTCAATGGCAGCACAATAAGATCAAATATCTGGAAATATACCTAACCAAGAATTACTCCTCTCTATACGCAGCCAATTTCCCTAGACTAATTAATGCAATTCGGGGTGACCTAACTCAATGGAATGAATTTCATATTTCCTGGATTGGCAGGATGGCTTCAATCAAAATGAATGTTTTGCCCAGGTTACTCTATCTGTGGCAAACGCTCCCAATTCAGGTTCCCTTACATGTTCTCCAGCACCTTCAGCAAATGGTATCTAAATTTGTATGGGCAGGGCGTAAGCCTAGAGTGCGTATGCGAAAACTCACTAAACATCAAACCTCTGGAGGACTGGGCCTCCCAAACATAATAAAGTATTATAGAGCTACGCATATGTCACAATGTATCTTATGGCACTCACCCCCACAGTATAGAGTGTGGACACAGATTGAGGCAGACATATTGCAATTATATTCTCCATATTCTTTACTCTGGATACCATCCCAGCATAGGACTAGACGTTTAGCCCAGCTTCCAACTGCTCGTTTTTCTGTCTCATTATGGGATCAAGTGACCAGATTTTACAAGTTGCGATCTAATTAACCACTCCTTGTCCCACTTTGGAACAATAAAAACTTTGAGCCAGGGTTAGATCATAAAATGTTTCATTACTGGTCCGCACATAATTTGCTCTTCATTTGGGATCTGGTTCCGGTTCGGGTTTTTCCTACATTCTCAGACTTACAGAGAAGATTTCATTTGCCCCAAAAAATCTTTTATCAATATCTTCAACTTAGGCACCTCTATCTATCATTAAACGCGCCTCCCCCCTCGGTTCGATGTTCTACTTTAGAATCTTTATGTCGCTGTTCCCCGACTACTAGAGGCTTAATTTCCACTTTGTATCAATTGATTAACAACTTTGGCCAGCCCGAAAAAGACCCTCATGAGCTTGCCTGGGAGAGGGAAACCGGGGAGACCCTAACTCCTAAAGAATGGTCAAAGGTGAGAACTAATATAGCTAAGTCATCTATATCAGTTAGGATAAAGGAAAACTCTTGCAAAATTTTCTACAGATGGTATTTGGTCCCCTCTCGTCTCCACTCTATCTTTACAAATACTAGCGACAGATGTTGGAGAGGGTGCGGTCTACGAGGTACCCTGTTGCACGTTTGGTGGTGTTGCCCTAAACTACGACCTTATTGGCAACAAATTCATAATCTCATCAAGGATATTACACTGGTTAAAATGCCCGAGTCCCCCCTATACTCACTTCTTCCTAGACGGCTCCCGGGCACTAGTCGCTCCACACAAAAACTTATCAATCATATATTGAATGCCTTTAAATGTTTAATTGCCGCTCTATGGAAAAACACCTCTCCCCCCTCGCTCTCAGCCACTATCAATAAAGTTTGGTCAATTTATAGGATGGAAAGCATCACAGCTCTTCTTAAAGACAAACCAGTGAATTTCAAAAACACATGGTCTTCCTGGACGAGTTACTATGATGCTGAGCCTCCCTTGACAACCGTTTGACAAGTCTCTGTTGTTTTGATATGTACCCTCGTCAGGTTTAAGAAGGATCCCTACGCCTATAAGTTTTATAAAATCCTAAACTAATTTGATCTCCGTGTAACCACACGGGTTAACGCTCCTCTTTCCTATATTCTGATGCATAAAACAATGAGTAGAATATTTTCCTGTTCCCCTCCCCATCCCTAAAACCTTTCCTTCCCCCATTGTTCGTCTCCCCCCTCTTCCTGAAAAATAAAAAAACAAATAACATTTTTCTTTTCCATGAATAACATACCGGATTTTAGATAATTTATCTAAGTCTTTCTTACTATTGTGTGTAATCATTTGAGTTTCATATGTATACAGTATGTTTATACATTCTCTTGGTATGTTTCAAACTCATTGTTTTGTTTTGAAAAAAAACCTGATAAAAATTACTTTAAAAAAAATAATAAAATAAATTTTGACCTGTGTGGTGGTCAAAATTGACATGAAATGAGGGGAAATTAGTGTTATTGAGGTTAATAATAATGTAGGAACAAAAAAAGAGTCAAATTATGTGATTTTAGCATATTTTAGCAATTTTTCAAAAAAAATCCAAATCCAAAACCAAAACACATAAGGTCGATTTTTCCAAAACCAAAACCAAAACACCAAGTTAGTACACATCCAAAACCAAAACACGGGGTTAGTGAACATCCCTAATTAAAAGGCATCCTTTCCACAGCAAGCTGCAGGCCGACAGAGTGTGTCTGCAATTAAACAGAGCACCTGCAGAAAACTCCCTTTTAAAGGAAAGGTGGAAGTGTCATCTGTCCATCAAGTTGGGACTGTGGGAGGAGTGTAAATCTGTCTATTTATTTTATGTCTGTGACTGTCACCAGCAAGTGGCCACTGTCTAGGGAGCTGGTCTCTGTTATTTTAGTGTTAGGGTCACAATAAAAGTGTGTAAAACTTTATGTCATAAATTACTTTGCCATGTTGACAATAACAATCTAGATAGATAGATAGATAGATAGATAGATAGATGTAATATCTATTCTACATTGAGTCAGTAATAAATTACTTGTGCAAATGCATTGTTTTTCCATGTGCTGTATTTATGCTACAATTAAACTATGAATAAAACATACAAAAGCTCAGAACATAAAATTGTCCAATACCTGTATTGCAAAGTTCATAATCACCCACACTTTTCTTGGCAATACTGTACAGCAAGCATACTGAAGTGGCAATTAACAGCAATAAATCTTACCCTGCACCTCACATGTGATCTTCTAGCAATTCAGGTCAAATCAGCTGGTGACTTCTTTTTCTTGGAGAGATGTACAAATGTTAATGGCTTTCGCTCTGTACTTGATGTACATTGCCATACATTTAAATCACACTTTGTTTAGTAAAGATTTTTTTGTGGCATAAAAACAAAGTTTTTCCTGCAATAATGTTTCCACACTGTTTACAGAAATATATCTTACAGAGTATTATAGACCCAAAAATAGGGACGCTCACTGTTTAGAATTAGGACCACCCTATTAGTAGAAGCGCCGTGAAGTGGCGGGTGGCTTTCCATACTTTTGCAAATGTGTGCAACTGAGATTTCTGCATTGTATCTTCAAAGAGAAATAGCAACTCCTTTGCTGGACATAGCAGTGTGCTGGGGGATTTTTCTCTGTATTTGTTCCTTGCTGGATAAGCCCACCCTTTCAAGCAACTGCTATGAACTTATAAATTGATTGAGCAACATCCACTTCTGTATATAATATTACAGACACCTGAATACAATTAAATCCAGCGAGTAGATGGAATTATAGTTTGCTATTATTCTTGGGTAAATTTACAGAGAGTTCATTATTTTAAATGATTGTTTAGTCTATTGTATACAAGAGTACAGCAATTTAATCTCTAATGTCTTAGTCATTTTTTTAACAACACCTTTCTTATTAGGTACATTATTAGAAAATGGATATTAATTTTACTCTGTTGGTGTTCATATTTTGTGGGTGTTTATACATTTCATTACCTACTAAATATGTGTAATTTTTTTTTTTATTGTATAGGTAGGCTGTAGACAAGCTATTTTACTCTGCAGGGGCTGGATTATAAAGAGCTCATGCTTCATAACTATTGAAAAATAGGTCTACAGTCACTGCAGATAAATCTAAGCATGACTAATGTACACAGTCTATTACATGAACTATAAATTAAACACACCATCAAATTCAATACTCATAACCTGCACACTGCACATAAAGAGCAAGTTTGTGCATATAAACTAAGATTAAAAGTATTGTCTCTTGTATATTATTTCAAATAAGGGAATAAGCAAAGGAAAACTAAAGGAAAAAAGAAAATGTAATGTCTCGCCTTTTTATTATCATTTCAGAAGAACTGTATGTTCAGAAGCATAATAAATAAACACAAATACTGTATATACTTAAACATTACTGACATGACGTTATGATTGCAGATATTGTTTTCTGCTTTCCTCTCCGTAAACTAATTTAAGCACACTTTTATCCCAAAACTGTCTGGACACACAACACACACTCACGTTCACCACAAATGTACATACATCTCTAATGTCCTGATATGGTATTAATAATTCTTTTATATGTCATCTTGTATTTCATGTACAGCACTGCAAACTTTTTGTGGTGCCCTGTAAATAAAAGTTAATAATAAAAATAATATTTTAGGAGTACTTGTAGGTTTAGTCCTAAAATCGAGCGAAAGGCTATATTAACAGCAGCAATTAATTAATGCAATGTAACTGCATTAAACCTACATACATGTTGCATTATATGAAAGAGCTGCTAATAACATTTGCACAGACACACACACATATATATATATATATATAGGTTCCTTACCTTGACCGATTTTTAATTGTTAGGCAGTGAATGAGAGCAGGCTTTTAATGTTGCTAACTGCAATGTTCGTCAAAAGGATTGCTAACAGGAAGTCTGCTGTGTGATCTACATAGCTTCTAAGCTATTCTTTTGTAAAGATTTGAATGTCATTTCCTTCAGATATTAATATAATAAACAAAGGTAAAACAGAAAAAAAGGAATAATGAAACATAATAACTGCTGCATGATATTTTCTATTGTGACAGGAAAAGAGGTGACATTTCAAAATTGCCAATGTGACCCTCGCATGACAGAAAACTTTTAGAAACAGATCATATAGGTGTCCTCCCACTAAAGAGAGACAATTGTCGCTGCTCCAACCTCTTCCATGGTTATTGCAGGGTAAGTGTATGAAACAACTTAATGGACTATGTGGAGTGTTGACTTTTTAACCTTAGTGGTTGGAGGTCACAATTAGATTTTTCTGTCACTCAATTGTACCATTACTTTGCCGTTCCCCCCAACCTGCTCCCAGAATTACCGCCCCCCACACCCATTAATCCACTGAAGTTGGTTAGGAGCCCTGGCATTAGAGTTGGGAGTCAACTTGTTCAGGATCTGCCTGCAGCTCTCTGCATTTCATGCTGCTTGTATTGGCAGCTCATGCCTCCAAGACTTGTCAGCTGCCATCTAATGTTTAGCTGGCAGCACCTCTATTCACCAGAGGTGCTGCTATTGTGCCTTTTCTCCTTTTCATTACTAGGGGTTAACCTTTTGCATTAATTAACTCCTGCATCTGGTTGTTCCCTATTTATACCAGCCCCTCTCTATTACCTGTGCTGGTTATTGTTGTTTTGTTGCCTTTTCTTATGGTTTTATTCTCCTGCTTCTCCTGTGCTCTGGAAATTTCACATACTGCTGCTGACATCACTACACCGGATTTTTCTCGACTCAGCCATTCTTCTTGCATCTACTGTATTCCTTTGCTACCAGTATTCAGTCTTACTCAGAAATCCCTGTGCAGTATCAGCAATATTTGGTTCGTACTATTTTCTGTATTTTCTGATGAAAATCTGCTCAATAAACACCTTATACTTTCATCACATCCTGGGCTCCATAGCTGTGATTTCCATTGAAGCATGACAGTTGTAAACTGCTTGTAACAGTGCATGTTATCACAAGTTTAATTCATTGCCTGATTTAAAAATAAAATACACCAAACTTATTTAAAAAACTCCAATTAATATAAATGGAAAACGTTAAAACTTAATATTGAACCTCCCATATTGATTGTAACCCCCCTCAAATATAGTTAACTTGTATTACTCAAAGTGAATTTCAAAACTTAAATTGGAGTCCCTTCAAATTGACTAGTTTCATTGCTCATATGTAAAACTACAGTAATGACATCTTAATTACATGGGAATTATTAGTGTGCCTAGCATACCTCTGAGTTGCTTTCTCCAGATTGGTACAAAATTATTGGTTCCAAATGTACTAATTTGCCAGATAGCAGGTGTAGGTACAGCTGTGCTGTTGGATTGCACTGTATATCATGAGCAGCAACATGTTATCGGCATGGTAATGGCGGCCACCACCCTAAACATGATGTACTATGTGGCTTTAGGTCATAACATCTCCCCTATTCTATGGCCATTGTTACCTCTTGCTAGGTGAGAAATGAGGGCTCAGAATCCTCACAGTCCTTTGCACTTTAAACTCTAATTATCACAAGGGAAAAATCTCAAAGTAATTAAATGGAATTATAATGTGGCTAGTTAACATAACGAAGCAGGGCAATTGGCTGTTCTGTGCGGCGGGGGAGGTTTGGATTGCGCACCAAAACCTGCACTATCCGCTGGAGTCCGTGAACTGTAAAGTATGCTAATAGTGAAAAAAAGGACTGGGCTTTGATATTTCAGTGACTGCAAAAAAAAAATCCTGACTATTAATTAAATCATTAGCTCACTCAGATCTGCACCCTTTCACGCATGCATGTAAGATATGGATTTAACTAAAACCTATGCTTTATAATTCCAAGTGAAGTATATGTGAATGAGATTAATGGGCATATTTAAAGTTATATGCACAAATGCATTGACAGATGTACATAAAACCGAACATGGGAATGTTTACCCGTCACAATATATGGACTTATATTACACTGCTCATATTTACAAAATACACATTTTTATGAACATATAAAAGGACTCTCAGTCACAGTATCTTCTGCAACTGTTATTCTTTTATCTGTCATAATGCTTTGTGCTCCCACCCAGTGGAAGATGCTAATATTACAATATAATATCAGGCATAAAAAATGTATAAACATCACAGGCAACCAAGATGGTGCAAATACATATTGTGGTTTAAGAAAGATTAATATAAGGTATATTTCCAGTAAACCAACACATTTGGCAATTTAAAGCAAAAAGTATAAAAAAACATTTGGAATACTAAAAAGACACAATTAGAGGAACACAATTATTATTATCAAAAATAAGAACGTAGATTAAAATGGAAAGTGATATGTTCAAAATCTAAACATTTTAATTTAGCATGTATAGTACATCCCAAACAAATTACACAAATAGCAATAATTAATGTACTATATCATTTTTCAGATATAGGGTACATATCAGCCAATGGAACTTTTACAAAAGTTAGTGTGTTGCGGATGAGAATAGACATACATTTCCCCATTTTCCTTTTTTTCAAAATAGACATGCATCATAAACTAGTATTCCTTTTATGTGCCATCTGGTATTGGAATACTGCTGTGTTTAGGAAATAAACCTCTCTGTGACTGCACAGTAACTAGCCTCATGAAGGGAAGGTTGTCAACCTTTTAAAATAACATTACACAATTCTACTGTAATTTTAAACAGTTGCAAATGGGATTTTAAACAAAAGGTCCTTAACTTTCAATTGGACATATAAAGCTTTGTTTATGTTAATATAAGGAAATAAATGTGTGACTTAAATAAAAACACATTTTCAATGTCATAAATCTGTTCTTGTTATGCTTTTAATCTTTATATTTGGTTTCCAGATTTGTTTAAATTTATATTTAAACTGTTTATCCTGTGCTTGGAAAGCAAACACACTAAGATTGATTAACATTTCAGGATAAATTTAACTTCATTTGATAATTCTTATAAAACATATTACTTCTGTTAGGGCCCACGACCACCAAGATGAGTTTTTAGAACAATTAGAGTAGAGATCTTAACCTTTAGCAGCCACCTTTCCCGTAGCGCTTTATGTGCTCTCAGCTACTCAGCCCCCAGGTCTTAAGCTCAGAGTAGTAAAGGCTAATCAAAGATGGCTGTAGCGCAGTTAGAACCAGGGGGGCTAGCCCAGACTGGAGCGGGGTAGTCAGTGGCAGGCCAGGTCAGGGGTCCAAAGCAAACAGATAAATTAATATCCAAGCAGAGGTCAGGGTCACAGGCGAAACAGCAAAGTCTAGAATACAAGCCAAAAGGTCAGTGCAACAGGCAAATAGGCAAGGTCCAATGTACAGGCAAGGGTCACAACAGTAGATGAGGCAAACAGGAATCCAACAGCAGGTCAGCACAGAACAAGACTGGAAAGGCTATAACCGACAGGGAGTCCTACCTGCCTTAAATACAGAAGGCAGCCAATCAGGGCCCTGTCCTGCAAGTATCCCCAGGGGCTGCCTAACCATTAATTTACTAAATTATTTAGTCCACAGGCTGTAAATTCCTATGCACAAGCGCCCGGCTGCCTAACATTGCCAGGACGTGGTGCTGGTCAAAAAGCGTCGCGACCATGGAGACGGTCGGGGCAATGGAAGCGGAAGTGACGTCCCGGCTGTCATGGCAACAGCAGATAGTGGATGCAAGCCGCGGATCACTGCGGCTCGTGACAACTTCATTATTTTGCTGATTTTAGAAGTAAGCAAACATTTCAAACTTTTACTCATGATGTAGTATATACAATGTATGGTATATATATATATAAATATATATATATAGAGAGAGAGAGAGAGAGAGAGAGAAAGAGAGAGAAAGAATTCAATAGATTTTAGGCGGCTTTGTGCTCCAAAATGTGGAGTTTCCAAGCATTATGAATTATATTTAATAATTTAGTTATTATATATATGGCCAAATTGATTGCTGATCTTGTTGTTCGAATCTCAGGTTAGTCGGACTGGTCTATGTCTATTTACATTCTGTCAGGGGAGGGCTGGCAAATTTTAGCCCAGGGGGCAAAACTCAACTTAGCAGTCTATTAGGAACATTTTAAAGGGGAAAAAATGCAGATGACCCAGCTCAAGGTAGCCCACTATGGTTCCGGCCTGGGGGGCAGTTTCCCCACTGCCCCCATATCCAGCCTGCCCCTGCATTCAGTAACTCCTAATAATGCTGTTTCTATCTCTCTTTCCCTTTATTGGGCTGGGCACCTACTTTTTTTCCTCACCTTTGGGTGCAGGGCTGACATTAGAAATTGTGGAACCCTCTACAATCTGATAATTAGAGCCACCACCTTCTCTTTTCCTAATTTTGGACACTAGTGGGTAAATGTATCAAGCTGAGAGCTTTCCAGCGGCTTTGAAAAACCAATCAAATTCTAGCTATCATTTATTTAGTACATTCTACAAATTCATACCTAGAATCCGATTGGTTGCTATGGGCAACATCTCCACTTTTTCAAACCCGACGGAAAACTCTCAGCTTGATATATTTACCCCTAGGACTCAGAACCCATTCTGATAGATAGTATGTAAAATAGAATCCATCAGATGCCCGATATACAAAATAATTCAATTACTATGGCTAGTATGCGAAACAAAGTCCATTTTCGACAATGTACAAAAGAGAGCCCATGATGGTGGCTTTAGTCTGGTGGCTATTATTTAATGCAGACCACTAATCTGTTTGCTTTTGTACAAAGCAGACCTCTACTCAAGTGGCTATTATATATAGTCGATATCAAATCTGATGACTAATATTTAAAGCAGATAGTTACTCTGATGAATAATGTAAAAAAAGGACCTT
Organism: Mixophyes fleayi; assembly: GCF_038048845.1. Taxonomy (NCBI): domain Eukaryota; kingdom Metazoa; phylum Chordata; class Amphibia; order Anura; family Limnodynastidae; genus Mixophyes; species Mixophyes fleayi. The sequence goes on along the minus strand of NC_134405.1, from coordinate 298,955,010 downwards.
CATTCAGTGGCATGTGTATGACCAGACTTCAGATAAGGTGGTTACTGGTCAAATCAGACATCTAATCTGTTGAATAGTGGAGATCTCCACATTGGTGCTAGTATATAGTACAGATGTTTAGGCTTGGTTTTCTGAAAACCGAACCCAAACGATCTTAGGGGATCCGAGCAGGCTTGCGAGCCAGTTCGGTACTTTCACACGTCCTCGGATCTGAATCAAGGCAAAACGTTATTGTTGTGTTGACGGATCTCGTGGGTTTTGGACTCCATAAGGACTTCCCTCCCCAGGAGATCCAGCGCCATTGCTCACACAGAAACAGGGGTAGCAGTGTTCTTGACACCCTTCATTCTCCATTTACATTGCTCAGTGCCATTGTTCACACAGAAACAGGGGTAGCAATGTTCTTGTCACTCTCCATTCCCCAGTGACATTTCTCAGTGCCATTTCTCATACAGAAACAGGAGGGGTAGCAGTGTTCTTGTCACTTGACAAAATGTGACTGGAAATGTTATTGAGGTTAATAATAATGCAGGAACAAAAAAAGAGCCAAATGATGTGATTTTAGAAAACAAAAATAGGGATTTTAGAAAAAAATTGAGATCCAAAACCCAAACACGAAGTTAATCCAGATCCAAAACCAAAACCAAAACATGGGGAACACTGAACATCTCTAGTATATAGCAGTCTTCCAATCTAGCAGCTATTGTATAGAAGACTGCCAATCTGGTGTTTAGTATATAACAGATCTCCAAGCAGGTAGCTATTTTATTAAGGAGACCTTAAATTGATATCTAGTGTATGAAGACCTGCAAACAGGGTACCAGTGTTTAAATAAAAATTGTAATCTGGTATAAGGGAAACTTCCAATCAAGTGACTCAATCAGACTTTCCCACAGTCTTCAAATCTTTAGTTGCTCTTTGAAAACTCATCTCTTTTTTAGAGGTGACCTTATCCCCAATAACATTATTCAGACTACTGAACCACATTTGCACCTTTCGTTTCAACTGTGCTCTTTTCCACTTAGAATGTAAACTCTCTAATGTTCTCATGTCTGCGTTTATTTTGTCTACCTTGCAGGGCCAGACTGGGACTAAAAATCAGCCCTGGCATTTAAAGCACACAGGCCCACTTCTGTTTCAGATGATAATAATAATAATAATTTTAGTAATAATAATTAAAGTACTTTTTGCAAAGCTCATTGTTATACGGTGTCCTGTGAGATACAATGTATTACGCGCAGCTTGACTCTCTATTTGCTGCATAGGGCGCACCTGTATCAGGTAATGGTATGTACAGGACTGCCAATGCAAATTTGGGGTCCGGGTACAGTGAACTTTTGGGGCCTCCCTCCATAAATGAGCAGGAAACAAACTGTGTGCTACTGTGCAGCAGCGGTGCCGAAAAAAAGTTCATGTCCATAATTGATATTAAGCCACTATAGAGCCCCCAAATCAAATTAGGCCACACAGTAGTACCCTTATATTCATATTATGCCACATAGTAGTACCCTCAATTCATATTATGCCATACAATAGTGCCCCTAGATCATATTATGCCACAAGAGTGTCCCTAAATCATATTATGCCACAATAGTGCCCCCAAATCATATTATGCCATACAGTAGTGCCCCAATCATATTATGCCATACAGTAGTGCGCCTAATTATATTATGCCGCAATAGTGCCTCCAAATTATATTATGCCAAACAGTAGTGCGCCTAATCATATTATGCCGCAATAATGCTGTCACGGTTACAAACAGGAGTACAGCTAGGAGTCACGAATATGGTGAAAACACTCTGTTTATTTGCAGAAAAGTATAAATAGCAGGTAATCGAGAGCAGTAGTAAATACCAGGTGCAAGCTTATGCAGGAAATGATACGAATGTTCAGAAACCAGCAGGTAAGCAGCTAATGCAGGGAAGCAGAAAGTATGAACAGGTTCCAAGCAGACATGAAGCAGAGTAGCAAGGCAGGAGGAAGAATCCACAGGTTGCAACAAGGATATGACATCACAGGATGGGACAACAATAACCAGCAATGTATGCTGGGAGTGACAGGTTTAAGAAGGGACACACCCAGGTGCAAGGAATAATTACAGGGCAGGTTAACCCCTGATACAAACAAGTAGGGCACAATAGCAGCACCTCTGGTGAATGAAGGTACTGCTGCAACACACAAAATGAACAAATAATAAAGTCCAAAAGTCCAGGAGGCAGGAGCTGCCAGGCAAAGCAGTAAGCTGTAAGCAGATCGTTACAAGTGCCCCCAAATCATATTATGCCATACAGTAGTGTGCCTAATCATATTATGCCGCAATAGTGCCCCCAAATTATATTATCTCATACAGTAGTGTGCCTAATCATATTATGCCGCAATAGTGCCCCCAAATCATATTATGCATACAGTAGTGCGCCTAATCATATTATGCCACAATAGTGCCCCCAAATCATATTATGCCACAGAGTAGTGCCTCCTAGTCACATTATACCACAGAGTAGTGCCCCTAAATCACATTATACCACAGAATAGTGCATCAAAATAACATTATACCACAGAGTAGTGCCCCTAAATCACATTATACCACAGAATAGTGCCCCAAGCTCACGCAAGGATGGTTAAAAAAATATTTTGAAGCACGAGAAAATACATTAACATACCTGATTATGGTTTGTTCTGTCCTGCTACTGGGTGTTAGGCGAGGAGGGAGCCACAGCTGTCAGCTTACGAGATGTGTGCACCCGCCGGGAGCAGGGGACAAGGAAGAGAGGAGGTGAGGATCTGGATGGGTGGGGAGGAGAAGCAGAGCTGGGCAGATCGGTGCTGCATATTTAGTAAGGTGGCTGGTTCCTGGGAAGGAGACAGCCACCAGGAAGCCACTCGTAGGCTAGGTCCGGCCCCATTAGCTAGGGACTGTTATGCCGGGACACAGGCCCCTGCACAGACCATCTGGCATTTACCAGAACTGCCAGATGGCCAGTCCACACCTGCTACCTTGTATGTCCCTGTTTTATGTATGTCCCTCTTTTATTTATGTACTGTTTTCTCTACTGTACGGTGCTATGGAGCACTGTGGCGCTTTACAAATCTATGATAATAATAATAATAGTGACAAGTATATAACAATCTTCCAACCTAGTGGCCAGGGCCGGATTTACCGCTTGACAACCTAGGCAACTGCCTAGGGCCCGGTGATCCCCAGAGTGCCCTCCCAGGGCCGGCGGTGAGCGGGATAGGCAGGCGGAGGGGAGCGCCCCTCTGCTTGCCATCCCCCTCTGTCCGCCGGCATAATAAAACAAATTGCGTCCGGAAACAGATTAAAAATAAACAAACAAATAGTCACGTGATCGCACTGCTACTACTGAATATCTCAGTGGGAGCAGAGAGGATGAGAGACTGCCGGGAGCCGCCGCGCGATCATGTGATTTTTTTTTTTTAATCAGTTTCCGGTCACAGTGAGGACTAACCGAGGAGCAGAGCGGAGCAGCGCGCCGGAGAATCAAGAAGACAGGAAGACAAGAAGAATAAAGAAATGTAAGTTGCTCAATCAATTTACAGGCTATACAGGTGCTTGAAAGGGTGGGGCTATCCTAAAAGGAACAAACACAGAGAGATCCCCCAGCACACTGCTATAGCCAGCAACAGATCTGCCATTTCTACTGTAGATAAAAATGCAAAAGTCTTAGTTGCACACATTTGCAAATGTATGTTAAAGTAGAAATGGCAGATCTGTTGCTGGGGGATCTCTCTGTGTTTGTTCCTTTTAGGAAGACAAGAAGACCAGAAAAGAGGAATACAAAATAGAAAAAGGCAATAGAAAGGTAAGTAAAACAACGGATGCACAGAGGTGATGTGAAGGGGCACAAGTGATATTGTGAAGGGGCACAGTGTCAGGATAGAGGGACAAAAGTGACAAGAGCACATGCTTGGATTTATGCGGATTATTTTTGCAAACAAATTAATAAGTATTTCTGCCCTGACTTAAATACTTATTAAGTTGTTTTGACCCAACTACTTAAAAAACGGGACTGCTCAGTAATTATTTAGGGGTGCCTTTTTCTGTAGAAGGGTGGCCTAGCTCTTTTCACGTTAGGTACGCCCCCAATGATGCAAGCCACACCCCCAATTGTATGGCCACACCCCATTTGGCTGTGTGCCGGCACATACTTTCACTTATGATTAACTATAGGGGTATATGGTATGTTACAAAAATATAGTGCTATGGATTGTTTCAGGGAGGGGGCCTCAAACCAGTATCCTGCCTAGGGCCCCATAAGTTCTAAATCCGGCTCTGCTAGTGGCTAATACAAAGAAGCCATCCAAACATAGGGCTAGAGTATAAAGGATACCTTCAATCTGGAGGATAGACTAATGCAGGCTTTTAGTATAGTTGCTAGATTATGAGGCAGACATAAAGCTGACCTCCAATCTGGTGGCCAGGGTGTGATGCAGACCTCCATTTTGGTGGGTAATGTTTAGTTCCTCTTCTTCCCCCATCAAGTACAGACCACCAATCACTGTCTGATGTATTATATACAGGAGACTGTAGAGTGGCAGTGTATAAGCAGTGTGTGTAGTCTGACTCTATTAACAAATCAGAGTACTGCAAGCTGTCTTCTAGATGGTAATGATACTCAGGGCCATCTTAACAACATTATGGGCCCCCGGGCAAAGCAGTGCACTGGCGCCCCTACCAACTCAACCACTCACAGTGATAAAAATGTAAATTAAGTTTATATTTATTGTTACCTGCTTAAAAAGTCAGTGTTTAAACATTAAAAAAAACATGCTGTACTACAGAGATTAATCAACATAAACTTTTTTTTCTGTTTGCCCCCCTTCATCCTGGTTCTGGCCTCCCCATGTATCAGATAATGTGCCTTCTAATATTCTCCTATTTGCCCCCTTCATCATTCTTCTGGTCTACCCCTGCCCTTGTATCAGATACCGTGACATCCCTTATTCTCCTATTTGCCCCCTTCATCATTCTTCCGGTCTCCCCCTGCCCTTGTATCAGATACTGTGCCACACATTATTCTCCTATGTGCCCCCTTCATCATTCTTCTGGTCTCCCCCTGCCCCTGTATCAGATACTGTGCACCTCCATTATTCTCCTATTTGTCCCCCTTTACTTACCTTTCTATCGCCTTCTTCTCTTCCTTTTTCTTCTTTTTTTGTTTTCTTTCTTCTTCGCTTGCTTGTCTGTCGTGTCATGGATCCTTTCAGTGTGCTGCTCACTGAAATTGTGTTGGGCGTGATAATGTCATGCCCAACATTCAGTGCGAGCACAGCAGGGAAGAGGGAGGGAGCTGTATCACTGCTACATGAATGCAAAAGGGTAAGTTTTTTTTCTTAATTACTTCAGAGCCCTGGCTATGGGGACCCTATGTCCGTGGGGCCCCTGGGTAGTTGCCCAGCATGCCCAATGGGAAAGACAGCCCTGATGATAGTGCTCCTTTCAGCTTACATTGCTCTGATTTAATAATAGTGATAGTCTGCAGAAACTGTTTATACAAATCTAATATATATAAAATGTATTCCAAAATAGAAAACATCTAGTAGATTTTTTTATATTGGTTTTGTGAATGTTGAATGACAATCTGGACACAAAAAATGGAGTCTAGCATACATGATATGCATAGTGCTGTCTTCTGTCTTATTATATGATCTTATTACTGTACTTAAGATGCTGTAGATTATTATGCTTTTGTATAATGTACTTCTTGCTTCTAGGAATGTGCTAATGCGACATGTTCTGAGTCGTTTTTTTGGCTGGAAACTCCGATAAAAGAAGTAATGTCTCCATTTTTCAGATATTAGGTCCTTTGTCAACATGCTTCAGTCAGAAAGGAGCATTTTTTTAGGGGGGCATGCACACAATTGTTAATTGTCCCATCAATGCAAATTTTAATCTTAAATGCCCTACTGCAGGGGGTGCCGTGTTTATTGCCTATAAATCTTATGTACAATGTATAATTTTTGCCTTCTGATCTGATATGATTCAGTGGTCAGTATGCAACTGAATCAATAAACTTGAGTCTTTTCTGCATCAAAGCACCTGAGAATACTTCTTGGTAAGATGGGTATGTCATCTTGGATTAAGTTTTCACATGGAATCATTAAATGGGATAACCACTTTTAGACACCTCCCTTAATATAACTTGCTTACATGTAGCAAATAGATGTCCCCATTGTTCAAAGCTAAAAACTAAAAGCCAGTTCAGGAGCTTGGGACTGGCGGACTCAAACCACTAAGCCCTTTTGTTTACAAACCCTTTACATAGCTTGCATGTATTAAAACAACTATGTTATAAATTTTAGCAATGGTAATTTAAACACCAAACACATTTGTTAAAGATGCAACTCATGAATCGCTCCTAAGATTCTCCTACATGGTGTACCCTCCAGTACCTTTACATCACAGTTCTTTCATTACAAAGATGGATATCCTGGATTGATATAAAGGCCCATTCATTTGCAACAACTTAATCATATCTGTTTATTCATATTTCTCTATGGAAACAGATGCAAAATTTGCATCAGCAAAAAGGAGGTTTAGAGAAAGTTACAATTGGTGTTAGAGGGCTGGGCCACTTGTTTTTCTAGTCCTAAGGACATTAACAATTTGATTGAGTTGTCATGGAAATAATATTTAATATGTAATATTAACAGTTAAATACTCTTTCCCCGGCAGGATTAAATGAGGTTGTAGAACTTAATGAAATTATTTGATGGACATATATCAATTGTGGATAGTTATAAAAAATGCTGCCCATACTCACCTTCTCCTTAAGCTTTGTCTAAGAGTAATATAATAGTAAATCTCCAATATTTTTATTTTTATGTGATTGGGTAACATTGAGCAGGTGAGAGTGTATTATTAATATAAATGCTCCTCACCTTCCCCCTTTTCTCCTAGTTCCATACTCACATTTTGTGTGTTTGTTCTGTGTTCTTTAGGGCTATATAAAAAGCGATTAAGTAAATCTAAGATAATATATATACAACAATCGATTAAATAAATCTGAGATCATAAGTTGGGTTTTATCCCGTGGATTTGGAACATCTTTATATACCCACAGTGCCCATCGATAAACATCAATGTCTAGGCTAGTATGATCTTGACCTCCATTGCCAGTAGTCAGTTTCCCCAGAACTAATGCATGAATCTTAAATATTGTTTATTTTTATAAAATATTGTATACATTTATAATCTTTGTGATTTAGTTATTTTTATTCATCTTACTTTTTATTTTATATTATTTTTGTGGCATGCAATTATATGAAATTTTGATATATGTACAGCAAACGTACCTACTCATATCGTCTACATTTCTATTGTGCAATATAGGTGTAAGCCCGTTTAATTGGGTTGCTTATAGATTTGTTTATATTTTATTTTATTTATTGATTGTTGGTTTTTTATTTATGAAGATTGGGTAAGCTGTAAAATAATTGTAACGCTATAATTACGTATATTTGATAAAATATTAGATCTGTTGCTTGATCAAGCGAGGTATTACAAATATTTAAGTATAAGCAAAATCTCTATGTTTCAGTGGGTTTTGTGTACTGCGGTCATTAGTTGGTTAACTAAGCAGGTGCAAATGTTTTTAATCAAGTGATAGGTATATATAGGTGTAAAAGAAGGAGGTTGCTATATCTCTGATGAAATCGCCCATCAGTCAATGAAACGCATCAGGCTATATCAATATTGTTTGGACCGTGATCTGAGGATTTGGAGTGCTCTTAATACCATTGTGGCTGCTTGTGGCTAACTTCATTGTATCAAGGACACATTACAGTTTGGATGTTTATCTACATTCCGGACGACACAGCTTAAACAAGCTTCTACAGAGGTGCTGGGCATAGAGGATTAGGAGCCACATGCATGCTGAATAGTTTCAGCATTGTGGGATCAACCAGTTTACACACAGCTGTGCGATACGTCAGTTTGCCCATATCTAGGTACCCTGGTAAGAACTACGGCTATTGTTGGCTGTATCTCCAGTAAGAGTTTTCTGCAAAGATTTATTATGCGGCTTATATTGATGCACATCAACAACGCACATCAGGAACTGTGATTTTCGTGTATTTATGCTAACATTTTTTCCATTCCATGGTTAGGCCACGTGGGGATAATACATATTGAATACAAGTGATTGTGTATAGCTCATTTATTGGGCATATGAAACAGAGTTATTGAGGGTGATTGTTTATACACCTAAGCATAGTTCACTTTCAGTCTCTCAGCTCAAAGTACAAGCTGAGGTACAAGCTTTTTTCATTTAGATGCTCCTTTAAGAGCTATTTTATGTATGTTGGGCATGTATGGCTTGATACATACCCTGCTATTTTACATATTGGTTTTATATGTGATATTTGTTATTAATAAATCTGTTTTATTTACCGCAGTCCATTGACCTATTGATTGACACCATATACACGGTTGCAGTTTTTTTCGTGGTATCTCTCTTTTTTAGGGACTGCAGACCCCCGGCAACTAGTGTTATATTGGTATCAGCCTACTCAGCGACAGAGTATATTTGGTTTTGTTTTTAATATGTAATATGCTTTGTTTTAGAAAAATGTTGTTCTGCTATTCATTTTTTAACTTGGTAATTAGTCACCCTGAATTCGAGACATACAAGTTCATCACCATCTTCATCATTTTTCATTTATATAGTGTCCAGAATCTGTAGTGTCTGACATATTTGATACATATGATATACATGAGAACAGCAAAAATAGTAACAGATAAATGGGTACAATTAAGCAGAACAATAAATGCATGGATGCAATTAACAGAAGAAATCTCTTGTCATACAGAAAAAAATCAGAGTCAGACAGGACAAACATATGAGATAGACGGATAGAAAATGAAACATAAGATAGAGGGGACCCTGCCAATAAACGTTTACATTCTAAAGGGGGGGTTGAGAGACAGTAGGCTCAAGTGGGACAGTATCATTTGAAAAATGGCCCTGGTGATGTAGCAGAGGGGAGAGACATAGAAAGCAACCAATGAGTAAGAGGTAGTAGTGGAGCACTAAAGCACAAAATGTAAGGACCATTGTAGGATCAGTATGGCCTGGTTGCAGGTAGTATGAAGGGAGGTAAGGCAGAGAGATTAGGAAGGATAGTAGAAGCTTAGTATTTAAGTAGGTCATCATTACCCTTCATCTGGCTGGTTGAGGAGCAGATGGTCGGCTTGTCTGGACTCAAGCCAGCAGGTATAATTTTTTGGGTGGTCTCTGAGAGGCCTCATATGGAAACCTTTCCAGAGGGCCGAGGTGCTGGGTGAAATGTATAAAGCAGGTAACAGATGCTGGCCTGTTCTCATTGATCCTGTGTTGTACTGGAAATCCTACTAGGGGTTTCACTTTGAGGCAGGCATTGAGCAAACGACTGGGGGAGAAACAAAGGGATATAGAGCTCTAGCTCTCAAATGCTGAGCAAAGGTATGGCAAACTATACAGATTAACAAACTATGGAAAGGTAATACTGTATGTTCTGAAGCTGAAAATGTAGACTAAGCCAAACCGCTATTATTATTATTATTATTATCCTTTATTTGTTAGGCGCCACAAGATTTCCGCAACGCCGTACACCATACAAACAGTACACTATACAGGGTGAAACAGTACGAAACAATAAACAAAATACCAGTACTTCAGAAACTCCAGGCAGGTTAAAGCAATAAACACGGAGCAAAAGAACAGGTAGGGTCTCATTTAGTCCCATTTAACAAATACTTAACACCGGTGTTAACCTGTGTTCAGATGTTTAGCACTGTCCCCATAGACCTCTATGGAGATGGCAAATTGAATCTCTTCATCAAACACTTTACACTGCTAGCAATCAAAACTTAGCACAATCCCAGGATGGCATTATTTACCATGCAGTCCCTTTGGAAAGAATACACTTCACTGGCTCCCCTTCTCCTAGAGCATGCATGACAAAACATTGGCCGATGCGTAGTAAGTCAAATCTGTCAATTCAATGGATCCTGTCCCTTTCGCAACGAATCAAAAATTTCATTGCAGTGAGAGATTTTCACAGAGGATTGCTCAGCAGATAAGTATTCCTAAATACTGGTAGTACAACTCTCTGTATCACTGCGATCAGCTCGGTATAGATCATTAATTATGGACGCACAGTGCCCTCCAATGATAAATAGACCCCTTGGTGTTTAGCTTGTTTTTATTTTACATAAGCCTTACTGCAGTCAAATAAGAGATTAGTATATGTTTTCATCAACTTTGGAGATGAAAGGAAGAGGTGTCAGGGGATTGGAAAGGGTGTTAGAAGATAGTTTCCTAGGGGTGTGCACAGAGTTTCATGTGAGAGCTTTAGGAGACAAGGAAAAGATCACAGTGGACAGGGTGCCAGGAGACAGGGTGCCAGCTAAAATAGACAGGAAGCCAGGGTACATGATCCCAGGGAAGGGGACAAAGTGCAAGGGGTGAGAGAAGTGTGGTAGGGGACATAATCACAGATAGGGAAGTCACTGTGAGAGTGAATACTATAGGAAAAACTGCTGCAAGGAGTGGAAAGGACAACGCCATTAAAGAGAGACTAGAGGGCGAAAATTGCTGTCATTCCCTTAGAGATAGCTGTAAGTATTTTAGAGAAATATGCATGCTTAACAGAGAATGCGGCCAATATTAGAGAAAGTTGGCAGACTTGCTGAAAGAGCTGACAACCTTTCAGGAAATTCTGTCAGATTACTAGAGAGGGCTGCCAAATTGGACAGAGGGAACCAATACCAGAATCATAGATGGAGATGTACAAGCTGCCAGATGTCCACAGAAGGTCCAGGTCCAGTCCAATAGTCCATTAGGAGAAAAGGTCCAGTCCAGAGGTCTAAGGAGAGTCTGTAATGGCTCTAGTAATTTCAGAATATCCTATTCCATTTTAATTGTTCCAGGTACCCACTGTTACTACTACTCAAACATTACTGTCTATAGAGGAGAGTCACTGCAGCACCACCTGGGGCTTTGATTTGTGCTTCAAGAGCCCTCCAGATGTCCAGAACTGTGGTTACTGAGTTAGATGTCTGATCTTGAACTGCCCCACAATGCCAAGACTACTCCCCTCATCTTTTAAACACAAGGGGTTACTAACCTCTCTATTGTCTTCTTACCAAGCATATTGCATACTGGGACTACTACACACATCAGTGTAATTATTCACATATGTATTATTGTTGGTACTACAACCCCTATTATATTTATCTGCTTCAAAGTGAGAGCTATAGTCTTCATTGTGTTTATTGCAAAGAGATTTAGGGTAATACTTCGTTGTCATTCTCATAATCACATTTGTGGCAAAGAGTTCCAAGACAAAATGCTGCTACCTCTTGTTTTACTGAGTGGCAGAATCAATTAGTAGTAAGGTTCTTCCACAGAGTGTTCATGATTAAAGTCTTGGGTATTTTTGCTCCCAACTCATAGCATTTCTAGGCTTAAGCTTGAACACCCACTGGATACACTGCAGAGGGATCAAATCTAAAATGTGCATACATATTTAGAGTTGGGAGGGAAGTGCATCCTAGCCAAACTCTAAATCACAGAGTTAACATAAACCTGCACGGTACTCGTGAGCTTCATGCAATATTTTCCTTGCATTTTACAGTACTTGCAATGAGTGCAAGGTTGCTGTGCTCTACTACACTGGATGCTGAAGGACGCTGCAGGTACATACGTACCTGTCAGCTCCTGTAGAGCTGTCAAGTCTGGCAGCAATAGAGCCGCCAGACCTGTAGGCTCTATACAGTGTAAAAAGATAGAATAAAAGAAAAATATATGGGGTCTCCCGCTCATAACGATATTAACCCTTGTGTTACCAACTTACTGCTGGTAGTTCCAAAATCTGGGGGGAAAAAGCATGGGGTCCCTCTGATTTTACGATGACCAACACTAGGTCATACTTATCAACTTTGAAATGTTGGTATCCGGGAGCCTGCGGGGAAGGTGGGCATGATGGGGGTGGGCCTCCAAAATGAGTGTCATTCTGGACCCGCCCCCATGACGTCATGACGCAAACGCGTCATTTGACAGCGGCGGCCGTGCCATATGCTGCGATTCACCGGGAATCGTGGCGTTTGGGACCTAATTCTGCCCACTTCACTAGGAAGTGGGCACTTCCTAGTGAAGTGGGCAGATCCGGGAGATTGCCACACTCTCCTGGGAGTCCGTGAGACTCTCGAAAAATGCGGACATGCTGGGAGAGTTGGCAAGTATGCACTAGGTAAGTCAGCCAGTGCTGGTGGCACTATAGCAGGGGAAACCGCTGCGTGCAGGCCCCCCTCTAGGGATACCCAGCCCAGGGCTGAAAGCACTAGGGTTCTTCCTACAACTCCAGGCAGTGGGTGTGGGGTAATAAAGTGTAAAAAAACAGGAAAAATGTTTAAACCACTATTTTAATTTGTGGAAATACAAGTCCCAGCCAGCCTAGGCTGCCATTAAAAGTCTGGGCATGCTGGTACTTGCAGAACTACAAGCACCAGCATATTCATGGCAGCCAGAGCATGTTGGCACTTGGAGAACCACAAGTGCCAGCATGCCCTGACACCCAGGGCCTGCTGAGCCCTTCAGTACTACAAAGTAAAATTTAAATAAAACAAGCACCGCTTTTAAACCACATTAATTTAATTTAAACATTTTAAAAAAAATAAAAATAAAATGTAAATAAATCACACTCCTCTTTTAAATCACATAATTTTATTAAAAATAATAAAACCACAGATATACTTACCATCTGTTTTCTTCATCTGTAATGTATCCAATCTTGTAAGCTTTTAATCCTTAAGGTTTGAGTCCATAATAAAACCAAAACATTCCAAGGTCCTGTCCATTAAAAAAAAAATACTCCACAGGTAGTTGTAAAAAAAATCTTCTTTTCTTCTTTCTTGATGAACCCCAGATTATCCTCACAATACTGGTTGGCAAAATAACAAACCCTGAACACCACAATGAGAACTTAGTTCTTCTTTGGAGCAACACGCGCCGGAGAATAAAATATTGAAAGGCCCTAGGTCTATTTATAAGCTAGGGGCTTTCCCATAACAGGGAGGACTACAGACATTTTTTTGAATTCTTGCGTTTAACACATGAAAGACCTGCCAGCTGAAGTTAGACTAGTCCCAGAGCTGATGCAAGAGATAGGGCAGAAAAACAGGTTACTCTGATGGGCATAAGGCTGGATTTCTATGTGACTGTATGAGCTTGAGTTTGGCATGTCCCTACTGTAAATTGCCTATGGTAAAACGCCCCAAGCTTGCCGAGCTCACTCCCTGAAGACGGACACAGTAGTAAGTGCTTTTTGTGTGCGCTGCCTCACAGAACAGGTCTGCATTCACTGCCGTAGCTGTCGGTTAAGGGCATGCAGAATGATTTTGCAGACAATGTACTCAAAATCGGCAACTTCTAGCACTGATGACACATGCAGGGAATCACCAATCAACCAGCCACTATAAGAACGTGCTTAGTGCACTCCTCAGTGTCTGAATATCAATTGTTTCCAACATCGATACCAGCCTTCACAGAGGAAACCAACTGCACTGGGCCACAACCTGGGTCCTCACTGAGTGAAATCCATATCCTCTTGTGGAGATCCCCCCTACTAGTTATTGTCATCTGTATGTGTGTACTCTATTACACTTATTGTCTATCTGTGTTCTACAGGATCACTGCAATATACACAGTTGTATCCATTTTTTACTGACTTACCAGTGCCAACACTTCCGCATACCTTATTGCTACATGCTGTTCAAACAGTGGCAACATGCCCATGTACCTTATTACACACTATATTCTGTTCAACCAGTGCCAACCCGTGTACCTTTTTGCACGCTACACATCCGTGTACCTCATTACACTTTATGCGTTGTTCAAGCGGTGCAATCCATGTAACTTATTGCATGCTACGCACTGTTTATTCAGCCAGTGCCAACACCTTTATGTACCTTCATATACATCACGTGCTGCCAAGGCAGTTCTTACATACTCTGTGTACATAAAAGAGGGAGTATTCATCGCACAAGGAGAGAGACTGACCTCATTCAGAAATTGGTCACGATATTATACAAAATATATACTTAAGGGGGTGATCTTCCAATATAAATGTAATCATATGGACAGAAAGACCAGAGTGAGGTCTAAGTACTCTGTGTACTCTTTTGCACACTACCAACCCCTCACACTTTGTGTATTAATCTGTACCCTCAGCATTTTGCCTACAGTGTCAAATACATCAGTGTATTCCGGTGGGATAACCTCTCTTTGTATTACATCCATACATCTTCTGGCATGTTCCCCTTTAGATACAAAATCTTAAGTTTTCACACTCTATATGCCACTCATACCACCCACATGTCTAAAAATACTTACCTGCACAGAAAGAGCCCACAGAAGGTGGATGGAGAACATGTTGTGCATAATGCACTGCACACTCTTGCCTTCCGCCCAAATTTGATTGTGTTACTTGACCACTTTGCCGTGTGCAGGTGAGGTCACCTGCTACATTCGTTCAATTTGTTTATTTACAACTAAAAATATGTGTCCGTTACCACTGGTATTTAGTAATATCATTATTACTCTCATCATCATATGTAAGTTTCTCTTCTAAAATCATCGAAAAAAGATAACCTTTGTGAAAAAGTGTTCTCAGTGCTTGGTATACCACAGCCCATTGCAGAGACTTTTTTTTCCTATTTTTTAAAATATATTTGTGACTGTGCAATGCATATTCTCACATGGACCAATCTTAAATAATTCAAACAATATATAATTCTTTACTTGTTTTTTTTCTAGCTATTTATCATATAACATTTGTAAGTACTTCCTCTATTTTCCCCAGGTTATGGCACTCAAGGAAGTGTGTGTACCAAATTTGAATTACATTTGACAATTAGGAGCCAATTTTTCAAATAATAAAAAGCCTTATAGACTATTGTATTCACATGTGATAGCTTTAATTGCTTTAAAGGTAGATAACCTGCAGTAAACCCACCAATGTTAAGTACTACCAGGTGTCGCCAGTGTAGGCTTTTCCATGCTATTGCATAAGAAAGGCAGTTTATCAAGAAACACAGTAGATCAAATAAATAATATCATTAATTCCTTTTTTGTTTAAAATGAATTATGTATATTTGATATGCCTTTAAATATTAGAAGTTGCAGACTACTTTTTCTTGGGTAGAATAAAACATTATTTCAAATAGTGCAAACAGTTGCCTGAGCTGCAAATTGTATATGAACAATAGCAGCGAAAGGATAAGTGACAGGACAGCAATGCGAGAAGATAACAAGATAATGAGCCAAAGTCAACAACAATAACACTTCGCAACAAGCAAATAATTAGCAAAAAAGCTAGGAGAATAACATACACACAAATATGTTGTACATACATATTTAGGCATTTTGATTAGAGAAAAACAAAGGCAGAATAAAAATAAGATCATGAATTTAAAACACAGCAGTATGGATGACAATAGATGAAGTCAGTAGTACTGCCAAATTTGTAGAGGATTCTCTAGTGCTTATTCCTTCTAGCTCAAGCTCAGTGCCAAAGTTGTTCATCAGTTGTAAAAATATAATCTTTTTTTATGGCCATGTTAAAAGTAATGGAAGTCGGACTTTTACTGACCTGATAGATGACAAGAGAGTCATTAAGCCGAGCACTAACACTTTACTGTTGATGAATTATTCGCACAATAATAACAGTTTTTCTGTGAATACTCCATATACTTTAAGTAAAGTGTTGTTCAATTAATGGTTATTTCTATGTCCAGATAAGATTTAATTAGCTCTGCTTTAGAGTGCTCAGAACAGATTGATTTTCAATGATTTATGACCCTTCTTTAGCCAAGCAATAGAAAAACCTAAGAAAATGGGAGCGCATTTAAAAATAACCATGACTATATTTTATTTACATCTTTTATTAGCAATACAGACATTAATGCAAGATTGATACTAGTGACAAACACTCTTAATTAGACAAACAAACCTTAGTTATCAAGAATATAAGCCACCTAGCAGTTGATAACCTTTACTCTTAACATTATTTCTCTAACTAAAGCTGGGTACACAGTTTTCATCCAATAATCGGCTAAATCAGCCGACATACGACCTCTCGTTCAAAAGTTTGGTCAGTGTGTGCAGTGACACGATGGTCGAAAGTCTGCCCAAATGGACGATTGTCGCCTCATTTCGTTGGTCGTACTGTTTAATATTTTCGTTTCAATCTCGTTTCCGTTGTGTAGTGTGTATAAACTTCCGACCGATCCACAACAGTGAGTATGAAATTACAGTCATTTCTCAGGACAACATGGCTGTAAAAAGTCGCTCTTCCCTTTATCGTCCTAAACAAGGCTAGTGTGTATGCAGTCCATGGACCGAGCGATCGGAACATTGATCGCATGTAAAATCGGTCGGCATAAAAAGTTGGTCGAAATTTCTGTAGTGTGTACCCAGCTTAAGAGTTACCTTGCCACCATAAAAATATGACACAAGACACTTGTTTGGTGAATGAAAGGTCATAAAGTTTACTGAAAACTAAATTGAATTGAAGTGGTGGCGAATTAGAGAAAGACCAATCAGACTTCAGCCATATCCATAAACTGTAATTACTGGGTCGCTTGGTGGAGTCAGGGCTTGGGCTGCTAGTGCAACCTCTTCTGGGATGTCCTCCATTGCATGATGAACATGCATGCTTAAATCGACATGTTGGCCCCCTTGTCGCACGGCCTCCATTATAGGCAAATCATCTGCCACAAAATGGAAAAGACAACCCATGTGTCACTCACCGGACCGTGAGTGCCTCTTCCCGGACATTTAGGAACCGTGGCCGTCCTCTATCCTGAGGGTCTGCGCATGCGCAGCCCTTTCCTATACTTCTGTGTATGTCCCTTTAACTTAATTGGCAGATCAGGCAACCTCCCTATATTAAGCACCTGTGGTCAACACCACGTTGCCTGATCTTGGAGTCTCATTCCCTATGAGTCTCTGAAGGTGTTCCTGTATTCCTCGTGTTTTCAGCGCTGCTGATTCCTGTGGTTTCCAAACCACTTCTACCTCTGTGGTTTCCAAACCACTTCTACTACTGTGGTTCCCATACCACTTCTACCATCAACTATATCATCGTGACTGTTAGCTGATTCCTATCCGCTGCCTCCGTGCACTACAGTCTTCCAAACCACTTCAACGCTACTACTTATTATTGTGACTGTTTGCTGATTCCTATCCGCTGCCTCCGTGCACTTCAGTCCTCTAATCCACATCATCGCTATTATATTTCACTGTGACTGTTTGCTGGTTCCTACCCGCTGCCTCTGTGCACTCCAACCGTTACTTTACATCCACTCACCTGTTCCTCATCAAGTCAGTGAGCTGATTCCTATCCGCTGCCTCCGTGCACTACAAGCCTTCAGCCTGCAACTCGCCTGTGTTCATTATCGTGACTGTTAGCTGTTGTCTATCCGCTGCTTCCGTGCACTACAGCCTCCAGCCTACAACTCGCCTGTGTTCATCATCGGGATTGTTAGCTGATGTCTACCCGCTGCTTCCGTGCACTACAGCCTCCAGCCTACAACTCGCCTGTGTTCATCATCGTGACAAGTTAGCTGATTCCTATCCGCTGCTCCTGTGCACTGCAGTCTCTTCTCAGCTCTCCTGTGTTTCCTCGAGACTGCTGCTCTCATTGCCATTTGCTACTCTCCGTGATCAACAGCTCCTGGTCTACTCTGCTATCCCGTGTTCCATCGCTACTGACAACTATTGGTTGCTACTGGTTACCTCCGTGTACCGCAGAGCCCTGCTGCTGCTGACCGCGCTATCATCCATCTACTGCTGATCCGCTCTCCACGCCTTCACGTGTCCCGCAGGTCTACCCTCCTGTCTGCATTGGATTTATATTTCATCTACTACTCCTCTGCTGGATCATCTCCACTCTCCTGGGTTCTGCGTGAGTCCAGTTCCACGTGTTATTGATTCCTGTGGATTCGTGTCCTGGTTGGTCTACTTATCTGTGCGCTGCACCTACTGACCGCTGCCTCAGGTATCCCGGGACTTCTCATCCAGTCGGCCTCCTGCCGCTCAGGTATCCCTGCACTCCTATCTGACTACCTGCTTCTGAACCACGGTATGCATACTTCTCATTGACTGTGCTGGTGTATTGCATATCTTGTTGGACTGTCTTGGTTCTCCTCTGGAGTCTGCTATCCACTGAGTTTATTGCCATCATTGACTGTGTTAACTTGTGCTGGACTACTTCAAGAGACTTCCTATATTTGCAGACCTGTTCAGTCATTTATATATATATTGTGCATGTTACTGTGGATCGTATATAAGGTGCCTGTGTATATCCTGTGTTGCAGTCTCTTCCCGTGCACCTCCTCACATATATATTCAGTGGTACAACTTGCTAGTTGCAGACCACTGATCCCTGTTTCCAGTATCACCTGTTCCAGTATCCTCTCACATAGCAGTGGTACAACTTGCTATCGCAGACCACTGACTCCCCGGATACCTCCACTTGGATTCCATTCCTTCACTCAGACAGCGGTACAACTTGCTATCCGCAGACCGCTGACTCTCATCACCTCCTCGTTTCTGTTGGACATTCCTCCTCACTATAGCAGTGGTACAACTTGCTATCGCAGACCACTGACTACCTTCACGTGTCCTTGTCCTACAGTTCCTCGTGTACTATTACCTCCATATTACCAGTGCTGCTAGTCATAGACTTTCCTGAGCATCTCATCATCTGCTGTTTCCTGTTCCGTGATCACCCAGCTACCAGAGTACCCTATTACCATCTACATTGCTCTGGTAAGCCTACCACCTGGTGATCCCTGGGTAAAGACTCCTAGTGCCCGTGACAGTAAGATCAGGCTATGACAGACCCAGATACGGAACCTACAGCCAAAGAGATGCTGCAGCATCTGGTCAGCCGGGTAGAGCAACAGGATGCCCGCCAACAGCTGTTACTTCAGTGTTATCAATCGTTAACCTCCCAAGGAACATCTGGACAGACAGTGACAGCTACTACTGAGGCTCCTGTGCTCTCCTCCGTTTCCCCAGTGCCATCCCAGGTGTCTACAGCTTCTACGCTTCACCTGCCTACTCCGTCAAAGTACGATGGGGACCCCAAAACTTGTAGGGGTTTCCTTAACCAATGTTCAGTCCATTTTGAGCTCCAACCTCAAAATTTTTCTACCCATCGTTCCAGAGTGGCCTATCTTATCTCTTTGTTTTCTGGACAAGCCCTGGCTTGGGCCTCCCCTCTG
Organism: Mixophyes fleayi; assembly: GCF_038048845.1. NCBI lineage: Eukaryota > Metazoa > Chordata > Amphibia > Anura > Limnodynastidae > Mixophyes > Mixophyes fleayi. The sequence continues at coordinate 298,935,719 of NC_134405.1, read as the reverse complement.
TGGGAAAGAAACGACCCAATATTGCAAGATAGTGCCAAATTCATTGCTACATTTCGAAGTGTGTTCGATGAACCAGGTCGTGTGACCTCCGCTGCTTCCAGCATCCTCCGTCTGCGACAAGGATCTCATACAGTAGGACAGTACGTCATTCAATTTAGGATCTTAGCCTCTGAACTTCAGTGGAACACTGAAGCTCTAGTTGCCGCCTTCTGGCAGGGGCTCTCCGATAAAATTAAAGATGCACTGACTACCCAGGAGCTTCCTTCGTCACTTGAAGATCTGATCTCTCTTTGCCATCGTGTTGATATGAGATTTCGTGAAAGAGAGGCTGAGAAAACAACTTCTGCTAAAGCACCTCTTCGTTCTAACCCTCAATTTCGTCCAGTTTCACCCTCTGCGATTCCCATGGAGATAGGACGTTCCAAATTATCTTCAGAGGAGAGGAAACGAAGAGTAAAGAATAGACTCTGTATCTATTGTGCTGATTCCACTCATATGCTCAGCTCTTGCCCTAAGAGATCGGGAAATGCCAGGCCCTAACTAGTTCTGGAGAGGTGAAGTTAGGGTCCCTGGAGTCCTCTCCATCTGCCATGAAATCCAAAGTCTGCGCCTTTGATGTTACAATTTCCTGTGCTACCAAAACCTTTGAGTCACAGGCATTGATTGATTCCGGAGCAGCAGGAAATTTTATTTCCAAATCATTAGTAAATCATTGGTCCCTACCAGTGATTACCTTAAAAACACCCATTACTGTGACGGCTATAGATGGATCACGTCTCATCAACGGTCTCATCACTCAGAGTACGTCTCCAGTAACCCTTCAGATTGGTGCCCTGCATCATGAAGAAATATCGTTTTTAATCCTTTCTGTTACGACAAGTCCAATTGTCTTAGGCCTTCCATGGCTTCAGTGTCACTCTCCCCAGATTGACTGGCGCACCCCTCAAGTCACGTCTTGGGGGTCTGAATGTCACCATCGTTGCCTTTCCCAAGTCATTCCTCTCAAAGTACAGCAATCTTCCATCTCATCTACCTCACCGGGACTCCCTCCTCAATATGCTTCATTTACTGATGTTTTTGATAAAGCTCAGTCTGAACGTCTTCCTTCTCATCGTTCTTGGGATTGTCCGATCGACCTTCTACCTGGCAAGACTCCCCCCAGGGGCCGGGTCTATCCACTCTCGTTACCTGAAACTCAAGCTACATCTGAGTATATACAGGAGAACCTCCAGCGTGGGTTTATTCGACCTTCCACCTCTCCCGCTGGAGCTGGGTTCTTCTTCGTTAAAAAGAAGGATGGATCTTTACGCCCTTGCATAGATTTTCGTGGACTCAATGCCATTACTATCAAGAATCGGTACCCCATTCCGCTGATCACTGAGCTATTCGATCGCATCAAGGGAGCCCGTATCTTTACTAAGTTGGATCTTCGTGGTGCCTACAATTTAATCAGAATCCGTTCCGGTGACGAATGGAAGACAGCGTTTAACACCAGAGACGGGCATTACGAATATCTGGTAATGCCTTTCGGGCTGTGTAATGCCCCCGCTGTTTTTCAAGGTTTCATTAATGAGATCTTCCGGGACTTATTATATGTATGTGTCGTCGTCTACCTGGACGACATATTGATCTTTTCACAGGACCTGCCTTCTCACCACCAACATGTGGCAGAAGTCCTTTCCAGGCTACGGAAAAATTCATTGTTCTGTAAATTAGAAAAATGTTCATTCGAATTACCCCAGATTCCATTCTTGGGGTATATAGTTTCCGGAGTTGGCCTGAAGATGGATCCCGACAAGGTGAATGCTGTACTACATTGGCCCCAGCCAACTACTCTTCGTGCTATCCAGCGTTTTTTAGGTTTTGCCAATTACTATAGATGCTTCATTCAAGACTTTTCTTCCATTGCATCTCCTATTGTGGCCCTGACTAGGAAGGGGGCTAATCCTAAGCAATGGTCACCTGAGGCTCTTCAAGCCTTTCAAACACTAAAAGAGTCCTTCTCTTCGGCTCCAATCCTTCGACAGCCTGATGTGACACTCCCCTTCTTCCTGGAAGTAGATGCCTCTAATGTGGGCTTAGGAGCTATTCTTTCCCAACGCTCGGAACAGCAAAAATTTCATCCTTGTGCCTTCTATTCTCGGGGTCTCCTGCCCGCAGAGAAGAATTATACTATCGGGGACAAGGAGTTACTGGCTATCAAAGCTGCATTAGAGGAATGGAGATACTTATTGGAAGGAGCTCGCCATCCGGTGACGATCTTCACAGATCATAAGAACTTGTCATATCTCCAGTCTGCCCAATGCTTGAACCCTCGTCAAGCAAGATGGTCTCTTTTCTTTTCCCGTTTTGAATTAATAATAACCTTCAAACCAGCTGCCAAGAACAAAAAAGCTGACGCTTTATCTAGAGCTTTTATGACGTCCTCTGATATAGAAGAGGTTTCCAACCATACCATTCTAGACCCCAAATGTATCTCACTGGCTGCTTCATCCACCAAAACGCTACCATTTGGGAAGACCCTCGTGCCTCCTACTCTAAGGAGGAAAATCCTTTCGTGGTTCCATGCCTCTCGTTTTTCTGGACACGCCGGTGAACACAAGACCTTTGAGATTCTCTCTCGAAGTTACTGGTGGCCTTCAATGAGGAGAGACGTCAAAGAGTTCATTGCTTCCTGTGAGCTATGTTCCCAGTTTAAATCCTCCCGCAGAACTCCAGCAGGGTTGCTGCGACCACTACCCATTCCGTCCAAACCGTGGACCCATATTAGTATGGATTTCGTTACTGACTTACCACCTAGTAAGAATCATAACACTATTTGGGTGGTGGTGGACAGATTTTCGAAGATGGCTCATTTCATTCCTCTGGCTGGTTTGCCTTCCTCGTCCATTCTGGCTGAACATTTCATTAAAGAGATCTTCCGTATCCATGGATGTCCGTCTGAGATTGTGTCGGATAGAGGAGTACAGTTCGTTTCCAGATTCTGGCGAGCCCTTTGTAAAACCTTGGGCATCCGATTAGCACTCTCATCTTCTTACCATCCGCAATCTAACGGACAAACTGAACGTGTCAATCAAGATCTTGAGACTTTTATAAGGATGTTCTCATCAGCCAATCAAGACAACTGGGTAGAGTTGCTCCCTTGGGCTGAATTCGCCCATAACAACATGTATCACGAGTCATCATCCAAAACTCCATTTTTTGTGGTCTACGGTCACCATCCGTCTTTTCCGGAATTTCCTGCCCTCCCGCCCACCCAAGTTCCTGCGGTGGAGATTGCTTGTCAGACCTTTAAAAATATCTGGTCCCAGGTCAAAACCTGTTTAAAGAAGACATCTATCAAATATAAATCTTTCGCAGATAAGAAGAGGCGGGCTATTCCACCACTAAAAATTGGAGATCGTGTCTGGTTATCTACTAAAAACATTCGTTTGAAGGTTCCATCTATGAAATTCGCCCCTCGTTTTATTGGTCCATATAGGATCATTCAAGTATCAATCCAGTATGTGTGAAACTTCTTCTTCCTAAGAATCTTCGGATTTCTAATGCCTTCCATGTGTCTTTACTCAAACCTCTTATTATCAACCGTTTCTCTAATCCTCCCTCAGCTCCGCAGCCAGTTCAAGTTCATCAGGAGGAGGATTTTGAGATTACTGAGGTACTAGACGCAAAAATTTCGCGAGGAGTCCTCCGTTTCCTCGTTCATTGGAAGGGCTTTGGTCCTGAGGAGCGCTCTTGGATCAAAGCTGAAGATCTTAATGCTCCTGCCCTTTTGAAGAAGTTCTACTCCAAAAATCCGGACAAGCCCGGTTCCAGGCGTTCTGTGCCCACCTTTAAAAGGGGGGGTACTGTCACTCACCGGACCGTGAGTGCCTCTTCCCGGACATTTAGGAACCGTGGCCGTCCTCTATCCTGAGGGTCTGCGCATGCGCAGCCCTTTCCTATACTTCTGTGTATGTCCCTTTAACTTAATTGGCAGATCAGGCAACCTCCCTATATTAAGCACCTGTGGTCAACACCACGTTGCCTGATCTTGGAGTCTCATTCCCTATGAGTCTCTGAAGGTGTTCCTGTATTCCTCGTGTTTTCAGCGCTGCTGATTCCTGTGGTTTCCAAACCACTTCTACCTCTGTGGTTTCCAAACCACTTCTACTACTGTGGTTCCCATACCACTTCTACCATCAACTATATCATCGTGACTGTTAGCTGATTCCTATCCGCTGCCTCCGTGCACTACAGTCTTCCAAACCACTTCAACGCTACTACTTATTATTGTGACTGTTTGCTGATTCCTATCCGCTGCCTCCGTGCACTTCAGTCCTCTAATCCACATCATCGCTATTATATTTCACTGTGACTGTTTGCTGGTTCCTACCCGCTGCCTCTGTGCACTCCAACCGTTACTTTACATCCACTCACCTGTTCCTCATCAAGTCAGTGAGCTGATTCCTATCCGCTGCCTCCGTGCACTACAAGCCTTCAGCCTGCAACTCGCCTGTGTTCATTATCGTGACTGTTAGCTGTTGTCTATCCGCTGCTTCCGTGCACTACAGCCTCCAGCCTACAACTCGCCTGTGTTCATCATCGGGATTGTTAGCTGATGTCTACCCGCTGCTTCCGTGCACTACAGCCTCCAGCCTACAACTCGCCTGTGTTCATCATCGTGACAAGTTAGCTGATTCCTATCCGCTGCTCCTGTGCACTGCAGTCTCTTCTCAGCTCTCCTGTGTTTCCTCGAGACTGCTGCTCTCATTGCCATTTGCTACTCTCCGTGATCAACAGCTCCTGGTCTACTCTGCTATCCCGTGTTCCATCGCTACTGACAACTATTGGTTGCTACTGGTTACCTCCGTGTACCGCAGAGCCCTGCTGCTGCTGACCGCGCTATCATCCATCTACTGCTGATCCGCTCTCTACGCCTTCACGTGTCCCGCAGGTCTACCCTCCTGTCTGCATTGGATTTATATTTCATCTACTACTCCTCTGCTGGATCATCTCCACTCTCCTGGGTTCTGCGTGAGTCCAGTTCCACGTGTTATTGATTCCTGTGGATTCGTGTCCTGGTTGGTCTACTTATCTGTGCGCTGCACCTACTGACCGCTGCCTCAGGTATCCCGGGACTTCTCATCCAGTCGGCCTCCTGCCGCTCAGGTATCCCTGCACTCCTATCTGACTACCTGCTTCTGAACCACGGTATGCATACTTCTCATTGACTGTGCTGGTGTATTGCATATCTTGTTGGACTGTCTTGGTTCTCCTCTGGAGTCTGCTATCCACTGAGTTTATTGCCATCATTGACTGTGTTAACTTGTGCTGGACTACTTCAAGAGACTTCCTATATTTGCAGACCTGTTCAGTCATTTATATATATATTGTGCATGTTACTGTGGATCGTATATAAGGTGCCTGTGTATATCCTGTGTTGCAGTCTCTTCCCGTGCACCTCCTCACATATATATTCAGTGGTACAACTTGCTAGTTGCAGACCACTGATCCCTGTTTCCAGTATCACCTGTTCCAGTATCCTCTCACATAGCAGTGGTACAACTTGCTATCGCAGACCACTGACTCCCCGGATACCTCCACTTGGATTCCATTCCTTCACTCAGACAGCGGTACAACTTGCTATCCGCAGACCGCTGACTCTCATCACCTCCTCGTTTCTGTTGGACATTCCTCCTCACTATAGCAGTGGTACAACTTGCTATCGCAGACCACTGACTACCTTCACGTGTCCTTGTCCTACAGTTCCTCGTGTACTATTACCTCCATATTACCAGTGCTGCTAGTCATAGACTTTCCTGAGCATCTCATCATCTGCTGTTTCCTGTTCCGTGATCACCCAGCTACCAGAGTACCCTATTACCATCTACATTGCTCTGGTAAGCCTACCACCTGGTGATCCCTGGGTAAAGACTCCTAGTGCCCGTGACACCATGTCTACCAGAGCTATGTCGCTGTTTCACAAAACCGGTATCATGTATCCCAGCTCTAGGCTGCATACTTCCAAACACACTTCAACATCTTTACATCCCAAATCCATGACCATCAATCCATCCTGCTTTTTGCGAGAAGCCTCTTCATAATGCCTCCACATATTATAAACCTCATCATCATCAACATTTATTTATATAGTGCCAGCAAATTCCATAGCGCTTTACAATTGGGAACATGCAGTAATAAAACAATACTGGGTAATAATTAAGGAGAGGTAAGAGAGCCCTGAGTGCAAGCTTACAATCTATGGGACAATGGGACTTTGATACATAAAGGTAAGTGCTACATCATATTGCGTATTGGTCGAGCTAGAATGCAAAGTTAAAGTAATTAGTGGGCTATATAATCATCCACACAGCAATGTTGACCACAGGGTTGTTGTCTTGTGTTAACTGTAGAGGGTGGTAATAGGGTAACCCAGAGAGATTAAGAGGGTGGTAGAGAAACATTATAAGCTTGCCTGAAGAGGTGGGCTTTCAGAGAACGCTTAAAGGTTTGAAAACAATAGGAAAGTCTTATTGTGCGTGGGAGGGAATTCCACAAAGTGGGTACAGCCCGACAAAAGTCCTGTAACTGGGAATGGCGGCGCTGCGGAAACCTTGTGGCGCCTAACAAATAAATGATAATAATAATAATAAAGGGAGCTTGTGTTGAGAGTGGAAGAGAGACGCAGATTGGAGGTGTCGAGTTGGGAGATATTTTGACACAAGTGAGGAGATGTATGTTGGTGCAATTTTGATGGCTTTGTATGTCAGTAGAAGAATTTTATATTGGATTTGTTGAAAAACAGGCAACCAATGTAGAGAATCACAAAGTGTCTCAGCAGAGAGAGTGATTTGCAAGGAAAAAATAGATTGTAGGGGTAAGAGTCTGATTCAGGGAAGACCAGTAAGGATGGAATTGCAGTAGTCAATGTAGGATGATGATGGGTGCATGAATTGAAGTTTTTGCAGTGTCTTGTGTGAGATATTTAAGTATTCTGGAAATGTTTTTTAGATGTATGCAACATTATATAAATATAGAGTTGATGTGGGGAACAAAAGATATTTGTGAGTCAAGGATTACATCAAGGCAGTGAGCTTGAAGGGTTATTTCAATTTATGGGGATGTTGTCAACAGAAATAGAAATATCAGGTAGGCATTAACACTGTTTTTGAAAGATTGAGTTTGAGTTGGCGAGAGAATATCCAGGATGACATGGCAGAAAGACATTAAATAATGTGAGACAATACAGATGGCAAGATATCAAGAGAGAATTGATAAATTTGTGTATTATCCTTTAGAGTGTATGTACATCCCTTGTATTAAATAGATGTACCTCATCATATGTATATGTCCAGGTTTGGTTTCCAAATAATATGCAGTGAACACAAGAATGCCTTCAAACTAATTAGTAAAATTGTGATATGTGCCTTCACCTATGCCTGAGCGTTATTTGTCTACAAAATGTCCTGCATGAATTCTGTCACGCACTTTACATCTAATGTCCCTAAGGACCGCTGTATATGCACAGCGCACAACATCTTCACCTGCATTGTCTAACATTCCTTTCCCAAAAACCCTAGCAAGGCAGCGGGGACCATCAAGCTTGTTCTTAAAAAGCCATATCTCTCATTTTTGCTCCAGGACACAACAGAAATGTAACTCTCTGAAGAACCCAAACCCAGTCTATCACCAGAACCCACATCAACTGCATGTTCACCAGCTGCAACTGACTTTCTGCGGACTTTGCGCACGACTGGAGACAATGTCCCCTGAACAGATGTGCATGCTGCTTCCCATATAGCTGTACCATGACTCCGTTGTGTCAAGATGGGTCATGTCCTGTCGAACCTGTCATGGACTAAACAGAAACAGAGCTCCACATTCTGGGAGCAGCACTCCGAAGCCCCATGAGTCATGCAGAAGTGACCACTATACCATTGGGCTCTGACAAAGCCAACCTAGCAAACACACTCTGACCTGATTGCTTACCTTCAGGAGGTAATGTGGAACCAACCGCAATGAAAGAATCTGGAGGTTTGTGGACGGATGGACTCACAACCCAAATTGCTCCACCAAGAACCAATAGCACGGTGCTATTGGTAAGGGAACCAGAGAAAACTAAACTAGAAGCCTGCAATGCATCTGACCTCATTGGGACTAAAAATGAAGCTGTGGGAGAGGAACGGACAAACTGTAACAAATTACAACTAGGCATGCAGCTAACCATAGCCAAATTAAGACCCTGACTTGGCCATATCTGGGGCAAAAGGCACTTAATGGGTTTTGAAAGTTACCAGAGACTAAACATGGATTGTCAGGAAATGCAGAATCATTAAAATAATGACCATATGCCTGAAAGGCATAGGGGCAAGAGGGAAATCTAAAGGGCTGGATAGGGGAATTGAAAGGAAAAGGATTAGCACCCAAGCTAAATGGGAACCATCCAGATACAAAATCCTGCCAATGGAAAGTGGGGTGTGTAAAATCAGGATATGAGGTGCTTCCAAATACATGACTAGTAGTCCAAGGGAAAATATTGCGTGGAGGATGGGATAAATTCGCTAGGAAGGGTCCAGAAAATCATGCAGGATGAGGTGGGACCTCAGAACCACTCCTTGCCGATGCATTAAGGTCAGAATGGATGCTAAGCATTTCTGGCTGTGCTGAGGGATTCTCTGAGGTGGCAGGTGTAGACATGGCACTATGTGAATTGCAGGAGATTGGAGCCGGCACCACAGCAGCTAACACCCGCAAGAGGTGAAGTAAACACAGGAGAGGAGGGGACAATAGTTATTGGAAGCGGGGGACTGTGTGGCAAGGGAGGGGGGACCCGTTAAGCTGCCCTGCAATAGGGAGAAAGATTGAGATTTAGTATTAAATTGAATGATGCTGATTTGAGGAATGATTTTACCAACATCTGGATGGATAGTGTGAGCGGTAATGCAAGGAGAAGGGTCAAATGCCAGGGTAGGGGAGGACTCTGTAACATCCTTGCTGGTAGGAGCGTTGCTGCCCTCCTCCCGGCTACTAAATCAAAATGACTATACTGTTTAATGTGTGTATTAAAAAAAATACATATTTTTATACACATATTGAACAATATTCAAAATCACTATTTATTTTTGAAATTTGGATTGCACTGTGTTTTTCTTTTTTGTTTATCTCAATGATTTATGCAGAAAACAAAGCCAAAATTGAAAAGATTGAAAATCATATCTCACTCAAAAAGTAAGCAAATTTATATTATATTTTATACATGTTTTTCCCGTGAGGCAATACATCAGCGCTTAATTTTGCACACTATTTGTAGTTAACCTTTATGTTTGTTAGATTTGTGTATAGTCTAAAGGAAAATGTGTTAGCTGCAGATTGCAAGTGGAGCGCCGAAGGCATCTACATTTTATATATTCCTTTCAAATGTACATCTACAAAATGTATTCTGTCCTTCACTGGTGAAATTTGGTTTGCTACAAATGTGATTTGGATTATCAAATTAATATTGAATTTTGTTTTCATCTGGATTGTGTGAACCATTTTGTTCCTATTATTTGAATCTATTAATTTTGACAACATCCAACTTACAACCTTTTTAATAAGTGAGCAAACAGTTAAATAAGTCATGCACTTACCCGTGTTCAATAAAATATGGGTGGCAGTAGAATTCATTCAAACTTGCAGCAAAACAACAAAGATAATATAATTTAGTGTAATGCATTACGTAGGTTTGTTATTAGGCCATGGTACTAGGGTCTGGTGCTTCAATTGAAGATCTTAAAATACTTTTTTTAAAATTATTATTTTTTAATGAATCTACGGCACCTTGTTTGATATACCTAAACTGTCATATAACTTAACCACCAAAACAACTGAAGAAAACAAATATTATTGATGTTGAAAACTTATATCACATGTGTAGGGTAGGAGTGATTATGACTGGGTCCATATATAGGTTTTTTAACGTTTGTCAACCAGAAATAAATAAATACATCTCACCTTAGAAATTGTACACTCTCGGGGCCTGAGTCATTAAGGAGAACAAAGCAAAAAAAGGAGTAAGCTTGCTCCTTTATTACAATGCAAGGGGTGCAAATGAGTATATTATTTTGCACATAAGTTAAATGCTGTCAATTTTTTATGTAGCACACAAATACTTGAGAACTTTATTTTTACACTGAAATTTAAAGTTGATCTGGGACATGCCCTATCCCAACTATAAATCTGCCCCCACATTTTAAATTTACTTCCCCCTCCAATGCACAATTGTTTTGCCAAAGTGCAGAGTTACTCATTTTTTATACTTTGTTCTCCTTAATGACTCAGGCCCTAAGGTGACCGCACCATACTTGTTTTCAAAATAGAGGTATTAGCATTCATACCTTAGTATTAAATTTCCCAAACCGATTTAGTGGCTGTAAATGGGAAAAGATAAGAAAAGCCTCTTGGTGATCTTCCACACACTTGTCAGTAAATGGGGTCGCTCAGTTCTCCTGCATTCCACCACAGGACTCATGGAAAGCATAGGACACTTACAGGTATACACAGTACTTCCAGTATTAGGGGTGCTGAGAACAGACAAGTCTAGATATGTATCTTCCCCTTGCCTTTCTTCCTGGAGATGGTTCTACCATTCATCTGGTCTCTTTACATAGATAGTTCATAGAGCATCAAAAGGTAGCCCTTAAAGGAGCATGTGCTATATAGACAGCCTGCACCTCACCAATTCTAATGTTAATGAAATATATAATCATCATAATATCAGACTTTAAAAAATAGGATCTTTATTTATTTATAGTGATTATTTTGGGCAACATAAAATGCAGTAATAGACTGAGACAATCAATGCATTTTATTACACACCACAATACATATGTAACAGACTGTATCGAATACATAAAAGCAATGGCCACTTGTGTGTTCTAAAATCCACATAAAATGACATCCTTAATAGTTAAGAGAACAGTAAAAGATGCATAAATGTTTAAACTGTTTAAGAACAAGTCATGGATTTTTGTAGATGTAGATCCAGGACTGTTGCAGACTAAATCACAGCTTACTAAGAGACTATTCCATCATAGACAATTCTGAGGCTGAACACCTTCTGCCCCTTCCCCCTATGTCTAACTGTCTTTCAATTAAGCTTCCAGTGATTTACCTTCCTTTTCCCTCTTCCCCTTCCCCCATCATAATTGATTTTTGTTGAAAAAGCTGTCTTGTTCATGTGATGAATAAATAGTGTGGTAATGCATGTAGAATACACCGAGGGGCTTGTAGATCTAGCCAGATTGTATAGAAAAAGCTTTGCCCCATAATTGATCATCGCCGGTCCCGTCCTGGTTCTGGTCCTAAGGGCGGGTGTATCCCGGAAGGGAGATAAGTAGGTTGTTGATGAGTATGTTATATAGAGTCGAAATCGTAGGTGTTGGTAGTTGGGAGGCACAGCACAGCTGCTCAAAGCTAGTCAGGTCCCTACCCACCCTTGCCCGGACCGCTATAGTATGCAAGTATCTTATACGATATACTATACAATATATGTATCAAATATATCAATCACATAACACAGTTTTAGACATATTTCCCTTAACTTGCATGGTAAATGCTAGAATATTTATATGGATTTCAGTGTTCAAAAGACATGGATATTTGTATGCTTCAGTTTTAAATGACAACCCATTAAAATTCACAAATTTGCAGTGCTACAAATAACTGTTTCACAACGTGTCTCTAAAAATATAGTTATTTTAAAGTGCCATTGGCTAGGATATGAGCAATATATTCAATCTTCATCTCTTGATTGAATAAAATGTCCCCACTTTGACATTTGTTTGTGACAGAGAGGGTATGCCAGGTGGCCTTTATTATAATAGCTTGGCACCCTACTCTCTGCATAGACATGAAGAAAACCTTGCTTGTCTACTGTGGGTGTGATTTTATATAAGCAACGACATATATGAAAAATTGTTAAAGGAAAGTTTCTAGTAACCTGTATACAATACAGAGAACAGCCTAGTGACTGATGTACAATACAGAGAGAATTTAGGGACCCCCATACAATACAGAGGGCATCACAACAGTTAATATATATCAGGAAAAACAACCTTATGTCCTATATACAATATAGGGAACCTTTCAGTGACTGATATAAAATGCAGATAGCATCTGTGACAGGCTTATTAAAATGGCCACTGAGCCCCATTTCAATGTTTTCTTACTTTTCTGTGTGTATTGTAAATTGCTTATCTGATCTAAGGCAAGGCAGAGACATCCCTACATATTTTCCTAGGGTGGTGTCTCAGATGCTTTCTGCATATATGTGAGAATATAGCCTTTCTTATTAGAGATGTTCACTGACCCCCGTGTTCTGGTTTTGATTTTGGTTCTGGATCTGGATTAACTTTGTGCTTTTGTTTTAGCTAAACTGCCCTTGCGTGTTTTGGTTTTTGGGTTTGGATCTAGCCCCAGATGTCAAAATCTTGTGCTGAATCAACTGCATCATCCATAGGTGTCAAAGATTTTTGTAAAGCACAAAACAGTATATAGCCCTCCACATACACACTTTAACAAACCATGCACTTCAACGACAAAGAGTGCCACTTTTGCGGCTGATGTGCTTGGTTTGTGTGGGTCCCCACAAAACAAGCTAACAATGGGCTTAATGCACCTAAGGTAACAGTGCTGTTAATGAACTCTACTGTGGCAAGATGTTGTTGTCATCATCCTTGCCTCATCCTCACCCTCATCAGTTTGTAAATCATCCTCACACATTATTACTTCATCACCGCTGAAATCCATCATTACAGAAGTCTCAGTATTTTGATGTTATTGGCGGGAAAGACCTTCCTCGTGGAAATTTAAGTTCATTTTTATGAACATCATCTTTTCCACATTTTGAAGTAGCTTCCCACGCCAATCGCTGATAAGGTTCACGGCTGTGCTGAAAACTCTTTCCGAGTACACACTGGAGGGTGGGCAGCTTAAGGAGTGCAAAGCGAGTTGGTACATGGCTCTCCAAATTCCCTTTTTTCCTCCCAGTATGTAAAGGACTGTCTGATGTGTCTTTTTCTATGCTGTTGTGAAATTAATCCTCCACCATCCTTTGGATGTTGGTAATAGGATCAGGTGGAGTTACGGCAGAGGTGTCACTATTTTGGTCAATTCTTTTAGAACAGACCAGATGTCAAACTGTTGTGCTGAGTCATCTGCATCATCCCTGGGTGTCTTGGGAAAGCTACGTTTTTTCCTAGCAGCAGTTGCGTAAGAAACTGAAGGAGGAAACGCAGTCCACTCACATAACACTTGAGCTGTCATCTTGCTCACCAGGAGCTCCTTGCATCTGTTCAGGTCTGGGTCAGTTGTAAATAAAGAGAAAACATAGCTCTTAAACCGAGGATCAAGCACAGTCGCCAAAATGTAGTAATCCGATTTCAAGATTTTGATAACTCTTGGAACCTGGCCAAGCGAATAAAGTACTTGATCTACAAGTCCGAAATACTTTGCGTAATTGCTTTGTTTCATCTCCTCCTTCAGTTTCTCAAGCTGCTTTTCCAACAGTCCCCGTCATTTTTTAAAAAGCTCTGCACCAAAAAAGTTTATTGTGTGAACAAAACAGGGAATGTGATGGAATTCACTCAGCTGTAATGCTCTCACAACATTGGTGGTTATCAGAAATGACATATCCTGAGGAGAGTTCAAGTGGGAAAAGCCATGTTGCAATGATATCCCTTAGTTTTTGTAATAGATTGTCAGCTGTATGCCTCTTAGTGAAGTAGGTGATACACAGAGTAGCCTGCCTCTGAAAAATGGGACTTACTTGGGTACATGCTGCTGCTGTTCCTGATGGTGAAAGCGAATCACCAACCCATTGGGCTGTCACAGTCATATAATCTTTAGTTTGCCCTGTACTGCTTGTCCACATATCTGTGGTTGTGTACAGGGGGTAGAATGGCATTTTGTAGCCCAATAATTACATTTTTACGAACCTTCTGGTAGAGGTGAGGAATAGCTTTTCTAGTAAAATGGTGTCGTGATGGAATTTGGTAACGGGGACACAAGACCTCACGTAATTGTCTAAAACCAGCTGCATTAATAGTGTATATTGGATTCAGATCATATACTAGCATAGTCGCCATGGTGTCTGTGATCTGCTTTGTGACTGGGTGATAGGTTTCATACTTGCTTCCTCTTGCATAGGATTGTTTAACAGTCAATTGTTGTAAACTATCAGTAGTCTTCTTCTTGGCCTGCTTCTGGGATGAAGATTCACCCCCAGCAGAAGCAGCAGCAGCTGTGGGACTAATACTCAAGAATTCTTCTGAGGAACCAAGGATAGTGGAGGAGTCATCTAGCCTTAGTAACTTGGATGCAGGACTAACTCCGATCGCTACTGAGGATATTGATGAGGTCGTTGTTGTGGGTGTAGATTGCAGGCGTCGGGATCTAACTGAGAGAAGGGACCTAGCTGATGATGGACTGCTTGTAGTTATTTTTTTACCATAAGTTTCTGATTTTCCCAACAGCTTGCCATGAACTCGCTTCAAATGGTGTAACATAGATGAGGTTCATAGATGGTTAAGGTCCCTACCTCTACTGACTGTGGCTTTACAAACGCTACAAATGGCTAGATAACTGTTGTCAGGATTTGAGTAAAAATAATTCCACATATAAGAGGTGGATTTTTTGGTCATATGCTCAGACATGACAATGGCCTTCTTCTTATCACGTGCAAGAAGTGCTTCCACTGGTGCAGGACTTACACAAATAACATCATCCTCATTAGCACCCTCATCTGCTACACAAATTTCCCCCTCATCCTGTTGCAATTCCAAAGTGGCATCCTCAATTTGTGTATCACCGGCTACACTTGGGCTGTTCATGCACACATCTGCAGAAATCCTGAAAGGGCCCTTATTTATGGGTACACTATCAGACAGGTCAGGGTCACAAATAGCACTCGTGAATAGACTCTCCTCACGGATTGGTTTCATTTCTGAGTCAGAACATACATTTTCCTCTAATGCTTTACTGTTTTCATCCAGCTCGGCTTTTACACGTAAAAGTATTTGGACACCACTTTTGGAGACTGACCTTACAAGAAGATGCCTCAGTGACAGTTGCAGAACTAACACTCAGAGAAAGGTGAAGGCCTCATTCTTTCCTTGCCACTGCGTGTGTAGAATGGCATGTTGGCAATTTTTTTTTTTTCCTGCAGGTAACTTTGCCTGGATTACAGGTCTTTTTTTCTTGACCAAGGTAAAACGTGTTTTTTACATTTTTGTTTCCCTGACTTAAAAACACTATGCACTTTAACATAGGCTTTAGCAGATGACGTAGAGGGATTACTATTATTATGACTGGTGCCAGCAGCTGCTTGGTGCTCCTGGTCTTCTGTGTACTGCTGTGAATCCATTTTGATAACACAGTACAATGTGACTGCAGATTAAGAACAACACTGCCAGCCCTATTCTTTCTATTTCAGCAATGACAATTAGCAATGGAGCTCTCCTCTTTGTATGTTACCTATTTAACACAGTACAATGTGACTGCAGATTTAGAAGACCAAGCCTGCTAGACCTATTATTGCTATTTTATCAGTGAGAATTAGCAATGGAGCTCTCCTGAATGTCACTATAGACTTTGAAGAACACTGCTACCCCTCCCCTTTCTTTTCTACCTATGACGCTGCCCAACTGCAGTAGAGACTGCCAAGAACTGGGCCACCCCTTCTGTGTCCCTCTCTGAAATGGTGGTGGATCGCCATTGAGCGGGATACTCATAGAATCCAAAACTTGCGAGATCCGAGATCTGACAATGTAACAATGACGTTTTGCCTCATTTTCAATTCCGAGGGCATGTGCGAAAGTACCCAGCTGACTCAACTCGGTACTCGGATCTGCTAAGTTTGGGTTTGTTCGGTTTTCAGGGAACCGAGCCTGAGCATCTCTATTTCTTATCAGTAGTGTACCAATAGAGAGTTTGAAATCATGTTTTAAATGGAAGTTGATTCCAGGACCCTTTGTTCTCTGAGTATAAAAGCTGGAATGCAGCTAAAGGGGCCTTTGCGTCAGACTGGACCTGAATTCAAAAAAGTGCCAGAGTTTATCCTGCTACTTTTTTCAGCTTTCATTAAAAGGAGGGGTTCTGTAAATTGACTGTTTCTTGAACATATTGTGAGATTCAATATTGGAAGCTAAGTATTAATTTTTTTTTTCACTTTTATATTATGTTCATTGTAAAAATAAAGATACATTGTTCAATAAATCTTGCTGTCATTATCTCTTTGAAAGCAAAATAACCTAGTTCAACCTGGAACAGCATCATAATGAATAATGTGCCAAACAGAGAACAATCTAGTGATCTCTATATAATACAGAGATCATTCTAGTGACTGATAGACAATACTGAGAGCGATATACAACACATAAAGCATTTTAGTGACCTCTATACAACAGTGAAAGATTCCTAGTGACTGATATTCAATTCAGAAAGGATTTTAATGACCAAAATACAACACGGAGAGCATATGCAATGCAGGAAGCATGCTAGTGACCTCTATACAATACAAATAGCATTCTTTTTACCACTACATCAAGCACAAATTTGCAAGGTAATAATTCTGTAGTTTTTCTACCTTATTATTTGTTGACTTGGGGAGGAGGTAGCTAAAAGAAAAGGAAGGTCTTTTGCACTGACATAGCAGTGCATGTCCTTACTACTCTTGTCATGGATCAGGCTATTTAACAGGAGCATCCCCATTCTACTATAATAGAATAGTAATTCTTTCAGAAATAAAGGTCATGAAAGAAAGTCTAAAACGGGAGCCTCCAAAAAAAATTAAAATCTCTCCCAATACAACATTAAGGGAAAACATAAATGTGAATTTAAATAAAATAAAAATGAATATAAATCCATGTAGATAATGATACATGATCTTCAACATGTTGATTGGATAATGCTAATTGTGTTGAAGTGAGGGAGCCATCTGCACCGCCACATACCGTAGATAAGAAAAAATCCAACTCTTGTATGTGGAAATGTGTTTACTACAGCCCAAACTACGTATGTCAATGCATCTGTAGTCTTTATTAGGCCAAAATAAGTAGAGGTTGGAACCCAAATAATCTGGACAACTGCTCCCTATTTTGTAATTTGCAGCAAATTCATTCCAGAATTTTTTCACAATTCTTCCTATGCAGCCAGAACCGGATTAAGGAGGGGGCACCGGGGGCGCGTGCCCTGGCACACCTTTGTCAGAGGGCCCCCCTGGACAAGGTACTGTAAAAGGGTGCAAGCTTCTGTGGTTTCTTTTTCAAATATTGAGGCTTACATGTGCAACTGAAACAGCAGTTTCAATTAATGAAACTGTTTGTTGCTGTGAAGGGAGAGTGAAGGCGAAGTAATCACTGCAACCTTTTCTCTTTTATAGAAATGGTAATGTGCCATCATATCAAGTGGCACAGGAGATGATGACCTAGCGAGCCAATTCTTGGGCACCCATGGGCTATGTAATACTTTATGAGCAGCACAAAATAATGGCGTATTCATCCTGGCAGCATGTTGTAAACCAAAAAGTACCAAAGCCTCATCCTGGCCCAATTACAACACTGTTAATTGCATTGCAAAAACTAATATAAAACTTATACTGCATCAAGCCTGTCGCAGAGTTCTTCTGTTGTAGCCCTATCCTAAACAGCCCTACACTCATGATTCAATGTGATGCATTTGCTAAAATGCAATGTTATTTTTTGTGATGTGTTGAAGAACATTTCTAGGTTTGTTATGTTAATAAGATCAAAATAAATTGTGTGAAAACATAATCAGTTTGTTTAAACAAATGTTGAAAAAGATATCAAACAAAGTGTTCATAAATGACTCAGCAGCAGAGTGCTAAAACGTAAAGCTTAAAAGTATAGAGTATAGACAAGCAGCGTGTGGATGTATACAGTTTACTTTAATTTGTTGCACAGAGAAAAATATATTTGCTTTGCACTCAGCTGTTTCTCTGCTCTGACATTTATTGTCTTTAAACATGTGTGTTTACTTTTATTATAGAAGAGCTTCTCCAGGTAAGCTACCCTTAACTCCTACTCAAATCCCCACACAGTTCTTACGTAAAGGGCTAGATTTACTAAACGGCAGGTTTGAAGAAGGGGAGATGTTGCCTATAGCAACCAATCTAGCTTTCATTTTGTAGAATGCACTAAATTAATGACAGCTAGAATCTGATTGGTTGCTATAGGCAACATCTTCACTTTTTCAAACCCGCCGTTTAGTAAATATACCCCAAAGTCTACCTTTCCTAAACCACATTCCCCGGGTATCATTGTACCTTCTCTACAATGCAGGGATGGTTGATCACTGTCCCTAATTTCCGGGAACAGTCCCAGGGGTTAAAACTCTTTCCCTGGAACTTTTATCCACAGGTTTTTGCATTGATTTACTACAGAAAAATAAAATTCATCGTATTGTGCATATTGGAGATATCTTCACTATTTTCTGGGTATTTAATAGTTTTTTTAAACGTATAATCAACATCATAATGGGGGTTGCAGAGCTCCAAGTTTCAAAGAGTGTCCCTAGAAATAATTTGGAAGGTCTGCAACTAAGTGCAGAAACAAAATTAAAGCACTTGAAAATACTTTAAATACTGGAGACATAGGGGCACACCGAAAAAAAAAAAAAAGCGAGAGAGCTGATAGTGCCGCGGCTGCTATATAGTACAGTGCCGCTATGTAGGGCACTTCTGCGCCACTGAGACATACCAATCATAATAAGAAACATTTGTGAACTCTGTAATAATACTATATATTATCCACAGTTGGCGGTACCAGGAAGCAAACCTAGGCGGTCATCTAGGGTACCAGAGTTAAGGGGGTGCTAAAACACTGAATGGGTTATATAATGTCACTTATTCAGTGTCTTTATTTTTACTGTGATGTCCCCTCACTATCCACTAGCCGCTGACATGGAGGGGAAGCAGCTGGCAGCTTCCTACCTGTGAAGTTTCAGACTCTATGTTGGTAATGTGCTAGGAGTGCAGCACTCGGCTATGATGACATAGCCCAGGGTCACACTCCTAAGAGTAGAAGATGCTGTCACACCTCCTCCATGCAAGGTAAGAAGTGAGGCCCAGTGCCTATGGAGAGAGCGCCTATGGGAAGGGGCTCTGAATGTGGGATGGGTGTCGTGTGCCCAGTGCACATGCAACATCTGTGATAATATCTGAAATCAAAATGAGGTTCTTAGCACTCATTTAGATCATATTGGGGATTTCCATGTACTGCAATAAGGTGGCCTGATTTAGATGGGTACCTACACTAGCAATTTATTTCTATAACAAAGTCCTTATCTATGATCTATCCATAGGTGATTTTAATTAGCGCAGTGTTTAGCTAGGTCTTGCCATCATTACTTATAACCTGTAGACAAAGGTCACATAGAGATAGGCTGTCTGATCTAGAAATTTATTGTCACATCTTAATACTGCCCATGCAGCATTGCCCTCTTTAGCATGATCACACAAGTTGACAGGTTACAGCTTCTCATGAGATTACCACATTCATCTCCCTCTGCTGTAAATATTCTGATTCTCAACTTGGCAATGCTGTGCACATTCCCATGATTTGATTGGCTAATCACCAGAATACATAACCGAGCAGGAGATAAAGATTGAATACAAAAAGGTGGTCAGATCCTAGTTATATAAACCTTAAGAAGTATATTTATGCAATTTACCACTTTTCCTGTTTTCCTTCTTCTGTGTCTTGGCAAGTTGTCGGCTGCATAAAAATACTTTCTAATTTTTGCTATATAGATCATGATCAAAAGTGACCACTAAACACTGCCCCCTACTTGACCAAATGCATTGCCGTGTTTTAGCTGTAGCAGACAAATCTACACTCCTTCTTTCATCCCTGTTTCCTGCTACCCCTGTATGTATGTATGTATGTATGTATGTATGTATGTATGTGCGTGTCACCCTGATGTGTTTTATCTTCAATTATTCTTAAAATTGCTTTTGTATTGATATTTTACATTAGTTTTGCCATACTTACATTCCGGGAGACTCCCGAAAATTAGATGGGTCTCACGGACTCACGGGAGAGCTGGCAAATCTACCGCATCCCGATACTGTCACCACTAAATGACGCGATTCGCTGTGAATCGCGACATTTTGGCCCTGTCCCCCATGACAAAACGGCATTTCCATCACAGGGTGGGGCCAAAATGAAGCATTTGGCCATGACCCCACAGTCATGCCCCCGGAAAGAACTTCGCGAAAGTAGGTAAGTATGAGTTTTGCTCTCTAACATCATCTGCTGCAGTAAGCATCTGCTGCAGCAGCATCTGCTGTCGACCTCAAATTACAATGAAGAGGTTACTCTGAAAATGACTGTATTGATTTTTGCAATGGGGTTGTGTCACAATGTACGTGCTCCACAGGGCCATCTTAACAACATTATGTGCCCCCGGGCAAAGCAGTGCACCGGGGCCCCTAGATATAGATATAGATATAGATATATAGATGTATACAGATACAGATATAGATATATAGAGATAGATAGATGTACTTGCTCAGTGACCCTTGTAGGTATTTTTTGCAGGTTTTTTTCTTTTGCAGGATTATTTATTCTCATTAAGAGCCCTGCCTATGGGGCCCCCTTGCCCGTGGGGCCCCCGGGCTGCTGCCCATCGTGCCCAATGGAAAAGATGGCCCTGGTGCTCCACACTCCTGTGATGCTGATATCCTCTCCCTCTGTGTAGTCAGCACTTCCTGGTTCGGGCGCTCACGTGATCATGGATGGGAGGCAGCATAGTCTTTCTGCAGAGTATATAAACCTCACTCTGAGACTATAGCAGTGTCAGAGAAACAAGTGTCTCAGCTTGTCTGACTCCTTGTTGGGTTTCTGTGCTCTCGCTCCCTGAGTTGCTATCCTGTTCATTGACCATTTGTGTACCAGACTCTGGCTCGATCCTGACACTCCATCTGCCTCCTGATTCTGCTACTGCATTGCCCTCCTGTGTACTAAACTCCGGCTCCGTTCTGACTATCCATCTGCCTCCTGACTCTGTACCTCATTGTCTGTATATGTACCAGACCCCGGCTTGTTCTGACATTCCACCTGCCACCAGAACCTATTATTAACCATTCGTGTACCTTTTCAGATTCCGTTTCTCCGATTGCTGCCAAGTAAATCTTCCCTCTACTACTGTGATCAGTATTGTGTGTTACACCTAGTGGAAGGTCAGGGGACCTGCCACTAGGCAGCTAAGCCCATCCTGCCTTGCAGCGGTTCTTGGTGAAAACCAGGGAATCCGCAGCCTTAGTCGGCCAGCACCAATTTAGGTTAACACAAGGAATCCTACCTCTGAAATTGTTACAGGGTAGAGTAGGACCATAAGAGCATTACCATAATCGGGGGAAAAATTATTTTGATCGCTGCTTTTTGTAAGATGGATTTAAAAAAAATACAGCAGGTGCCACTTGAAAGCATTCATTTTTATGTTATAAATATATGTAATATTTCTGGGGTTTTGTCATTGATTAAATCTACTACTTTAATATAAATGCAAAACAAAGACTTAATTGTTGATGTCACCAAGGGGAAAATTCAATTGGCCATGTTTTTGCCGAAAGTAATGCAGCCTGCGCACTATTACTGTTACTATGTTAATAGTGCACTCTATTACTGTTAGTAATCTTTAACGCTGATTTTTTGATCGGGGAGCTGCGAGCAGAAATTCGGGTTAAAATGACTGTATTAGCGTTAATAGAGCGCAGGCCGTTTTTCTTTCGGCAGTAATGTGGCCAATTGAATCTGTACTCTAACTTTCACATGCAGATTATAACTTATCAGTGCAATACAGATAAATATTTCTCTACTGCAAGATTGGCCTCTTATTATTATTTTTTCAATGTAACTCTAACAGATGGCTCTGTCCTGGTGTATTGTGCAGTTAATAATGGTGGCTAGGTGGAAATTTATTTCACATTGTCCATATCTGATATCACAGATATACACAGGTGTATAGAGTATCAAGAAACAACGAGGTGACTTATTCTACTGTCTAGCGCAGTGAACCACTGCTCTTTTTACTTTGTACTAGAAATGGGTGAATCGACTTGTATAAAAAATTATTGTCCAAAATTAGCCATTGGTGAACAAGTACAGTGATCTAAGTAAAGAAAATGTTTTGTCTACATAGTTCAATTTTCTAGTCAAAGCCTCTTCAGATATGTTGACGTGAAAACATAGGAGGTCATTTACAACATGCAAAACTGAAGCTGTGCAGTAAAAAATCATCCTTAGTGATGTCACGAACCTTGATTTGCGCTGGTGGCCTAACTTTTCTGTTAAAGTGCATTGTGGGGTGCATACGTGCTAAAATATCTTGCTAAGTGCAGACTAGGTGCACACATGCAAAAGTGGGATTTTAAGACTAAGATTATTAAAATGAGATAGAGGGTACATATATTTAGGGATGAAACACTATGCTTTGTGAGAGGGTGAACAATCATTTACTAAAAAATCATTTTTATTTTGCACCAACCCAGGGCTGGTGTAGGCTTTGTCCATGTAAAATTCACTTTGTACTGTTCACACTTCTGCAGAAAAGCTAATTTTCTGCTGTCTTTTGCACAACATAAAGCTGTAAACACTCACAAATGTCACAATGAAGACAGTCCCCTCTCATGTTTAATATTTAGTTTATTTAAGCCATAATTAAGGCTAAATCAAACATTGAAGAGAACATTGGAAAAGTTTAATTTAATTAAAAAGGTGGTTCTAAAGTGGTAGGAGGTTAGACATTTTTTATGATTAGGGTTACCCTTAAAGCTATATGTCTAGAACCCCTTGCACCCTGAATGCTGGCACATGTTGCACCCTCTTAGCTACAGTGTTTGCTAGGGACCCCCGCAAGGATGTTTGGACTTTGCTGCTTCCGCCCCGCAGGTTGCGATTCTCCGAATGGGCACCGAGCTAGAGCTGTTGGAGATCATGTAAAGTTTAAGAGAGAGCTGGTACTAGTTGTTAGGCTAGACTGGACATAGCAGGACAGCTAGTGAGGCAGGACAACAGGCATTTATAATCTGGGTGTCCAGATTAACCTGGGAAGCTTGAGAGCTGGACACCAGGAATTTTAGATGGTCTGCAGCACTAGGAGCCAAAATTATCCACAACCGTACAGGCAGAGGGACATGCCACTACTGAAGAGGCAGACGTGCCTTAAGTAGTAGACAAAATCTGACAAAATTGCACCTCCGGAGACAAGTGATTCCTTTTCCTGTTTTGCTTTTTCAGGGAATAACGTTTTTATTTTTTATTGTACCTAACCAGAATTATTATTTTTTTATTTTTTTTTGGAGTGAGAGGAAATTCTTGTTTGGTTCGACCATCATGTTGTGTATTTTAGAGCTAACAATTGCTGGTTTTTTTTGCAGAAACTTTAAAATAATATACAACATAGCAATTTAAGCTTGAACATAGTCGAACTGGCTGAAACTTGTTTAGCTTTAATTTTTTTGCTTATCTAAACTTCAAGAATTTCTTGCAAATTTCTGAGCTTTAGAAAAGGAGAAACAAACTGGTTCGAAAACAATTTTGAAACATTTTTAAGCCTCTCTAGTCATAAATACATGCAATGATCTTTTGAGCATGTGCAGGGCCAGAGCATGAGTAGTGAAGCCCAATCTGGCATTTCTGGGCTCCCCCTCATTTCTGGGACTCATAGCTTTTGCAGACACTGGTTCTGAGAGGCACTGTAGAAGATATAATATTGTTCCTATTAGACCCCACATCTTCAACCCAGTGATGTCATCATTATAACATTTGGTCATAGGGATCTCTATGAGATACTTTTTCTATGAGTCTAACATGCAATCCTGAAGAACACATGATCACTATTTACATGTGTGCTGGGAACACTGTGATAGTAGGTGTAAAGTAATATTAAATGTACATGAGTTGCTTCCTAAACATGGGACAGACCCTGATCTAAATTCGGTTGGTGGTAGCAAAAAGGTTAATTATATAATTTTTCAAGTGAAATTTAGCCAGCCAATTGTTGGGTGTATGAATTTTTATATGAATCATCTGTGAATGGGAGAAAACCTTCTGCCATATGGGGAAGTTACTGGCATGAGCACAGAACTGTTCATGGGGACAGGCAAAATGGAAAGTGTGCATAGTGCTGATGTGGGTATTGTTATGCCTATGCATACGTACAGAGTCTCTTCATTTGCATGTGTTCATACATTCATACATGCACACTTTCTAATGAATATATATATATATATATATATATATATATATATATATATATATATGTATATATATTTGGCACCCATTCCTTCATTTTTAAATGTCAAGCTTGCTACTATGTAATATCCAAACATTGGTTTCCTATAGAGGGTTCTGGAGGTGCCTTGTTTATGGATTTCTGGGTAGACATTGTTTTTTTGTCCTCAGGTAATTGACCCCTGGCTGTGTTTTAGTGTCTTCTTTGGTTTTCCTTAACTACTGTTTTGTGTCTCTAGCCTGCTTGTTCATCTCCCTCTCTCCTCTGATAAACATATTGGGCCTGATTCATTAATAAGAGCAAGGCAAAAAAATGAGTAACTTTGCAACTTCTCAAAACCATGTTGCATTGGAGGGGGAGCTAAATTTAAAATGTGGGGAAAGATTTATAGTTGGGGTAAGGAATGTCCTAGATCAACTTTACATTTCAGGGTAAAAATAAAGCTATCAAGTATTTGTGTGCTACATGAAAGAACAGCCAGTATTTTTCTTATGTGTAAAATAATGAACTAATTTGCACCCCTTGCATTGTAACATGGTTGGGCCCAATGCTCCAGGGGCTTAGTAATCAATACTTGGACCTTGTCTGGTGGTATTGAAAGTCAGATATTGCAATCATTTGCTAATAGAGTTTGGATGCCTTCTGAATCGGTGCATGTCTTCTACCAGTGAGAAACATGACTTGACAATTGTTTGTTACTGTTTTATCTGGGTTTTGTCATTAGAAAATGTATCATTATGCCAGCAAAAGCACATGTAGGTATAAGGGGTGTAATTGTAATAGAACATTTACATGTTCCATTGCTTGTGTAAGGTGCAGCACACTTAAAGGGACATAGTGGGCCTGGTTCATCTTCGGTCGCAAGTCCATTTGCATGCCGTATCTCGCATGAAATATCTCTGCACATGCTCAGAAATGGACCACATGCCAGTGGACACAATTACATGCAATTCATGTCTAAACTCAAATGACATAACTGCCTATGACTTGGAGGATGAATGGGGGAGGGAAGGAGCGGACTAATGTAGGCAATGTACAGTAAGCGCTTGCTGACAGTTTGCCAATGCAGATGCGGCTTATTCAAGGTCTGTGTTTTTCATGAGTACGTTTTTTTTTTTAGCCATATCATTTGCACCAGTTACAGGGCAGGCTTAAGTGCCAACAGATAGTGATGACTGTCACGGCAGTGTGTTTGTATTAAAATCTACACATATGTATGTCTTTGCATAACAAAGAAAATATGTATGCAAGAAAGATAGACTATATAAAAGCACTGTATGTACAGTACGCATTAAGAACATCCAGATTTACGTATTCAAAGTAAAACAAACAGTTTTTTTGCATGTGTTCTGATGGGACTTTATCTTGCAGTCTATTCTGTCTGTTAATATATGTCAAGTACTGATTAGGCAGATCGCACCAATACCCAAATTGAAATTGAAATGTATCTTGAGATCCGCTCAGATTTCGATACCGGCGCATGTCCGCTCAAGTCTCAATTAATGGGGGCATGGCGTTTTTGCACTGTGCTGGTAATAGGGCAATTAGGTTAAAGCCACAGTTTATAAAATACACTGGCTTCCCAACCAAGATACCTGGCCGTTTTAGTTAAGCCCAGACTGGGTAGGAGGGGGGTGATCCCAGCAAGTGGTAGGGCAAGGCAGGTGCCCATTAGCTAGCAATATTTAGCCCAGTAAGGGCAGTAAAGTGAGGAGGCATTATTTAAGAGCTCAGTAAGGGCATTAAAGACCCTCCAAGTTAGTAAGAGTCCCATAGAGAAAGACTGTGCCAGAGGAAGATCCCCACCTTCAGAGGTGAGGGAGAGCATGAGAAGATGCAGCCATACATGACCCATACATGAGTACCCCTTGGATGACAGTGGACAAGAGGGGGAGAGTCCCCAACAGCAAATGTATTCAGAATGGTAGAGCCTTTGGATGGAAAGCTGCCTGGAAGACTGTGTTTGTAAGATAGAAGCATGAATGGTTGGCAGACAGAGACCCTTGGAAGGGGTGAGTGCGTGGCAGCTACCACGGAGCAATGTATGCAGAAAGGGGGAGAGAGAGCCACTGAATCTATTAAATGAAAGTGTTTGCACCCTGGGAGGGGGTTCATGGCCAGATGCCATGGGAGACATATAGAAACAAAGAAAAAGGTTGAATAGTGAAGCACTCCAGTCCTTAATCCAACAAATGTATACAGGTTAAAACTAATCTTTATTAAACTTTCTATTAAAAAGGCACTCAAAGATCATTAATAGTTGGCAAATTATTTATAAAAAAAATATATAGAAAATGGGAAAGAATTAAGTGAGTTAAAATATATAGACCCTGGGGAGGAACTGGTCCTTCATCATAAAACACTCATATAGTGTCAAATAGCAGCTTAGCCCACACTGACACTATAATGCACTAAAATTTGTGAACAACAGAATATCTTAGTTCCTATTAATGAGATAGGCACGAAATGGTTCAGCCCTATGGATAAAGTCACCCTATAATAATGTGCTTCTTTCATTAATTCAAAGTGTTGGTTTGCTCGATTCCCATCACCAGTAGGAACATAAGTTCTAAGATTACAGTATGTGTGTACTATACCTGTTAAGAGAAACTATGTGGTGGTCATGCGTACAAAACAGTATAATTTAATGATATACACCTTTCATATGTTGTCACCAGACTGATCAATGGTATACATATTAATTTACTGGTAAGATATGCTAAAAAATTTCTGCAACCATTATTATTATTGTGCTGGAGGAAGAGGAGTGTAATAAAGTTTGACTCTATTGTGAACTGAAATGACCAGGCGCCCAATATCTATGTACATTTACACTGCATTGCCACCAGTGGTCACTCCCCTGTAACTATGATTTCAATCCCTGAGTTCTCAGGGGACCCGCTGGTAGTGGATGCCATACTCACGCTATAGCCGGAGCAGTAGAGGACGGTGACAGCAAGTAGAGTACCAAGCAGCATCAGAAACCCACAAGTAAGTGGGCGCACATCACAACACCTGTACCAGAGGGGTCTCACATCAGCATGGGTATGGATTCCATAGGGATTACAAAATGATAAACTCATTGCATTTTAACATGGGTTGTCCAGGAGCAAATTTACTACTTTTTTTGCTTTGCTTGCCTTAATGAATCAGGCCCTTAGTACATTGATAAAACATATATTAGCTCTATGATTATACTTTGTTCACACATTTTAAAAGTTTAACAGTTCTGAAGTGATACATCTCTGCAAATGTTCATGTTATGTTGAACACAGTACTTGCAAGAGGACTACTGCTTTTTGAAGGCACAAGAAAATATATTGGGGTGGGGGGGTTCTTGGCATCAAACACTTATTAGACCCATGATGTCAAACACCTGTGGAATGTCTGACATCAAAAAAGAAAAAGCTCTCTTGCAATGGGTGCACACTAAAATTCAAAAATAATTATTAAAATTGTTCAATACTTTATTTCATTTATTATAAACTCATAATTTTCACAAATACTAATGGGTCTCTTGAGAGAAATATTAAAGTATAGAAAAGATATTGTGAATAACACAAAATAAATATAGTGTATGTTACATGCTAAGATGAGATTCTGTCTAACAACCATGTGTACGAGACACACTTTTTCTTTCTTGTGATATGTACTAGAGATGTGTGCTGAGACCCATGTTTTGGTTTTAGATGTGGTTTTGGTTCTAAAATGTATTAGTGTTTTAGTTTTGTGACAGGTTTTGTCCCAATATCATGAAATGTTTTGTTTTATATCTGGATTTAATTAAAAATTGTGATACATTTATTGGCTTTTTATAGCATTATCATTCATTTCCAATCATTCCCAGTCTATTTTCTAAAGATCCCTTCAAAACTGTCCAGATTTTCATCAATTTTGACTAAAGTCTGCAGCAATCTGGCTGGCTAAAATTAGTGACAGAGGAGTGGCACAAATACATGGCACAGACATCCCTGAATATCTGAATATCTCTGCTGAAGTGCAGTTGGAGGGTGCAAAATGAGTCCTATATACATATGAAATAAGACTCAATCTCTGCCAAGTCTGAGGTGGTGCAAAAACCCTCCTATCTCATTTAAATGATTTTGCTAAACAAATTGAAATCTCATCTTGCACAGGTGCACAAAACTAGACACAGCTTTGGTTAGAAGTGGTCATCTTCCTCAATGGTGACAAATAACAATGTTATCATCACCTTCATCATTATCCTCATCAAAGCTGTATACATCACTTAGTTTTTCATTTGGAAAAAGAAGATACAATAAGTAGGTAACCGTTAGGCAGCATATTTGAAACATTGGAGAGGGTCAGCACCAACACGTTGGAGACGGATAGCAGCAATACATTGGAGAGTTTCAGAATAAGCACATTGTAGAGGGTCAGCAGCAACACACTGGAGAAAGTCATCAGCAATACAATGGAGAAGGCCAGCAACAATACATTGGAGTGGGCAGCAGCAATACATTGGAGAGGGTCAGCAGCAACATATTGGAAAGGGTCAGCAGCACATACTTTGGAGAGGGACTGCAGCGGCAGTATCAGATCTCATTAGATGGACAGCGTCAACATCAGTAGACATTAGTTAAAAGATGATGAGTGAATAAGGGGATAATATTAAATTGTGCAAGATGACATTGACCTTGGGACCACCCACCCAGGGGGTAAATGTATGAAAGTCTGATTTGTTCAACTCTCCAGAAATCGTCGACTTTGAGGCTAAAATTTAAAGCGGCGATGGCTTGTAAAGGCAAACTTGCCTTTATAAGCCATCACCGCTTTAAATTTTATCTGCAAAGTCGCCAATTTCCGGCGAAGTTGAACAAATCGGACTTTCATACATTTACCCCCAGGTGTGATACATACAAGTGTTCGACAGCTACATGATTTACATAATATGATTGGTTGGCAGCCGAATAGAGTTGAAAACAAATAATGTACCTGAAAGGCGCTAATTCGTCCCAAATAGAGAATAGTATATTCATATAAATGTACATGTTGCGTGTAGGGCTAAATAGCTCGAAATATACATAAAAACAAAAGCATATATAGTGTAATACAGTCAAAATAAACAGACAATTTAGGTAAAGGACAGTCCCCAATCCAGGTAGATCTTTTAATCCTAGTGCAGGATTAAAAGGATTAAAATACATAAAAACAAAAGCATATATAGTGTAATACAGTCAAAATCAATAGACAATTTAGGTAAAGGACAGTCCCCCATCCAGATAGATCTTTTAATCCTAGTGCAGGATTAAAAGATCTATCTAGATGGGGGACTGTCCTTTACCTAAAATGTCTATTTATTTTGACTGTATTACACTATATATGCTTTTGCTTTTATGTATGTTTCGAGATATTTAGCCCTACACGCAACATATACATTTATATGAAAATTATATTCTCTATTTTGGAAGAATTAGCGCCTTTCAGGTACATTATTTGTTTTCTATTCTGTTTTGGGGGGATTGGTGGTCCCCTTATTGTATCCTCAGGGCTGTTTATTTGTTACATTAGCGCCATTCCTTATCTACTCTGTATTTTTCACAGCCGAATAGAGTTGTAAAGTGGACAAACTAATGAAATCGTCAGTATTATTAGGTCAACAAATGAAAAGTAGACAGTATTTATTAGGTTGTCAATTCTAATGTAGACAGTATTATTCCTAACCCTGTCACTGTCCCTGTTCCTATCCCTAACCCTTTCCTTAACCATATCCCTATCTGGGTTGGGTAGGAATATGGTTAAAGAAGTTGGATTTTACCGAGTTACAAAACTCCAACAGCCAGGGTCCCTACAAAAGCGACTGTAATATAATACAGAGTTACCTAAAAACTGAAGCAGCACATTTCTGATGACAGCGGCATACAACATTGCTGCTTTAAATTCACATTTATCTATGTCGCTCTGTAAAGTTAAGTCAAAATGAAGTGCCGGACAGCTGTGTACTTGTAATTAGATCCTACCAGCATGCCGCTCTCATTGAAAATGTGCTGCTTCGGTTTTTAGGTAAGTCTGTATTATATTCCAGTTGCTTTTTTAGTAATCGGTTTTTTTTGTAAGGATCCTGGTTGTCTGGATTTTGTATCTCGGGAAAACAATTACCACCTCCCTATCCCTAAACCCTACAAAAATACTGTCGACATTTCAATTGTCCACCTAAACATACGGAAAACTATGTGAATTGGAGACCTAATAATACTTTCAGCATCTGAATTGTCGACTAATGTTGCTGACTTTATGAATGTCGAATAAATTAATTTTTAGGTGTCAAACACATAGCATTTTTACTGTTACACAAGCTGATAAACTAAGGCTAAAATGTAAAATAGTGAAAGATGGGATTGTCCTAGGGAACACTCCCCCACTCATATGTTTAAAAGGACATGCACATAGTTTAACAAACCAACCACTTTAGTGACAAGGGCTGCCAGTTTTGATGCAGAAGTGCTTGATTTGTTTAGACCATTTTGGTTGTTGGCTGATGAACTGGACAGAATAGACAGCGATTTTATTTTTGTTAAGAAATTACTAATGGGCATTTGGCTAACAGTGGTCATCTTCCTCTACGTTGACAATGTCATCATCATCACACAATATTAATTTATGCCCACTGAAATCTACACATTCTGTTGGCAATTGAAGGAGAAGCTGAAGCAGTGAACGAGTCACGTGCGACTTGAGTCGACAGCATCCATACAATGAGCTGTTTGCATCTGTAAATATTTGTGTCATTTTGAATAAAAGACATTACATATGAGTTAAACCTAGGATCAAGCATGGATGCCAAAATGTAGAGATCCGATTTCAAAATGCTGCAAACCATTGGATTCTGGAAAAGTGAATAAAGAACTTGATCCACAAGACCGACATACTTTGCTGAACCGCTAAATTTCATCTTGTCTTTTAGCTTTCCTACTTGTTTCTCCAGTAGTTTGATTAGGGGTATGACTTGACACAGTCTGAACTCACTTCATTTGTTACAATTTCAAATGGTTTCAGTAGCTTGCATAAAATAGTAAGGACTCCCCAATGTGCTGGAGTATGGTATGTGTCCACTCTCCCAATCTTATAATTTGATGTGTATAGTTCTTGATGGCTTGTTGTTGTTCCTCTAGACGCTGAAGCATATAAAGTGTGTAATTCCACCTTGTTACTACCTCTTGCTTCAGTTGGTGGCAAAGGATCTTTTATTGCAGCTGCAGCAATGTTCTACAGGTAGTCGCTGAATGTCTAAAATGCTCAGAAATATTACGGATAATGAACAGCATCTCCTGCACTGACCTCTCATTTTTTAGTATATTCTTCACCACTGACTTGCCTCAGGATTCTGTGACTGCCCAACTTATTCTTCAGCATCAGTGTTATTTTCAGGCATGGATTTGGTGGTTTTGGAGGTGACCGTGACAGACGTACAGTCTGAGCAACAAGGTGGTGCATGAGAAGTTAAGGAATATACGCCATACCGTGTTGGACACTCTCTTTTGGAATGACCAATCTAGTACCTATACCAGTACCAGCAGTAGCAGAACCCCTACTAAAAAAACAGGCTGAGCCTTGTCTTACCATTGTGGGTGGTGTATGGCATGTTAGATATTTTCCTTTCTTTGAACAAATCATCACATTAATCAGAAATTTGTCTCTTACTTACATCAAGAGCTGATGATTTCTTTAAGATTGAATTTGACAAATAGTGTTTGGTTTTTGAGGACGCTTTCATCAACTTTCTTCTCGTATTACTTTTTAACTAGTTGAGGTCAAAACAGTAAAACTATTACTACTGTCAGTACTGGTACTGGGGTGCTCCTGATCTGTACAGTAATTCATGGTTGCCAAGAGGAGTAATTCTACTTGAACAGGTTGGTCTGCAGGGCCAGACTTGCCATCTGGCCCTTCTGGCATTTGCCGGAAGGGCAGATGGCTGTGTCAAATGCACTCCTGGGATCGGGTGGTTAAAGTTTTGTGCAGCTGCGTGGTGGAAAGTCATGACGTGTGACATCACGACGGCTGTGTGTGCTGGCTTGGCTATCGCCATTCAAGTTTTGCGTGGCCGCACAATATGACATCATGCGCAGCCACATAGGATTCACAAAGCGCGGTTTAGCTGTAGAGGGCGCACAGTGGATTCCAGGAGGCTGCTAATATAAATGTATTGGTGTATTTTCTTTTTATTTGCATTACTTTAGGGAAAATAGTGCTGGGGAGCAGTGACAGTTACTGCAGGGGGGGGGGAAACCGAAAATGTCTGCAGGGGGGGACTGAAAATGTTTGCAGGGGGGAAGAGGGACTGAAAATATGTGGGAGTAAGTAAAAATGTTATCAGGGGGGGAGTAAGTAAAAATGTCTGCGGGGGGGCAATGGCTGTAGTAAGGGGAAATGAAAATGGCCATTAAGATTGTTATCTATACATATATTTTTATAGATATATATATTTTATCAATTACAAATTTTTTTACACACTTTACTCCCTATAGCGCTATTCACATATTTTTGTGTGTATATATATGTATGTATATATATATATATATATATATATATATATATATATATATATAATATATATATATATATTGTAACAAAGGGGGGCATTTATCTGACAAGATGCAGAGAAAGCATACAAGCAGAATAAAACATTGGCGCAGTTATGCACCTAGATTGAGGTTAAACCAGGTAGAAACTTATGTGTAGTTTAAAGTTTGGTTAACTTACATGATTTGAAAGCTCCTTCCTCTCAGCAAACAGACAGGGTGTGTCTGTTAGTGCAAACAGAGCCTGTGATGGGAGTTTCCTCTTAAAGAAAAGGTGGGTGTGTCACCTGCCCATCAAGCTAAGGCTGGAGGAGGAGTATCATGTATAAAAGCTTGCTTGTATCATTTGTTCACTGAGACCAATGCTGGGGAAGCTGGCTGGTCTTGAGAGAGCTGGTCTATGTCTAGCTAGCGTTTAGGGCCTCCACAATTGCTGTGAAAGTCATACGGTGCCACAATATATATATATATATATATATCATCATCAGTTATTTATATAGCGCCACTAATTCCGCAGCGCTGTACAGAGAACTCATTCACATCAGTCTCTGCCCCATTGGAGCTTACAGTCTAAATTCCCTAACATAGACACACACACACACACACACACACACACACACACACACAGAGAAAGACTAGGGTCAATTTTGAGAGCAACCAATTAACCTACAAGTATGTTTGTGGAGTGTGGGAGGAAACCAGAGCACTTGGAGGAAACCCACGGATACACAGGAAGAACATGCAAACACCACACAGATAAGGCCATGGTCGGGAATCGAACTCATGACCTCAGTGCTGTGAGGCAGAAGAGCTAATATATATATATATATATATATATATATATATATATATATATATATATATATATAAATGAAATGTCTTGGGGGGGTGTTTAAAAAATATAGCAGCTTTGGGGGGCATGATATCTTTTTTTGTGTGGCGGTTTTGTGTGGCGGTTATATGGCTGCTCTCTGGTTTCAGCTATCACTAGAATATTAAATACCAGTGAGAAGGAGCTGGTAGAGGTTTATATTTTATTGACCACAAATGTTCAGATATTACTCTTTTATATGCCTGTACAATGGGGTAGTTTCATCTGGCCATAATGGAGGTTTTTTTTTAAATTAAAGAGCCTAATCATTCAGGGTTTCTTAACATTTTGCAATATAATAATAACAGTTTTGCATTTTCAATACAGGAGTCCAAATTTCCAAAAGTCAGCGAGAAGACAACAAAGTAGCAAAAGAGAAGAACAAGAACAGGTAAGAGACAATGGTGCAATCAATCTAAATATTTAGGAGTATTTCTATACATTGGGGGGGTAGGGAGGCGCTGTCGGTATATTTTCCTACGGTGACCGGAACCATTCATCAGGCCCTGGGTTTACTGTAGTCATTTTATGTTGTCGAACGCAGTCGGAACAGTACATTTTGTAATTCAAGCATACTGATTTGCACAACAAGGCAATTGATCAGGGTGGGCAGGAGACAAAGCGTGATACACAAGATTGTGCTGATGCTTCAAGTTGCACTCCACCAGCAACGCAACTTCAGCGTGCAAAAAAATATCGTGCATGGAGCTCACAGCAGGTGGGCCTGTGTGTTTTAAATGCCAGGGCTGATTTTTAGTACTAGTCCGGGCCTGGTTTGGAGCTACAAGTATTAATAAACAGAAAAAAGTTTAGATTATAAAGTTTTTGGAGGAGTTCTACTGCAGTGATGCGCACAAGCAAACACCCATTTTTTTTTCAAACTTAAGTTAGATGTCACTGCCTCATACAAAACTACTTTCACTAGAAAAACTTAAAATTTTAAAACAAATAAATCTATTAATTTTTTGGATTCTGCTGCTACAACAAACGCACACTGTTTTTGTCCACTAAACAAACTACTTATTTCAGAATGATATCTAACTCAGTCTATATACTTGTACTACTGTATTAAATATGCATCAATAACAACCAGTAGTCCATCTAAACTCCCTGACATATTGAAATGAAAACCAATTGTTTAGCAAACTATTCTAGCTGACTGATTTCTGCAGAACTGTTTCACAATAATCACAACAATTCTATTGTTTTCTCTGGTCCTCTGTCATCCCGAACACTATTTTTTGAGCAGAACACCGCAGCTAACATCCTCCTTACACGCTGCCTGTTCTAACATTGCAGATGATAAAACAAGGGAGGGTTATATAGAGGCATGCAAAACTCGCAAGAAATTATGTTTTCCTCATTTTGAGATTTGAAATTTGGACGCGAAACCGAGTCATGACTCGGTTTCACTCTGCACCCCAAATCTCAAATCTGTCGGATTTCTCAGAACCGCTCATCTCCAGTATATACCATTCAAAAGAAGCGTGTCAAAACTCTGTCAAAATTCAGCCCTTCTGAATGGATGTCTATTAATTCCTGAGAACTCTAGACTTAATTAGGATTCAATTTATACTGTTATTTATGATAATAGTTGTAAATCTCTTTTGTTGTATAATCATCATTATATATTTATTTATATAGCGCCACTAATTCCGCTGTACAGAGACTCACATCAGTCTCTGCCCCAATAGAGCTTAAAGTCTAAATTCCCAAACTCTTACACAGACAGACTAGGGTAAATTTTGATAGCAGCCAATTAATCTACTAGTATGTTTTTGGATTGTGGGAGGAAACTGAAGTACCCCGAGGAAACCTACGCAAACACAGGGAGAACATGCAAACTCCACACAGATAAAGTCATGGTTGGGAATCAAACTCATGAACCCAAAATTGTGAGGCAGAAGTGCTAACCACTAAGCCAACGTGCTGCTCTAATGGTCTTTTACTCTAGTTTAGTTATTTTCTTGCTCTCATATATGAGAGCCAAATCTTACTTGCTGTGAATCCCTGCAATTACTCTTCTTGAATTTTCTACAGAGATCTTCATATACTTAACTCATTGAGGTGACTCTAATGAAACAAACCTAACACACATTTATTCCATATCAAATTGTATATAGATTGCTTCAGCATATAATATTATGGCCCTTTATATTAGATGGATTAGTATAACTATTTGAACACTATTATTCCTTCACAGAGCACAATTATGCACACAAATAAGGAGCTGCACAAATCAGTGTAGCCACACTTAGTTCATGTTTCAATCGTGCAATTCTATCACATTAACATCATATATAGAATTAGAATATCTGTGTCATAAAGGATTACGGGTATCAATTGTAATGCGCTACGGAATTTGCTGGCACTATATAAATAAATGTTGATGTTGATGATATTACACCATTCACTAAGTTAGATACAGTGCCTATAGGTCTATCATTGACCAAAGCTGTCTAGGTTTCTATGATTCCCGTATTACTGTTCATTCATTCTGCAAGTAAATTTTATCAATAATTTAATCTCTACAGTCATTATTTGAATCCTTTTGTTCCTTCACAAAGCACAGTTATGCACACAAAAAGAGGGCTGCCCAATTCAGAAGCAGCCACACTTAATTTGTGTTATAGTTCTGCCAAACTGACATCATATATGAGGGGAGACTATCTGTACCAAATCAATGGATATAAAGATTTTGAGTACTACAACAATCACTATCCTAGACATTGCATTCATAGGTCTATCATAGACCGACACTGTACGCAGTGTGTTATGTCCGTATTGTCGCTACCAAGAAATATTGTTCGAGGCGATTAATGTGGTTCCAAAGCACAAAAGAGATTTAATAGCAAAATTTAGCAGAACACAATAATAATACAAAGTAAAACCGATACATATTCTGCGCAGCACTGGATCCAGGATCAGTCCGTCATTTCTGATGTATGTTGGCAAAGAGAGACTGTTCCTAAATCAGAAGCTACTTATATGCTGTTAAGTTTAGAAAAAAAACACTGATGATATCACAAAATATACACAGATAACACTAAGAGAGTTCTTCATTGGTCTAGGGTTTACAATGTTCCAGTAGACTGCTGGTCATAGGTCAGTTCATTTGATCTTCTTCCAAAGGAGGGTGCAACTCGCTCCAACTGTAGCCTACGTGTTTTCCCGCCGAAGAATCGGTTTAAACTGGCCCATAAGAAGAGTGCTTTTGTGTATTATTCTGATATTGCTTATAACTTTTGACCGCTATATACAATTGCTACTCTGTAGAAACCGAGTTACTGCTTGTGAAATATGGATTGATATAAGAGCAAACTCTATATATTTTAGAGGACCTGAACCATAAATACCTTTACTGTAATATTATCTGTGGAAAAATAACTTTTAATACATTTATTAAATAATCAAGTGTGGATTGGAACATTTAGAAAATGTGTTCTATTTACAAGTGTAACTGTGAATATAAGTGTGTGTGTGTGTGTGTGTGTTTACCCGTGCGATTGCGTCATGAGACGTGGCGTACTAATCGCAATCGCATGGTAAACCAATATTTATTTAGCTGACTTCATTAAATTATTTGACTTCCACAAGTGTTTGCAAATAAAAAAAAATAGACACCTACTTCTTTGGTATATAATTTTATAATCCTCAGCAAAAACTGATAAAAACAAACATTATAGCTAAATAGCACCATAGTGATCTCCTACTTGTATCATTATCAGCAAATTCCGTAGCGATTTACAATTGGGAACAAACATTAATAAGACAATACTGGGTAATACATACAGAGAGGTAAGAGAACCCTTCTCGCAAGCTTACAATCTATAGAATGCAGGTGAATACTTCTATCTCCCATTAGATGGTGAGGTTGTCTATGCTGTGTATGGTCATCAGTATGATTTAGACTAAACCCTGAGCAGGCGCAGGCTTTCCACCTGAAAAACAGTATACTTCTGCGGTCACCGGGGTTTGATTCGAACATACATGCAGGGCAACGCCCTTACTGCCTTATCCGCCCGTTCCCCACCTCGTTCCCTCCCTGAAATCATAGGCTGTAGTAAGTGTCTTTTGTAGTTGAAGATTAATTGAACGTGGCTGCGTTCTGTGGCGTATGGGCCGGTTCTGTGCATGCAAAGAGTGTGTTTGTGGTATGTACGTTCAAAATCGCCATTTCCGTTCTTTGATTAATTAGGTCTTATATGTGAAAAAAAGTGTGCTCCAAATTTGAAAATGTCACAGTGAACTGATCTTGAGATAATGAACTATGATCTATATGTATCAACCAAATTTCTTTTGGAATACTACCTTATTATATTGCATTGCTGAGCGTTCTATGATTAAGTCTTCTTTGGGTTTAAGATGATTAGGTATAGCACAAGCTTTAAATGATCAACCAGATTGTAAAATGAAATGGATATTAGACATTTTGGAAAATCTCCTTAACCCTTTCCAGACCTTCACAAAAATCACAAACAACACTTTTCCAATTTTCTTCACTATTTTCTTTGGAGTATTTAGGAAACCATCCTGTACCCACCTGCAAACTTGCCTACTGACAGTTTTGATGTTTTGATTGAAACACTGGAACAAGTCTTTTACATAGGTGCAGTTTCCCTATTTCAGGAATGACATTTTCAAAACATAAATCTGTACAATAGCACCACTAGACCATAATATTGCACAAAGGGTTAACAGCAGATGGTGGCAAGTTGGATAATACAGTTGGTTTGCTTTAAATAGCCTAGTGGACAGAAATTTTTATATACAAAAGTATAAAAGTAAGAAGTACACTGCTGCATCCCTAGTAAGCGCATTCTGTACCAAAAATTAAAAAAGGCCAAAATCATGAGTCTAACTTGAATGATATCCTAATTAATGAAAATCAGTGTGTTAAGGCTTGACAGCTGTCTCGATCTGCAGTGTGCAACTATTGCAGTATTGCAAAATGTTCTTTTCTTAATCAAGTAGAAAATCTGCATAAATTATACATTGTAGCTGTATATTTAGTTTATCTTCTCTTAAACTTTTTATGCACTTT
Source organism: Mixophyes fleayi (assembly GCF_038048845.1). Lineage (NCBI taxonomy): Eukaryota > Metazoa > Chordata > Amphibia > Anura > Limnodynastidae > Mixophyes > Mixophyes fleayi. The sequence continues at coordinate 298,896,985 of NC_134405.1, read as the reverse complement.
TCAACTTACTACTCATTGAATACAATATTCTTTTACCATTACCACTGATAGTTCCCCACAAGTAAATAGTCTAAGAAAACAGGTCTTTAATTTATCTATTAAGCCATGCTTTTCTTCTTTACATTCTAAGTATAGTTACATGAATGGTATTGCCATGTATTATTTTGAATTGTAGTGTAACTAAAGGATTGTGTTTGAGTGGCACCTCATATTCGGGACTGCCATTTCTTGTTTTTCTAGAACTTTCCTGGTTGTACTGGAGACCTTAATCTGCCAAAGCTAGCTTTATTAAATGGAAAAGTCTACCAAACCTAAAATACTACTGGTACCATTACAAGTATATATGCAATTGTTTTAGAAGCTTAACAGAGCTGAAGATATTTGGGCTAAATATGAATCATACTTGACAACTCTCCCGGAATGTCCAGGAGAATCCCGCATTTTGCGAGAGTCTCACGGACTCCTGGGAGAGTATGGCAATCTCCCGGATCTGCTCACTTCACTAGGAAGTGAGCACTTCCTAGTGAAGTGGGCAGAATTAGGTCCCAAACGCTGCGATTCCTGGTAAATCGCGGCGTTTGGCCTCACCCCCCACTGTCAAATGACGCGTTTGCGTCATTACGTCACGAGGGCAAGTCCAAAATGATGCGCATTTTGGAGGCCCCCCCCCCCCCCCACCACCATGCCCACCTCCCCCGGCAGGCTCCCGGAAGCCAACTTTCTAAAGTTAGTAAGTATGATATGAATTGTGGGGACATATTTCTTCTCAGTAAACATGCTAAAGGTTGCTGAAGTTAGTCTGTTTTAAATGAATAGTACTTTCAGCAGAGAACATCAGTTTGCACTCTAATGCTCGGCAGGACCCTACAACTTCCAGGCCTGTTTAGCTTTGAGCCATGTTGCTCCAGGGCACTGCTCATCTCTGCTCTGATGGCAGATAGCTTGGATAAAAAAATATATTACTGATCTCAAGACCAGGGTCTGGTGTTCACATGATTATATTAGATAAATACTATGCCTTTTTGAACTACAATATAGTAAAGCTAACAAAAAATACACCACTAGAATAGCTTCTGATACAAGTCCAGGGGGTATATTTACTAAACTGCGGTTTGAAAAAGTGGAGATGGTGCCTATAGCAACCAATCAGATTCTAGCTGTTATTTTGCAGACTGTACTCAATAAATGATAGCTAGAATCTGATTGGTTGCTATAGGCAACCTATCCACTTTTTCAAACCCCCAGTTTAGTAAATATGGGTCACTAACATATTGAATTTTGTATCATTCTTATACCCTTTTTCTTCAATAAACTGCAAAGGAAAAAACAGCACATAGGTATATAATGTATACATGTATGTGTGTGTTTGAGTGTGTGTTTTTATTTGTGTTTATATATGTATGACTTGCTATGCCTGTTTTTGTCTGATTGCCCTATTATCATCTAATATGTTGTGTTTGAGCAATTAAGTATACAAATCAAGCTTTAAAGGAAAGGGGCTGCCACTGGCACAGACAACATTAGCCTAGGTTTGTAAGAAATTAAACAACATGTTGATTAGAAAATTGTTGGTTTATGAAACTGTTTTACAAACAGGGTTTGTAAAACATACAAAGTGCAGGATGCAGTGGTGAAAATATATAGATATATTTGAGTTTGAAAGTTGACAGAAGTGTTGATATACTGAGTAATGGCGGTCCTATATAAGCACTTTACCTGAAATGAGCTGCAGAGGAAATAGTTTGAATATATTTCTCTATATATTAATTGGAATGAAATTTGCTACAAGCGCCGACACACAGAATAACATTAGGCATTTACATTACCTTTATAAGCAGTGGGGTGCAGAGGAAAATATGTTGTACTGTACCTCTCATGATTAAAAATACAGACAACCATTGCAGCTAGTGAACACAAGGCCTGCAAATGTTACAAAGACTATATGAAATGGTGACAGAGTAGCAGGTGGTCACATAGTGTTAAACTCAATACTGATTAAGCCATCTTAATTTCAATTTTTACAAATATTAGGTTATTTTGTTGTTACATTGAAGTGTAGTACGAATTAACGATGATTTAAACACCGACAGTGTTTATACCTACATAATTATTACAATACTGAACAGAGCGACATGTAAGAAAGACCTATTTAGCTGTAAACAGACACAGGGCAGATCCGATGTGAGGAGATAGACACCCTACACTTCTAGCTAAATATCTAAAGAAATGGACAAAAGCAGTTTGGTTTCTGTCTCTATAGCCCCCCCCGCCCTCCACTTGTAGTTGAATAGAAAAAAAGCAGCCTGCATAGACTGTAGAATTAGAATATAAAAAGAAATGGACAAAGGCAGTTTGGTATCTGTCTGCATCAGCCCCCCCCCCCCCATCCACTTGTAGTAAAATAGAACAAAAGCAGCCTGCATAGACTGTAGAACTAGAATATAAAAATAAATGGACAAAAGCAGTTTGGTATCTGTCTGCATCATCCCCCCATCCCCCCCATCCACTTGTAGTAAAATAGAACAAAAGCAGCCTGCATAGACTGTAGAACTAGAATATAAAAAGAAATGGACAAAGGCAGTTTGGTATCGGTCTGCATCAGCCCCCCCCCATCCACTTGTAGCAAAATAGAAAAAAATCAGCCTGCATAGACTGTAGAATTAGAATATACAAAGAAATGGACAAAAGGCAGTTTGGTATCTGTCTGCATCAGATATCCTCTCCACTAGGAGTAAAATAGAAAACTATTCAGCCGTTATATAATCTAGAATATAAATAGAAATTGAGAAAGGCAATTTGGTATCTGTCTGCATCATAATCATCAACATCATCATTAGCGCCCTTGTTGCTTACACAAATCACCCCCTCATCATCTTCTAATTCCAAAGTGGCATCCTCAATTTGTGTATCACCGGCTACACTCGGGCTGTTCAGGCACATATTAGCAGAACTGCTGAAAGGGCCCCTCTTTATGGGTACACTAACAGAATGCTCACGATTAGACATTGCACTGTTGGATGGACTCTCCACAGGGATTGGTGTCATTTCTGATTCAGAGCAAACATTATCCTCTAATGCCTTACTGTTATCTTGCAGCTCGGCTTTGACGCTTAACAGTAGTTGTGCACCAATTGTAGACTCGGTAACATTTTGGATCTGCCACTAATAGAGAAAGGTGAAGGCCTCATTCTCTCATTGCCACTGCGTATGTAGAATGGCATGTTGGCAATTTTTTTTTTATCAGCACTTAACTTTTCCTCAGTTACATTTCTTTTCGCTTCAACACGGTAATTTTTTTTTGGGTGTGTGTTTTTTTGACTGATTTCAAAAGACTGTGTAGTTTGACATCGCCTTTCCCAGATGACGTACTGGGAACACTACCATCAGGACTGGTTACAGAACCTGGTTGCTCATTCTGCTCATATGTGGACTGCTTTGAATCCATTCTGAGCCCAAAGGACTTGTAGTGCTACAAATTGTTTTAGACACTGCTGACAAATATGACTTTTGACCGCCACAAAAATTAATGCGAAAGATTGGGGGACACCCCAAAAGCACTTGGGAGTGCTAAATATTATTTTTTTAGACTGCTGACAAATATGACTGTTGACCGCCACAAAAATGAATGCCAAAGAATGGGGGGCACCCCAAAAGCACTTGGAGTGCCAGAAACTGCACAAAAAAACCCTCCTCTATCCTCCTCTTACTGCTGGAACAACTGGAATTAATATTACAATGGTATTGCATACAAACAATAATGTGTCCAAATACTGATCTGTCCCTGTGCTGATCTAGCCAGTGTGACCTAACCCTGCTCTCTCCCTCTGTCAAATGGCGATGGATTGCTATGGAGGCGGGTATTTATGCTTTTCAAATCTCGCGAGAACCGAGCTCAGAAATACGAATACGTTACAATGACGTTTTGCCTTGATTTTGAATCTGAATGGGCGGGAGAGTACCGAGCGTGCTCGGCTCGGTAAACGGATAGGCTAAATTCGGATGAATTTGGATCTCGGGGAACCGAGCCCGCCCATCTCTACTTATTAGTAAAAATACTATTTCCAAAAGGGGAGAACACATGTGGTTTGAGCTATCTCGCCTCTCGTAAAGCAAAAAAATAAAGAAGTACAATAAAGAAAGATTAAAAAAATGCCTCCTCCCTTACATTTTTGAGTCTGACATATTCAGCATCTGGCCGGTCCACTGGGGGAACAGGGGTGTGAAAAAACTGATTTAAAATATAATACAAGCTTTTGTTGCACTACCACTGCCAGCATGTACATGGGCTCCAGTGTATACAGTGCATACTTGCATACTTGTTAAAAAATAAATCATGCTCCCTATTCCTCAATAAATCATGCCCACGTTCCTCCATAAATAAATCATACCCTCATTCCGCAATAAATTCTGCAAGGACAAGTATTTCTCAGTGAATGCTGGCACTTGTAGTTCCAAAGAACTTGGACTATATTTTCAGAGTATTTTCTTAAAGACCAATGCCCAGGGACCACAGGAGGACCCAGAAATTGTTTTCAGGCTGCATCGTAGAGGTCTGGGCCCAATGCTGAGTAGGCTTGGCTTGGAAATGATAGGGAGGGGACTTTCTAATCTTATTTATATTTAACACATGACATCTGATTTTACCATGTGGTTTGGCCTGAACTGCAGCACTTTATGGATTTTGTCGAAGTCGTATAATTGGATGAACGAAAGTATACTGGTTAATATTGTTTTATCGTGCGATTGCACTCAGTATGCCACGCTACACGTGGCATGGCGCGATCATGCGGTAAAATACGCACGCACACACTTGCACTACAACATTTAGTTATTTATATCTTTCATATTCATTTTGATATATTCATATTGATTCCATACCACAGTGAATTATGAGCAGAAAATATTTAGTATATTATTAGTTTATATATTTTGATTATATGTACACTTTAGTGTTATTTAAGGTCTAGGTTACAGGAAACGTGTCATGTCTGGTATCATTTTAATCCCCTATTCATCAGCAGTTGTCCGGTTCTTTGCATACTCTAGTTAGTGATGTTAGAGAATAAAACACTTAAAGTGATACGACTATAAAATGCTAATAGACTAGTTGTAACTGGATTCTTGGCGGGAAAGTCAGAGCACGACCTCTGGAGAGATGACCCCCACCTTTGGATATTTTGGTTTGAACTGGCCTATGACCTGCAGCATTCTGGACCTTCCTGATACCTGGACCAATAGAAGCAAGCCACACCATCTGCATTGTTCTCACTGTAACACTGAGTGTATATAATAACAGCTCTCACTGACACTGGCCTCAGTCTTGTCTGACCACAGTATTCTGGAGTGAAGTACTGTGCGCTGGTACCAGTTAGCGCAAGCGAGCTCAGCGGTATGTATTTATCTTTTTGGTATTGGCTGTACTGTATTATAATTATGTATTGAACTGTTAAATTTTACATCTGCTAAAATAAATGTCTTTGTGCTTTGGAAACACTATACAATCGCTTATGCAATGCTTATTTGAAAATGATAGAATTACTTTAATAGTTTCCAAACCGCCACAAATTGGATACGGTTTAGGTTTTCAGCCTCCAAACTGCAAATAGTAAATCTACCGCCTGGTGTTTGTTATTATTACTGGAGCAAGAAGATTGGTAAGTGTGTATGAAATCTATATAGTCATTACGCATGTGGTCGACCTATGCAAATCGTATGGCAGACCCAGCAAAACTTTCTTCTTTAACTTTTTATTAATAAAGATTTTTTTTTAAATTTGGTTGATAATGGCTATCTCATAGCATATTAGCATATTATACCCTTTGCTGACATTTTACACACGTCTTGATGATATAATAACAGAAAGTCATTATAAATTAATTTGAATAAAAGAAGATAATCTCACCTACCTGTGCTCCCTGATCCTCCAAATTGGTGGGTCCCGCGCTGCTTGTACCATTCTCAGCAGCAAGTACTCACTTGTGCTCTGTGTGGGCTATTTCTGAATGTCATTGCATGAATCGCTGGATTAGGTGAGCGCCCGATAAGATATTCTACTTTTATTAATGTCACATAATTCCACCAAGTACTACATTTTTTGTTTTGGGTGGAGCTATCCTTTAATGTTAATGAATAAAAACACAAAGCAAAGAAAAGGAGTAACTTTGCACCTGGGCAAAACCATGTTGCATTAGAGGGGGAGGTAAATTTTAACTGTAGGGACAGATTTATATTTGCCATACGGCATGTTATAGATCAGCTTTAATTTCAGTGTAAAAATAAAGCTATCAAGTATTTGTATTTGTGCGCTACTTGAAAAAACAGCCAATATATCCTTATGTGCAAAAATAAGTCAAATAAGTCCTTGCATGGTAACATGGTTTGTCCGTTTGCAAAGTACATCCACGTAAGATATTGAAAACTAAGGTAAGTTCTGATGCTCCTGGGATGGATGGGCCGAAAATATTATGAGGTTGTCTATATATGTGCTTAATAATGTAAAGAAAGTTGTTCCCTGCAACCAGTTGTGTTGTCCTGGGCTTCTTTACTGATGTATATATTTTACTACACTTTTGTAAAAAAAAAAAAGAGCAAAAATAAATTACTAATAATAACTTTTTTTATTCATTACATTTTATTGATTTTTTAAATAAAGAGAAGGGTACAGCATAAAAAAGTGAGCGAGGAAGAGTGCACCTATTATGCATAATGGGCCGGAGTCATTCAGGAGAGCAAGGCAAAAAAATAAATAATTCTGCACAAACCATGTTACAATGCAAAGGGTACAAATTAGTTTATTATTTTGCATGTAAGGAAAATACTGGCTTCTTGTTCATGTAGCACACAAATACTTGATACTTGAAAGTTGATCTAGGACATGCCCTACCCCAACTATAAATTTGTCCCCATATTTTAAATTTACCTCCCCCTCCAATGCACAATGGTTTTGCCAAGGTGCAGAGTTACTCCTTTTTTTGCTTTGCTCACCTTAATGACTCAATAACTACATTACAATATGAGGTTCTCAGCATACAGTTGTTAAGGTTAACTTAAAATGAATATATGGTATAAATGTATCCAGGGCCTGATTAAGGGTTCTGGCCGCCCTAGGCTAATACGGCCGCAGCGCAATCATGAGATTCTGCCCCCCAAAGCTGCTGTATTTTTTAAATACCCCCTGCAGCCATTTTCCTTAACCACAACCCCCCCCACAGCCATTTTCCTTAACCCCTGCTGCAGCCATTTTCTTTACCTCCCACCCTGCATCCATCCCCCTTGCAGCTATTTTCCTTACCTCCACTCTGCTAGCTAGCTATCCCCCCCGTCACATCAAAACTCCCCCAGTCACATATATCAGCCCCCCTCCTCTGCCCTCCTTCATACATATCAACCTCTCTCCCTCCCTATAGATTTTCATGGCAGCCCCCCCCCTCCCACCCTATAGATTTGTATGACAGTCCCCCTCTCCCTCCCTATACATATGCATGACAGTCCCCCCTCTCCCTCCCTATAGATATGCAGGGTAGTCCCCCCCCTCCCTATAGATATGCAGGATAGTTGCCCCCCCTCTCTATAGATATGCAGGGTAGTTCCCCCCCTCCCAATAGATATGCAGGGTAGTTCCCCCCCTCCCTATAGATATGCAGGGCAGTTCCCCCCCCCTCCCTATAGATATGCAGGGTAGTTCCCCCCCTCTCTATAGATATGCAGGGTAGTCCCCCCCTCCCTATAGATATGCAGGGTAGTTCCCCCCTCCCTATAGATATGCAGGGTAGATCCCCCCTCCCTATAGATATGCAGGGTAGTTCCCTCCCCCCCTTCCTATAGATATGCAGGGCAGTTACCCCTCCCTATAGATATGCAGGGCAGTTCCCCCCCTCCCTATAGATATGCAGGGCAGTTCCCCCCCCTCCCTATAGATATGCAGGGCAGTTCCCCCCCTCCCTATAGATATGCAGGGCAGTTCCCCCCCCTCCCTATAGATATGCAGGGCAGTTCCCCCCCCTCCCTATAGATATGTAGGGCAGTTCCCCCTCCCTATAGATATGCAGGGCAGTTCCCCCCCTCCCTATAGATATGCAGGGTAGTTCCCCCCCTCCCTATAGATATGCAGGGTAGACCCCCCCTCCCTATAGATATGCAGGGTAGTTCCCCCCCTTCCTATAGATATGCAGGGCAGTTACCCCTCCCTATAGATATGCAGGGCAGTTCCCCCCCCCCTCCCTATAGATATGCAGGGCAGTTCCCCCCCCCCTCCCTATAGATATGCAGGGCAGTTCCCCCCCCCTCCCTATAGATATGCAGGGCAGTTCCCCCCCTCCCTATAGATATGCAGGGCAGTTCCCCCCCTCCCTATAGATATGCAGGGCAGCTCCCCCCCCCTCCCTATAGATATGCAGGGCAGTTCCCCCCCTCCCTATAGATATGCAGGGCAGTTCCCCCCCCTCCCTATAGATATGCAGGGCAGTTCCCCCCCCCTCCCTATAGATATGCAGGGCAGTTCCCCCCCTCCCTATAGATATGCAGGGCAGTTCCCCCCCCTCCCTATAGATATGCAGGGCAGTTCCCCCCTTCAATTACCTGTGCCAGCGTTGCTCCTCTCCTCAGATCAGCAGATAGGAAGTGAAGACGTCCTGCTTCCTGTCTGCTACACAGCAACAGGCAGCCTGGCGATTGGCTGTGTGTTGCTAACCACTGACCACCATTGCTTTTGATTGTCGAGCCCTCCACCCCCCCCGCGGCGACCCCCCCTCCCCCACCCCGAAAAAAAAAATGAATGAAGAAAAAAAATGTAAAAAAATACCCACAGGGCAGCGCCCCCCGGGACCCAGCGCCCCAGGCTGCAGCCTGGTCAGCCTAGTGGTTGATCAGGCCCTGAATGTATCCCATATTTCCTAGACTTTAATTATGTGCCATACACCAGCAAATGTGGATTGGTTTTCCATCTCGTGGCAGTACTATACCCAGGGCCGGATTAAGACACTGTAGGCCCCTGGGCTAGGGGTACTGTGAGGCCCCCATTTGTCAAGCGGCTTATGCCTAATCCAATATTTTTGGGGGCTCCCCAGTATTATCGGATTGGGCATAAGTAGTTTGAGCTGTGTTCCTTTTAATATACCAAATCAGTATTTTCAAAATGGCAAAAATAAGTTAAATACAAAATTAAATTTTTCCTTACAGTGCCAGCCATTACCCAGCAATGATCTCCCACCCCACCCTATCCAGCCATGATCTCCCCCAGCAGTGCCAGCCATCACCCTGCTGCAATGCTCTCCCACCCCTCCCTCCCCATTCATGATCTCCCCCAACAGTGCCAGACATCACCCTGCTGCAACGCTCTCCCACCCCTCTCTCCCCAGTCAGGATCTCCCCCAACAGTGCCAGCCATCACCCTGCTGCAATGCTCTCCCACCCCTCTCTCCCCAGTCATGATCTCCCCCAACAGTGCCAGCCATCACCCTGCAATGATCTCCCACCCCTCTTTCTCCAGCCATGATCTACCCCAACAGTGCCAGCCATCACCCTGCAATGATCTCCCACCCCTCCCTCTCCAGCCATGATCTCCCCCAACAGTGCCGCTGTGACAGCCTCCCCCTTCCCCCCACCTTCGGGCGCTTACCTCCGTCTTCAACTGGTGTTCTTCATTCAATCACTCACTCCCTGTTGCCTGTAGTGTCCTTCCGCGGTGCAGAGCAATCTCCTTACTGAGGAGATCTCCTCAGTAAGGAGAATAATAAGCGCTGTGGACGGACAACTGTGCCTGAAGCCTACCATTTGATGTGACGTCACGTTCATTCAATGGGATTCGCCAGCCACGGTACAGGCTGTAGCGCGGCCGACGGCTCGCTACAGCTGACTTGCTGAAAATAATTTTAAAAAAAAATAATTAGTAGTTTCAAGGGCCCCATGGATGTCCGAGGCCCCTGGGCTGTAGCCCAGCTAGACCTCGGGTTAATCAGGCTCTATTTGTACCCTTGATATGATTTTTCTCAATGAAGGCAGGTTGTTCCATTTCCAAGCCTTTACTTTTAGTGCTTTTGTGAAGAGAAATATGTGGCCATTAGGTAGGTGACGTGACCTCCCCAGTTTGCTGGCTATGTGTCCCCTCTAACATGGACTTTTCTTTTAAAGACATTGCTTGGATAAATTTGATCACATTTTGATTGCATTAATATTTGTGGTTTTTTCAAGAACATATTGTCTAATGTAACAGTTGTATCTTAGCAACAAACTCCTTACTACTAATAATAGATTTCTAGAAATATATTGAAATTTGACATGAGGTTTGCTCAGTCCATAATTTCGAGTCCTTGATTAGTTTGAAATGCAGCAAAACAGTTATAGTAAATTATTTATTTCAACTAATTATCTTAATATAATTGAATGACTGTACAAGAGAAACTTAGACACATTGAGGGGGAGGTTCTGTCAACACCTAACCTAATAATAAAACAACCAATCTTTTCATTTCCAGAGAGAGGTTTTTAAATATTTAGAATTATGCATATGTTTATAGCGTCAAACTTTACTGTATTTTGTCATGGATAATTGAAGTGAGTTGGACTCCTTCATGTTGCATTATTTAATGGCATCAGCAAGGATAGATTGAAACTACCGTGTTTCCCCGATAATAAGACACTGTCTTATTTTTTTTTTTGGTCAAAAAAACACCATAGGGCTTATTTTCAGGGTAGGGCTTATTTTAATTAACATTGACAGCAATTTCAATTAAACAAAGGTAAAGGTAAATGCGAACAAAAAAAAATCTACCTTTATTCAAAAATGGTCATGTCATCTTCTTTAACAACATCATCATAAGTGTCCATACCCTGGATTTCTTGCGCCTCCATTTCCTTCAGAAGAAGTGGACCCAATCTGTCATGTCCAGCAATATAGCTCTCCTTAAATGAGCATGTCTTGTCCAGGTAGCCTGCTCGTAGTGCATTGGCGACACAGCTGTCAGTAATTTTATCCCATGACTTCTTCACCCAAGTCACGACCTCTTGCAGACGGGGCTTCACAAAGTTTCCACGCTAATTTCTTTCCATTCTATTTTCAATGTAGTCATTGACTTCCATGCGCAAATGGTCCTTGAATGGCTTGTTTATTGCAATATCAAGGGTCTGGAGATAGGCAGTCATTCCTGCGGGAATCATTACTTGATCTATTCTTCTCTCTGCAAGGAAGTTCTTCATGTCTTTAGCGCGGTGAGTGCTGGCTGAATCCCAGACTATCAGACCTCTTTGGTCACCTCGCATAACAAGTGGCAGCATTAAATCGACCCACTTCCTTATAACGGCTTGTGTGCACCAGGCTTTTTCGGTTTCAAGAACGTAAACGCCTGCAACACGTTCAATCTTATCTTTCTTGCCCTTACTGATGATAAGAGGTGTGGCTTTCTTTCCATCCAAAACGAATTGCCAAAACACAGGTAACCCGTGCAATTTCATAGCCAGTGGTGGGAATGTAGATTGACGTCGCACCCCTGTGATGAACTGTCGTTTGAGATTCTTGACCCATAAACACTGCAGTTTCATCCATAGCAATCATATTGCAGGTTCGGTATTTAGAAAAGTTGATCCTATCAAGAAAGGACTTGAATGCAAGTGCTCGTTTAATAACTTTAACATCTTCCAGCTTAAACAGTGTTGTTGATCTTCTTAGAGACAGTTCATATCGCTGAAGGAAACCGTCCAACCAGTGCTGTGATGCTTTGAATCCTTCTGGGACCATTTGGAACTGTGGTGCCGTCGCAAGGGCAAAAACTTGGATATCAGCCCTGCGCACAACCAACGCCTTTGCTCTCCTGTCTGCAATCCATTCACCAATGAGGTTCTCCAAGTCAGGATATAAGGGTTGCCGGCCTGATCCAGACCTACGCTTTTTACCTTTTCCCTCATCCACCTGTTGATTGAGATTATTATAATCTGCTCTCCATTTTCTGACCATTCGAAGATCCAAAAGTTTTTCTTTATAGAAAACTGAAAGATTATTCCCTTGTGACTCCTCTACAATTGCTTTCTTGTAACCAACAGTATAACTCTTCCGTTTTGTACTCATGTCTGGGGGTCAAAACAGACAGAATAATAAAATGCTGCTTTTATCCTCCATCATGCCCCTCAGTGCTGCTTTTATCCTCCATCATGCCCCTCAGTGCTGCTTTTATCCTCCATCATGCCCCTCAGTGCTGCTTTTATCCTCCATCATGCCCCTCAGTACTGCTATGATCCTCCATCATGCCCCTCAGTGCTGCTTTGATCCTCCATCATGCCCCTCAGTGCTGCTTTTATCCTCCATCATGCCTCTCAGTGCTGCTTTAACCCCATCATGCCCCCTCAGTGCTGCTTTGATCCTCCATCATGCCCCTCAGTGCTGCTTTTATCCTCCATCATGCCCCCTCAGTGCTGCTTTAACCCCATCATGCCCCTCAGTGCTACTTTGATCCTCCATCATGCCCCTCAGTGCTGCTTTTATCCTCCATCATGCCCCTCAGTGCTGCTTTTATCCCCATCATGCCCCCTCAGTGCTGCTTTAACCCCATCATGCCCCCTCAGTGCTGCTTTTATCCTCCATCATGCCCCTCAGTGCTGCTTTTATCCTCCATCATGCCCCTCAGTGCTGCTTTGATCCTCCATCATGCCCCTCAGTGCTGCTTTGATCCTCCATCATGCCCCTCAGTGCTGCTTTGATCCTCAATCATGCCCCCTCAGTGCTGCTTTAACCCCATCATGCCCCTCAGTGCTGCTTTAACCCCACCATGCCCCTCAGTGCTGCTTTGATCCTCCATCATGCCCCTCAGTGCTGCTTTGATCCTCAATCATGCTCCCTCAGTGCTGCTTTAACCCCATCATGCCCCTCAGTGCTGCTTTAACCCCACCATGCCCCTCAGTGCTGCTTTGATCCTCCATCATGCCCCTCAGTGCTGCTTTAACCCCATCATGCCCCTCAGTGCTGCTTTGATCCTCCATCATGCCCCCTCAGTGCTGCTTTAACCCCATCATGACCCTCAGTGCTGCTTTGATCCTCCATTATGCCCCTCAGTGCTGCTTTTATCCCCATCATGCACCCTCAGTGCTGATTTAACCCCATCATGCCCCTCAGTGCTGCTTTGATCCTCCATCATGCCTCTCAGTGCTGCTTTGATCCTCCATCATGCCCCCTCAGTGCTGCTTTAACCCCATCATGCCCCTCAGTGCTCCTTGTATCCCCATCATGCCCCTCAGTGCTCCTTTTATCCCCATCATGCCCCCTCAGTGCTGCATACCTGTTTTTTTCTGTGTCCTGCCTCGCGTCTCAGCTCTCCTCCACGGCTCTCAACAATGGCACTGGCACATCAGGGGGAAGGAAGAGGAGCGCGCTCACTGCTGCAGCCTGTGATTGGATGCCGGCGCAAAATCGCGGCATTAATGTCAGGAAAGGTGGGCGGATAGGGTACCAGTGTGTACCGTAGCAGAGCGCAGGGAAAATGGTGCTTGTGATAGTGCTTAATTTCCAGGTAGGGCTTATTTTAGCCGTTGGAAAGGAATTTAGGGTAGAGCTTATAAAGTGACTAGGTCTTATTATCAGGAAAACACGGTAGGTGCTATGTCACTTGATGTGAGGTGATCACATGACATTCTCAGCCAATACTGACATGCCTTCTTTTGATATATGGATTAATAGCTCCTTAGACATAAAAACATATAAGAGAATTTATATTAATAGAGATCAGCGACCCTTTTAAGATTCGCTTCACAAATTGATTTGCACTCTCAAATTTAAAAGTTTATGGTTCATGTACATGTTTATCCGAAACAAGACACAATCTCTTTTTTTCCTGAGTAAACTTTTTCTACACTACACAGAAAAACAAGGAAAGAGAGAGGATGTTTCTTTAAATCTCCTGTTTGCTTTTTTTATTATTATTTATTATATTGATGCGCTGTTACCACTCTGTGATGACTAAACCTATATTTATATTTTCAATTTGCTGCTTAGTAGAGCAAAATAACTTGCATATATTGCCTATGTAGCATCTTTAGAATGGAGTGCTGAATACACATTGAATACCACTGGACTTACTGAGTATATACCCTTTATCTGCAATATTATGTGGGGAAAATAATTGTACATTGTTTACCTGTCACCAGTGTACATTGAAGTTAAAAAGAAATAATGCATAGGGAGTAAGAAGTTATTTATATCTGAGATTATTATTATTATTATTATTATTATTATTATTATTATTACTATTATTATTATTATTATTATTATTATTATTATACATTTATACAGCAGCAATCATATTATGGAGCGCTGTACAGAAGATTTGTAGTCCGTCCCTGCCCCATTGGAACTTACACTCTAAGTTCCCTACCACACACAATACTCACAGTCTAGGCTCCATTTTTGCTAGAAGCCAATTAACCTACCAGTATGTTTTTGGATTGTGGGAGAAAACTGGAGCACCAGGAGGAACCCCACACAAACATGTGGAGAACATACAGACTCCACACATATAGAGCCCTGGTCAGAATGAAACATGACCCCAGTGCTGTCAGACAGCAATGCTAACCACTGTGCCACATTGCAGTCCATATGATGATACTCTGTATTCTGATTGGTCTTTAAAAAAAAACATTTTCAACTTCCCAAATACAAAATTTTAAACAGTTTATTTAACCATTTTTTGAATCATCTAAAGTTGTATAACTCTAAAAGTCTCAAAATGATTTGACTCATTTCAAAATTTACAGTGTCTACAAAAGCCTTACTTATACCAAATCATAATGCTATTCTTTGTCATGATGAGCTTAACTGTTATAGATGTAATGCTTTCTACTAAAGAACAGTAAGGAACAGTAAAGAAGTGACAATACCAGGATCGGACTGGCCATCTGGCATTTCTGGCAAATGCCAGAAGGGTCAATGGTCAGATGGGCCGGTCCGCATGCCCGCCGAGCAGCAGCACTCTGCACACTGCTCGGCGGACGGAGAGTCAGTGATTGCCGCCTATGCAAGTAATTACCTGGGACGGCACTACGTGGCAAGTGCCATCCCATGTGATTACTTGCATAGGCGGCAGTCAATGACTCTCTGTTCGCTGACCAGCACGCAGGAAGGAGGTGCTGTTGCTCGGGATTGGATGTAGCAAGGTAAGTGTCTGTGTCTATAGTTTATGTCTGTGTGGCTATAGTGTGTGTGTCTGTCTGTCTGTGTGGCTATAGTGTGTGTGTGTGGCTATAGTGTGTGTGTGGCTATAGTGTGTGTGTGTGTGTCTGTGTTGCTATAGTGTGCATGTGTGGCCCCATGTTGCTATAGTGTGCATGTGTGTCCCCATGTTGCTATAGTGTGTGTGTGTGTGTGTGCGCCCCATGTTGCTATAGTGTCTGTGTGTGTGGCCCCATGTTGCTATAGTGTGCGTGTGTGGCCCCATGTTCATATAGTGTGCATGTGTGTGTGTGTGCATGCAGTATTTTATTATAATATGTGAGGGAAGGGAGGATCCTAATATAGTGTGGGAGGTAGGCTATTTAATGGTGGAGTGTAAGTGGGGGCTAATTATTTATGGTGAGGTGAAGGAACCTTTAATTTAATGCTGGGGTGGTTTAGGGCTATCAATTGAATATAGGACTGATTTTGGGGAGGAGGGCTATTTATTAAATATGAATATGAATTATTGCTGGGGATGGTTGTGGAAAATGGCTATATTTTTTAAACTTTAATGCTATTGAATTTATTGCTGGGACTGTTTGGAGGGAGGGAAATATGTTTTGAGTAAATAGGTATACTGTTAATTTAATGTTGAGGCTGGTTGGAGGGAAATAGGTCTACTTATTAAATGTGAATATTATTATTGTGGGGACTGGAGGGAGGACTAATTATAAAATGTGATTGCTATTGTTTTAACACCGGAGCTGGTTGGAGTCTTCTAAATCTCAAGTAATTTTTTCTTCCAAATAGGGCATCCAATATTCCAGGATCAAGACAACGATTAACTGAGCTAAAGAAACCAGTTGCTACAAGTGGTGAAAGTGACCAAGACAGGTAGGAGAGAGCAGGACAGTCTGCCAACTCTCCTGAATCTGGTGGGGCAGTCCTGAATTTGGGTTACTGTCTCACTTAGTCAGGATTTGGTCCGACTGCAAGGACAGTTAGGAAGTATGTCCTGCTTCACAATGTACTGGTTGTGAAGGCAGAGCTGTGTGCTTCTAACAGTAGTGCCTGTGTATATGTCTAAAATGATAACCATGTTACATAATAGGGGCCCTGCTGTCTTAAATACCCTGGGCCCCTGAGCCTTAATCCACCTCTGGTTAGGGGATGGGAACTGATAGCTGCTCCCAATTCCCGGACAGGACACAGACTGCAGAGCAAGTCGAGGAGCTCTAAATTTCACACGATTTGGTAATCTCGTGAGACAAAGAGCTTCCCTGCTCACTCTACAGGAAATTCCCACCCTTATGGATGTCAGTAACACCGGAAGCATAGATAAGTACAGTGGGCTGGGGGTGTCATAATGCGCCTCAGGGGATGGCGGGATCTAGCTGGGAGGGCGTGATAAATGTAATGTTTTATTATAATGTATGTATCAATTCCCAATGTTGGCCACACCCACAACACAATGTGGCCACGCCCTTTTCGGCGGCACCGCCGTGCGGGGGCACATAGTTTCTTTCCTACTGGAACTGAGATGAGCCTGTGTACTTTAAATGCCAGGTCTGATTTTCAGACCCAGTCAGGCCCTGGACAATTCAAAAGACAAAAGTAAGCGGTTTTACCAATTTGTATATGCCATAATATATATATATATACTTTAGATTAATTTGATAATTGCTCATGTGCTTCTTTTTGTTTAGTCATAAATAAATTCTTTTGTTTTCAAGACCCACAATAGTAGTTATCCTGTTTACATCCACTTTGAGATGGTGATTAAATGTTAATTTTGTCTGTTTTCAGATTTACTTTTACTTTTTAGATATCTCAAAATAACACTTAACTAAGCAAATGAAATGCTCTTGACTTTACCACATCTTATAATTTACATGCTGTCAGTGTAAATAAACTGATATATTTAGTTAAGTTTCTGGGAAATACTAATATCTGCTTCATATCTAGATGCTGCTCTGATGCCTATTGACTGTATATCACATTCTCTATTCTCCACAATATCATTTCTAGCTGATTTACTTTAACCCAAGCAGAAGGGCTCTGCATTTTGCATCATTAATTGAGTCAAATGAGAACAAATATTTGTCTGATTTTGCAATGGGCTATATGTAATAACCCAGTTACTGAACTATGTGATACTTAATGATTTAACGCTCATTTATCAAGCCTTACACATCATGACAAATAGACATGATAATTGACAGGGATATGTAATTGATGCAAGTTTTAATCATCTTATATCACTTTACATTGGGTTAATGGCTCCACTTAGTACGGTTTAAGGGATTAGTGCAATGGGAAAAATAATGAATCCATTATTTTATGTTGAATAACATAATGGAACATGCAGACCTTAAACAATATTTTCTGTTTAATTTGCATTCCAACTGCTGAAAATGCTGTAAAAGATCAGAAATGAAAACATTTTTCTTTCTTTTATGTGCAGCTTTGAAAATATAGCATAATAATATTATTATACAAATCTCCTTCAATACACATGACAAGAGCAAGGGCCATTTCTTTATCAGCGAGATACCGTGGCTTGTCCAGATTTCCTAACGGGTCCCTGCTAATTCTATGCCAAAACTAGCTGTGGATGTCTTCCTTTTAATCTCCCATAATGCCTTATTCGATCATTGTCAATGCTCTCCAACCGTGTACTGTCCCTTCAAACATCTAATTCCCTGAGCTGAGCAAGTCAGTAGAGTCTTAACCGTGATAGGGGAATCAAAGAGCAAAAAAAGTGGAGAAAACCTCCATCTGCACTATGCAGCTCCACATCGAATTTTAGATGGATTATTGAGAAAAAAAAAAAAAATACAAAAACCTATGGCATCTGAATCTTACCACGGGTGACTGGGCAAAGGGATTTTACTGGAAATTCTATCAGCACAGAGGCATGGCTTGGATGATCGTCTGGTTATACTACATCGCTTTATGGTAAGTATGCAATTTGATCACATATATAATATATTCCAAATCATGCATCCTGTATAGTCCTTCTTAGCCAACATAAATAAATAAATAATAATTAAATTAAAAATTAAAAAATGAAAGTTTTATGCTTAAAGAAATGGACACATATTTTATGTGTTTACAGGACAAGCAACGGTTTTGGAGTTTATACCGTCTATGACAATGTTTACTCTGAAAATATAACACGCATCTTGGACAGACTACTGGATGGCTATGACAACAGGCTACGTCCTGGATTTGGAGGTAGATATTTTGAGAATGAAAAGTTGCTATTACACTATGCTTCCCATATAAAATGTCGCACTGTTTTTAATATGATAATTATATACTCATTTGTTTTTCCTGCAATGCATGACAACAGAAGGTATTTTGCTTTTCATGATTCATGAATAGATTATTTTTTAAATGTCTGTCAGGTCCTGTAACTGAAGTTAAAACTGACATCTACGTAACGAGCTTTGGTCCAGTTTCAGATGTTGAAATGGTAAGCTTTATATTCAATTGCCTATTTTTCTTTGAAACCATATCTGTGAGACATGAAGTGTTATATGATAATGTATGGTACTTATGGTTCCTGTCAGTGTTGTTTATTTTATTTTATGTTACCTTAGTTGTGTGTAGGCAAACTGATTACAACAGATTACTTAGTATAATCTTCTTGTCAATATATGCTACATAAGATACGTGTGCCCTATTTCTTCCAATGTGCTGTATGTGCTGTAGACACCTGTTAAATCAGAATATAGGAACGTTTTAATGGCTAAAAAACAGTTACAAAGGTAGTAAAGTGAAATAACTAAAATGAATTGCAACCCCTTAAAGCATCTGAGTCACACATGAAATTTGACATCTTACTAACTTATTTCTGAAGATGTAACACAATATATCACTTATAGTGTTACAATCACCTATTCCATTACAAATAATTAATTCATGATTCAACTGCTCAATGAACTAATATCTTGAGACCTAGTAACTAAAATACACTTTTTCCTTCTTTCCTTTTTTATATTATGCATTAATTCTAAGAATAATTGAACATATACAAAACAAAGGAGAAATGTAATCTTTTATATTTAAAATATTTTTTAAATATATATATTTAAATTATTAGCTATACCAACTTTTATTGTAAGCGCCCCAAAACTGTCAAGAAAATGAATAAGAATTCAAACTGGTGCACAAGTCAATGTGCAAACAAGGTGCTGTAACCAATAGCAATCTATCCGACATTTATTTTAATTTTCAAAACTATACTAGGGAAAGCTCATTTATAATCTAATTGTTGTTACTGCGCATTGCACATTTTTTGCAGTAACCTGGGCGCCAAAATGACCGACTTACTGTCAACAAACCATTGTACACCTTCTATGATGACACTTTTAAATTAGAATATTTGCTCTGTCAGCATTTACATAAATTGAGGGACACACACATGTCAATTAGATATGTATGTATAGTTAAATAAGTTAAAGTTATTTAAGTAACATCTTTTTTTTTTTTATGATGAGGATGATAATGATATTGGGGATGGATAAAATGGTTTTGACCAACACCTGTCTTTGTTGTTTATGTTAGCTAAGGTGCCAAAATAAGGTGTCTTGTTTCATAGAAGAATAAAGACCCTTTCAATTAATTATTTGAAAGTTAATGCGGTTTACTAAGGCACACATTCATCAAGTTCACTATTCACTTACTCTCAACACATAAATCCTGCTCCGTCACATGCTCTGTTAATATGTATGGCAGTTTATGCAAATTAAATGTGGTTTATGCAAATGAGACAGAGAAGCTAGATTCAGCAAACATTCTAGTATTTTAAAAATAAAGCTAACCCTGATAATGCATTTTTCCATAGATAGACATAAAGGTAACTGGGATAAGTATTATAGAACACTTTTTTTTTAATCAACTTAATAACATCAAGAAGTAAAAACAGCATCTACTAGTATCTAAAAAAAATACTGCTTATAATCTAGCAAGTCCTTCAAATGTAATGTTATGAGAGTGACTAGTGACAGGGCAGAGATCAGAGAGCGCTACCATAGGCTTCTGTTCAAGACTCCTGTGATGACACACTCCATAATAACATTTATGTTAAAGTTAGGTAATTTGTTGTTCTTTTTTACATACAAGGTAATGCTCAAAATATAATTATATAAGAGAATGCTATATTATATATCGGTTGTACATGTATAGGACATTCATTTCCACCACACTGGGTAATGCTGATTCCCTGTGAATCCTCCATATTATTATGTTGGAAGTGCAGGCAATCTGGATGCCGTAACAAGTTTTGAAGGACATCATAGGATTACAGGCATCTGTTTCTTATTAGTGTTTAACAGAAAGACAAAACAAAATCTGGATAAGCCAGTTTGTTAATCTATTCTGCCTTTTTCAATGCATCCCATGGGTCAGGATGATTCTTATAAATGTATTAATATTTGTGTAATTAATGTTTTAAAATAGTAAGAATTAATAGTAAGGTCCACAGTTTAATGAAATGTAAAGGAAGATTTTGATTGCAATCACTCATTACCATTTCTGAGAGACATGTAAATGTATCCAGTGTACTAAACTAATAACACAACTATATCTAAATGTCAAGAGTGGACATTTTACCAGCTCCAATGCAATAATAAATGTCTGAAATCCACAGCTCAAATTCTGTGTGGTCACTGGACAAGAATGGAAATAAATGTTAGGGGTATATTTACAAAATTGTGTGTATATATATATATATATATATATATATATATATATATATATATATATATATTTATATTTATATCCCCTGTGCTTAACTCTGACGGGTATAGTTACTAAACTGCGGGTTTGAAAAAGTGGATATGTTGCCTATATATATATATATATATATATATACACAAAAACAGACATAGGTCCTCTGCACTCTCCAAGTATAGACTGAGGTGCAAGAGGGAGTTGCCCACATTGTATAGACAAAAGGCAGGGATAATCTACACTCAACCAAACACAGTACTAACTCCTTCTCTATATTAAAACAAGGGATGCTAGTATCACATATTGCAATATATGTTAAGCTGACCAACTCACCCCAAAGTCTTCCCATATATAAATAAATATATATATATATATATATATATATATATATATATGTATCCAAAAACGTAATGAACAATGGCGCTCACAGCAGTATTGTATTAAGTTAGTATAGAGAAAGTCCACACATACACCTCTTCCACATATGGAGGCAGCCTTCCTTATAATAGGTGGGTAAGTCCAGAGTCAAATGGAAAGTCAAACAAGGATACGGCGCACAATGGTGTGTTACTAGGAATTTATCCCAGGTTCAGTGGGTAAATAATGATATAGTCAATGAATCAAAGTTCCACGTTTGCTGGACGGTCTTATAGGACCAAGGGTATGAGTCCAGTTTGCACATATAAAAGACAGAATGATATAGGCATAGGATTAGTAGAAGCAGTGTGTTAGTGATAGCCCATCACCATAGTATTACACACCCAAAGGAAATTATATCGCTTATCTGTATGATTAATCCAAAGACTGGAACACAGCTTAACAACCACTTCACTTTCAATATTATGTGGTCAGCATACTCAGCAACTGCAAGTCTGGTCTCCAGTCAAAAACATCAGCATACTGTAAACATATCTCTCTTCCACTAAAAATCAGCTTTAACAAAACAAACGTCTTCATCCAAGAAGGAAACCAGAATCCGCGCTCTTTCCCTGAACTCACGCGATAACGTACACAGGAAATTGAACTCTGGCCTCATGGGACATGTAGTCATCTCTGTTAAGGCATGCCTTAACAGAGATGACTACATGTCCCATGAGGCCAGAGTTCAATTTCCTGTGTACGTTATCGCGTGAGTTCAGGGAAAGAGCGCGGATTCTGGTTTCCTTCTTGGATGAAGACGTTTGTTTTGTTAAAGCTGATTTTTAGTGGAAGAGAGATATGTTTACAGTATGCTGATGTTTTTGACTGGAGACCAGACTTGCAGTTGCTGAGTATGCTGACCACATAATATTGAAAGTGAAGTGGTTGTTAAGCTGTGTTCCAGTCTTTGGATTAATCATACAGATAAGCGATATAATTTCCTTTGGGTGTGTAATACTATGGTGATGGGCTATCACTAACACACTGCTTCTACTAATCCTATGCCTATATCATTCTGTCTTTTATATGTGCAAACTGGACTCATACCCTTGGTCCTATAAGACCGTCCAGCAAACGTGGAACTTTGATTTATTGACTATATCATTATTTACCCACTGAACCTGGGATAAATTCCTAGTAACACACCATTGTGCGCCGTATCCTTGTTTGACTTTCCATATATATATATGTGTATATATACATATATATATATATACTGTATATATGGAAGCATCAACTTGTCTTTTATTACACTGGTCAGGTGTACAGAGAATCTGTGAAGTGGAAATAAGTGTTAAAATAATGATTCTGAGGTATACAGGCACAACCCTTGTTTCCAAAAATCTCATATTATATTGAGTTTATTTAACCAAGCAATCAATATAGCACCTTACCGTTTTAGCGTGGAACTCCTCGCTCCATCACATGTGTATGTATAATAAGCATGGAGGGGAAGGGATCAAACTGACTTCCTTATACATGTAACACATTCAATCAATGTCTACCAAAGCAAACAATGTCAGTCAATGTCTACACATGCCTAAGAATCACAGCATTAATGTAACATACAAAGATAATATAACAAAATTCATAATGAAACACATTGTGGGAATAAAACATAATTATTAGTAAACAATTACAAAGTGTTAACTGTACAATATGATTTATTATCACTGTATCCACATGTCTGTGATTTACCAATACTTATACAGGATACATTATTGCATATGTAACACATTTGAGCAACAATGTACTATAAGTCAATCTTTAATTTTGCGTTTATTATGTGTTAACCATAGAGAAAAAGTCATTGTTGGTGTGGTTTGTCCTGCAGGATGCAATGTTTGCAAGCCATATATCTAAGAATGTTTGTGCTGTACTGCTCCAAAATTTTCCCCCATAGTGTGGAGTCTCATGATCAATTGTCATCTGACATATTCTTATGTGCATCTGTATAAGAATGAAAAAATATTTTCTTGTAAACTTGTGCTTACTTAATCTTAGTTTTATGCATCTGCTAGTTTATGCGGCATAGCAAAGGCAACATGGATACTTAAAGAGATATATTACTCACTTCATGTGTGTAATTGTGTGACCTTTATTTTAATGCCATGTTTAGGATGAGTCACAAAAAGTGTTTTATAGCCCATACGGACAAGTTGGTAATGTAGATATGGGCAAGTACTTATTTTCGGGTCACTATTCTGGTGGTCCTTTGCGAGATGCACCATAATACACATTTATTGTCTATTAGATACATGGCTTTAATACTTGCACCATATTAATCTAATTAACAAATAGCCCACAAACTGGGGCAGGCTGGGCTAGGGGGCACGGGGGCATCTGCCCCCCAGGCCAGCCTCATAGCGGGCTAACTTGGACTTGGTCACCTGCAATTTTTTTTCTTTAAAATGTTCCTAATAGGCTGCTGAGTCGAGTCTTGCCCCCTGATCCAAAACTTGCCAGCCCTCCCCTACCCACAAATACAGTTAGACATGTCCCCGTAACTGTCATTCTATGTCTCACAGTAGATACAAGCAGTCACTATTTACCTGTGTACATCTAGACATTTACATTCCGTAAATGCCAAAAAGGAGACACAGCTTGGGAGAAATAGATGGGGTGGAAGAGACACTGGCAGGAGCAGGGCGTAAACATGTTAATTGAAGAAGAAAGGGAAGCAGAGTGTTTTATTATTATTATTATTATTATTATTATTATTATAATACACAAGTTATGTTAATATATGTAAATACTCCTGCAAATAAAATCAGTGTAGAAAAGTGACCTCTTATATCACAGCTTATATAATTGAGTACTGATGTCATCACTTCACTGCTTCATTAGGGAAACTTTTGTATCATAAGGAGTATAACCTACACCTTTGTGCTTTTACATGCTTATAGAACTCCTCTGCGGCTTCTTATAGCCACATTATCAGATCCTGATTATCCAATAGGCGGACTAGGTTTCAGCCAAGGGCACAAGGCTTTTAGGGGGTGCAAAAGTGTGAGAAGGAGAGGTATAAACTGAAAACCGCGTATTAGCCTTGTGTGGAATGCGAGGGCCCTGCATTGTATTTACTTTGGGAAGTGGAATATCCCCTATGTTATTGTTGTTATCATTATTATTACTACTATTATTATTATTTTTATTTATATTATTATTACTTCCTACCACGGTATTAATGACGTTTCTTGACAGTCCATGTGGGACAATAATTTGAAACACTGTCAGCTAGATAAGAACTAAAATAGCAAATAGTCTAACTAAAGTCATGGCCGAAAGTTTTGAGAATGACAAAAATATTGGTTTTCACAAAGTCTGCTGCCTCAGTTTTTATGATGGAAATTTGCATATACTCCAGATTGTTATGAAAAATGATCAGATGAATTGCAGTTAATTTTAAAGACCCTTTTTGCCATGACAATGAACTACCCCAAAAATAACATTTCCACTGCATCTCAACCCTGCCACAAAAAGACCAGCTGACATCAGATCAGTGATTCTCTCGTTAACACAGGTGAAAGTGTTAATGAGGACAAGGCCAGAGATCACTCTGTCATGCTGATTGAGTTAGAATAACAGACTGGAAGCTTTAAAAGTAGGGTGGTGCTTGAAATCATTGTTCATCCTCTGTTAAACATGGTTATCTGCAATCAAACACGTGCAGTCATCATTGCTTTACACAAAAAAGGGTGTCACAGGCAAGGATATTGCTGCTAGTAAGATTGCAACTAAATCAACCATTTATCAGACCATTAGGAACTTCAAGGAGAGAGGTTGAATACTCGTGAAGAAGGCTTCAGGGCGCCCAAAAACATCTAGCAAGCGCCAATCTCCTAAAGTTGATTCAGCTGTTGGATTGGGGCACCACCAATGAGAGCTTGTTCAAGAATGGCAACAGGCAGGTGTGAGTGCATCTGCATGCACGGTGAGGCAAAGAATTTTGGTGGATGGCCCGGTATCAAGAAGGCCAGCAAAGAAGCCACTTTTCTCCAGGAAAAACATCAGTGACAGACTGATATTTTGCAAAAGGTACAGGGATTGGACTGCTGAGGACTGGGGTAAAGTCATTTGCTCTGATGAATCCCCTTTCAGACTGTTTGGGCATCTGGAAAAATGCTTGTCCAGAGAAGGAAAGGTGTCATGCCAACAGTAAAGCACCCTGAGACCATTCATGTGTGGAGTTGCTTCTCAGCCAAGGGAGTGGGCTTACTCACAATTTTGCCTAAGAACACAGCCATGAATAAAGAATGGTACCAAAACATCCTCCAAGAGCAACTTCTCCCAACCATCCAAGAACAGTTTGGCGACAAACAATGCCTTTCCCAGTATAATGGAGCACCTTGCCATAAGGCAAAAGTGATAGCTAAGTGGCTTGGGGATCACAACTTCGAAATTTTGGGTCCAAGACCAGGAAACTCCCCAGACCTTAATCCCATTGAGAACTTGTGGTCAATCCTCAAGAGTTGGGTAGACAAACAAAAACCCACAAATTATGACAAAAACTCCAAGCTTTGATTAAGCAAGAATGGACGGCCATCAGTCAGTATGTGGCCCAGAAGTTGATTGACAGCATGCCAGGGCGAATTGCAGAGGTCTTCAAAAAGAAGGGTCAACACTGCAGATATTGACTCTGCATAAACTTAATGTAATTGTCAATAAAAGCCTTTTACATGTATGAGAAGCTTATAATTTTACTTTTGGCTATAACTATGTTTGTAGACACAATGTGTATATATATATATATATATATATATATATATATATATATATATGTGTGTGTACATATATATTAAATGCAAAATTCCCAAGATGTTCCATATTCTACTCCACTCTTTTCAAATTGGCGCTTTAAAAGGAGTATGGAGTAGAACATTATTCACTTGTTAACTAAGCATGAATATTATCATATGGATCAATGCATGTTTAAAATAGATCCATTATCATTAGCATCTTTACAAGATATAAGACACATGTCCTATAGCATGTAAATAGTTACAAGAGGATAGATACAATAGGAATCAATTGCTTACACTTTTTAGCAGGGGGATATTTACTCTGTGCACTCGGCACTTTGAAGTAATTTTTTGAAACAGCATTTTTTATTAAAGACAAAGCCCATCAGGGTTTATCTTTAATAAACTGCAGTTTGAAGAAAATGACTTCGAAACGCTGGGAATCTGTGGTTCTACAGGACTGCCGCATACTAAATATACTAAATATACCTTTGATACTGTTATTATTATTGTTGTTGTTGTTGTTGGTTGTAGTAGTAGTAGTAGTACCCTTTATTTACATAAATGTTACTTTTATGGCACTGTTCTAAAGTGTGGTAATATATTAATATAATATATTACTTTTCAGACTGTACTGTACATTAGAAGGAAAAACCTCTTTCACACCTAATCTATTAAACTGACACAAAATCATTAGTCTGCTACTGTGCATAACATTGATATTAATTAAAAGTAATGTCATTTAGCTTCCTAATTCCATCTTCTTAGTATTTTTTTTCTTTACCCAAATTATTTTCAAAGTATTTGCATATAATTTTTCTAGAGGTTTCAGCTAATTTAACACAGAACACGCAAGCCATTTCATACTGCATGATTAAGTTCTTGTTCAACGAGACGTTAAGTAAAAGGCCCTTTCCCCCTCCCCCTATAGTAGCTTTTTTAAGTAACTGCTTAATGGTAATAGGATTAAAATCATTAAGCAGTGACAGAAGTGTGGCTAACATGCTAGTTAAAATGTCTATTAAATTACTGGGTCTGGTGTTTTGGCCTGAAACCTTTAATGGTCTTAATTTTCCTACAGGAATACACAATGGATGTTTTTTTCCGGCAGACATGGATTGATGAGCGGCTGAAATTTGACGGCCCTACAGAAATACTTAGGTTAAACAACTTAATGGTCAGTAAGATCTGGACTCCGGATACCTTTTTCAGAAATGGGAAAAGGTCAATCTCTCATAATATGACAACCCCCAATAAACTTTTCAGAATCATGCAGAATGGAACAATCCTCTACACTATGAGGTGAGCGAAATGGGAATTGTTCTAAGCAATAAATTCCAAACAGCTTTACAGACCTGTGTTATAAATCATTTCTAAATACTTACACATTTTTGTCTATTTTTATTTGACATTTTCACATGGTAAATACCAAATCACCCTTAAATGTCATAGCCTAACAGGATTTTAAACTTTAGTTGACCCTGATAATTAGTGTAATAAGGGAGAGCAAAAATAGGTCAACTGGAATTGCTTTGGATATTGCGGACCTACTGGTTAATTATTGTTGCAACCAAGAGTTTTAGTGCATTTTGTGGGACTAAATAATAGTGATAGCTAGTAATAATCACTGCCATAATTGCAGTGCTGCTGCATTGAATCCTGTCATTCAAACTCTATATTTAGTATATAGTTTATATTCAGTATAAGTACTTAAGGAATCTAATTTTAAATAACAATTATTTTTAAGGCCACCTATTTCTATGACCAGTTTCATTATGTTGAATACATAAGGTCAACTAACACAAAACTAGAGAAGTATGTCCTAAATACATGCATAAGTAAAAAATATGTTAAGGCCAACTCCACTTCAAAATTTCTACTGCACACAGCAATATATTGCTTCCCATTGGGGAACCAGGAAATCTGTAACAGAGAGCAAAAACAAATACTTTGGTTTATTGCCTTGTGAAGGGACACCAAGGGTACTGGATATTAAACGTCATCAAGGAGTAACCATACATAAGCACAAGGACACAGGTTAGGTGCTTTTATGCAGGTGCTGCTTTATTCCTCATAATACACATGTTTTCCTAATGAAGACTGAATTGATTGCCATCACTTCAGTCTTCATTGACTGAAACAATGGCATCATAAATTCACCAGCTATAAGCAAAGATATCAGAAGTCACTGATTGTACTGATATTATTTATAAGAGGTAGTTTTGCTGTTGAAACATAACTTCAAGATGAAAAAATCTTGTGCAACAAAAAATTTATATCTTGGTTTCTGGCTCTTATAACTTTGTCAGACCTTTTAAAAGGTATATATATATATATATATATATATATATATATATATATATATATACATACCTACATACAGTATGTGGACAAAAGTATTCGGACACTTGACGATAGATATATATATATATATATATATATATATATATATATATCTATCGTCAAGCGTCCGTATACTTTTGTCCACATACTGTATGTAGGGGTATATATATATATATATATATATATTAGCGTATTTCCCCATGTATAAGACAAACCTTTTTCCCAAAAATTTTGGGTCCAAAACCTGGGTGCGTCTTATACAGGGGTAGCGATACAGGGGTAGCATTACAGGGGCAGCGGGGGGGTAATACAGGAGGAGGGGGGCAGGCAGCATGTCAGCGGGGATGCAGCTGGCAGAGTGTCAGCGGGGATTTAGCAGGCGGGGACAGGCAGCGTGTCAGCGGGGATGCAGTAGCCAGCAGGCAGAGTGTCAGCAGGGATCCAGCAGGCAGAGACAGGCAACGTGTCAGCGGGGATGCAGTAGCCAGCAGGCAGAGTATTAGCGGGGATCCAGCAGGCGGAGACAGGCAGCGTGTCAGCGGGGATGCAGTAGCCAGCAGGCAGAGTGTCAGCAGGGATCCAGCAGGCGGAGACAGGCAGCGTGTCAGCGGGGATGCAGTAGCCAGCAGGCAGAGTGTCAGCGGGGATGCAGTAGCCAGCAGGCAGAGTGTCAGCGGGGATCCAGCAGGCGGAGACAGGCAGCGTGTCAGCGGGTATGCAGTAGCCAGCAGGCAGAGTGTCAGCGGGGATCCAGCAGGCGGAGACAGGCAGAGACAGAGGCACAGTGGCAGCGATTGCAGGGAGAGTGTGCTGCCCGGCTGCTCTGATCACTATCAAAGCAGCCAGCCATTACACTCTCCCTGCCTCTTTTGACAACTACCGTAATATTTTTTTTCCAAATTCCGGGCCAAAAGTAAGGTGCGTCTTATACATGGGAGCGCCTTATACATGGGGAAATACGGTATATATATATATACCTACATGCAGTATGTGGACAAAAGTATTCAGACACTTGACCATTACACCAACTGGTACTGTGATGAAATTGTATTCAGGTACATATACTTTAATATGGAGTTGATCTCCCTTTTGTAGCCATAAAAATCTTCCACTATAACTAATCCCGATGAAGGAAGGAGCTGGCGCCACTTCATGACGTCACTGACAAAGGCGACGGTATTATTGCTGCTGTTAAGGGGTAATGTAAGTATGCGGAAATGTACAATGTAGTTTACAAAGCCTTCTATATTGCACATGGGCGCATACTTTCATTACCCCCTTAACAGCAGCGATAATACTGTCTCTTTTGCCAGTGACGTCATGAAGTGGCGCTGGCTTTTTCCTTCATCATGATTGGTTCAAGTCGCTTTGCAAAACATTCGGCATCCATACTCATGGAAGGAGGCGTTCGTATCGATATGCTGCACCCCACCCTTCTGGAGATGAGGGGCCAATCCCAAACCCTGAAGAACAGCCCCATACCATTATCCCTCCTCCACCAAACTTCACAGTTGGCATAATGCAGTCAGGCAGGTAACGTTCTCCCGGCATCCGCCAAACTGAGAAGCATTTATCTGAGTGCCAAACAGAGAAGCGTGATTCGTCACTTCCAGTGTCGATGGGCTTTACACCACTTCATCCGATGCTTGGCATTGGTCTAAGTGAAGTGAGGCTTGCATGCAGCTTCTCGGCCATGGAAACCCATTCCATTAAGCTCACGCTGCACAGTTTTTGTGTTTACATTAATGCCAGTGGATGTTCGGAACTCTTCAGCTATGGAATCAGCAGAGCATTGGTGACCTTTACGCACCATGCACCTTAGCAGTCGTTGACCCCGCTCTGTGATTTTACGTGATCTTCCACTTCGCGGCTAAAATTCATGAACCGTCTTATTGCAAAGGTGGCATCCTATCATAGTACCACGCTTTAAGTCATTCAGCTCTTCATAATGACCCATTTTGTATCACAAATGTTTGCAAATGGAGATTGCATGGCTAGGTGCTTAATTGTATACACCTCTGACAAGGGGTCTGATTGAAACAGCTCAATTGAATAATTAACAGGTATGGCCAAATACTTCTCTCTCTCTCTCTCTCTATATATATATATATATATATATGTATATGTGTATAAAGTACATATATATATACTTGTGTCTGGTCATGAGAAATCGAAAAAATATATGTGCTGGAAAGGTAAAAGGAAGAGATACTCCAATATGTACCCTTAAACCTAATACAAAATAAGGTATTATGAAGTTGCCGGAACCTGAAAAAACACCCTTCACATCAACCACTGAATTCAGCGTCGGCAACTGCACTAGGAATTTAAGTGTGAAGTACAAGAGTAAATTAAGTTGGAAAGGACATTTTGTACTGGATTTAATGGGTAATGTTAAACGGTTTGATGTACTCACTATTTGTAGGTATGTTTTGCCAAAGACCAAAAGACCCTTTTAGCTTGCCTAATGCTGTTTGTAGTTTGAAATAAAAAAACATGCTCCCTTGTGTCATGTGGCTCATTTAACAAATGAGTGTCAGGAAGGAATAACACCTAGATGAGGATCAACAAAGCAGCTATAGAGTGAAGTGATTATTGTACAAGTTGAACAATTAGTGTTGTTATCACTTTAGTAATCAGTTTGTGGGTTTATATTTTGCTTTTGTTTTGTCTAGAGCTGGGTGCCCAGAAGGCTAGAGTGGCATTTCCAGGGCCCTGCCCTAATTATGTTATGCAGCCCAGCACTGTTCCACCTCTAGTGGCGTATGTGTTATTTGTTTACAGTTTTCTCTGCAAATACTATGTACAGTATACAGTATATACAACTTGTCCATGCTAAAATTAATCCAGCTTTTTTTAAAATCAGCGCCTTTCAAAATATACTTGCAGGAGTACAAATTAACATAGAAATATTCTTTAATGTCTGTTCTACAGTTGAAAGCAATGGAATATCAATAGTAATTATAATAGTTAGATTATTAATAATAACAATAATAATAGTAGTGTTATTTTTATTCCAGACTGACAATTAAAGCAGAATGCCCAATGAGGTTGATGAATTTTCCTATGGATGGACATGCATGCCCTCTGAAATTTGGCAGCTGTATGTAAAATTATAACTTCATCTTTTGGTTTGATGGGATATACTGTGATATCACTAAATGCTCCATATATGCATGCTCTGATGATGGGTGAATGGGGAAGAATCAGGACTATCTAAATTCTGGTCTGCTCACTGAAACTGAAAAAACAAGATTTAGTTGTGAAAAAAGTTGGGCAGGAAAAGTGAATATTAAAAGTGTCAATGTGTGGTCAAAAAAAACTTTACTTAGAATAGTAATACATTGCCTGGGGATTTTTACTAATAATGACAAGTACAAAAACAATTTGATTTTATATTTACTACAGTCCTGACCTAAGTAAAAGAAGAGGAGGTAAAGTCTAATAATAGAAAAAAAGCATACATCTATACCAAGTTAATTGCTAATAGCCTAAACATTGCTAACCTGGTAATGTCACGTAAAACAACTGGACATGATTTACCTGCTAGACTGACTCAACTGAACCACATGGCACGTTGTCTATCATGCCCCAGGGCTCCTGGCAAGGATGTTCAGGCCTGGTTGCATGGAGTTTGCAGGTTGCGGCCCTCGTATACCAGTTCTAGCAAGGTAGCTGGTGGTAAATCGGGGAGGAGAGTGGTCCAGGCCAGTCAAAACCAGAGCGGACAGAGCAGGTATCAAGAAATAAGCAAAAGTGTAGTCAGGAATAGCCGAGGTCAAAACCATTAGATGACAATTTTTCAAATCATAAGGAGATAACGTTGTCAGGGCAGAAGCATGGGTCAAAACCAGAAGACAATCCAAGAATAACAGTAGTACTGAAATGTAGGTGCAAAACCTAAGCACTGGACAATAGATACTCCGGCACTGGAGAAGTGCCAGAGTGAAGTTTAAATTGGCTTGCTATTGGGAAGGAACACGGTCACCGGAGTGCCCTACTTGAATCTGTGTGGAAGTGTCCCTTTGTCTAGTTTGCCTTTGAAGATCCTAGAATCCAAATTGCAGGTGGATGTGATGGTTCCTTACAGAACTTATTAAGGACCAGAGGTTTTAGTAAAGAAATGTGAAACACATTCTGGATCTTGAGGGAAGGTGGTAACATGAGTTTAAAAGTTACCGGATGGATGACTTGCAAAATGGATAATGGAGCATTGTAGCAAGGTGCAATTTTCATGGAGGGTACCCAAAGAAGAATATTTCTAGTGGAAAGCAAAATCTTGCCTCCCCCTTTCAAAATCGGAACTGGTCATCTCCTATTGTCAGCTCTTCAGCTCTGTCAGTTGTTCCCTTACAATGTTAAGAAGCCTGAGATAAGTTAGACTTGGTTTAGGACCAGATCAGAGAAAAGTTATGAACTAAAGTGTTTACGGCTAGCATTTCGAGGTGACAAGGAGAGTGGAAATTAGAAAGTAAAGGATAGAAGCCAGAAACCACATTAAAAGGAATGGCACCACTGGACACGTGTAGGTGGATTTGGTGGGCAAATTCAGTCCAGGAAACTAAATCATTCCAATTATCTTGATTTACAGAGCCATGCATTCTTAGGAAAAGCTTTAAAGGAGGGTGTATCATGTAAAGTCCTGGTTCACCCTCTCAGTCTGGCCAATAATCTGAGGGTGGTAATCCGAGGAGAAATTTAAGTTAATACCTAATTGTTTGTAGAAGGCTCTCCAAAAAGTGAAATAAATTGGGTAACACACTCAGATATTAGCTCCTCCGGACAGGCATGGAGACAAAAGAACTCCCTGATAAATAAGGAGGCCAGAACTGAGGTGTAAGGTGTTGCCTTTCCCGTGTACAATGTGCGCCATCTTGAAAAAGCATCATCTTTCACCCAAATGGTATTGAATCCTTTACTAAGTGGCAGGTCAGTGATAAAATCCATAGAAATATTGGACCAAGGTGTATCAGAGATTGGTAAAGGTAGTAAATGACCTAAGGGTGCTTTGCGCATGTGATGCGCAAGGTATGCCCGGCACAGACCGGGCATGCCTTGCACATCACGTGGGAGAAAAGCCACCAATAATATCTACCAGACATAGTGTATTTTTAACTCCAACATAACCAGCTAATTTAGTCAACTGCAGTATCTTGGGGCAGAATCAGGGATTTGGGAAAGAATATCCCAATGGAAGATTTTTAGGAGTGGTGGTGGCCTGAGCCAAAATATTCATGGGGTGCATAGTAGATTTGGCCTTTTTGAGGACTTGGAGGTTCATGGGATCAAAAGACCAAGCTAAAGTGTCTGCTCATTTATTCTTGGAGCCTGGTCAAGAAAGTACAGACATTCCGCCAGGGCCAGCTTGATACCAAAAAGTTCTTGACCTCCGATTCCATAATTCTTTCTGCAGGGGAGAATTTATTGGAGAAGAAACTACATGGGAGTAATCTCCCTGAAGTTTCCTTTTGGGACAGAATTGACCCAACATCCTTAGGTGACATTGACCTCTACATAAAATGGTTTATATGTGTCTGGCTGAAACAGAACAGGAAAAGATGAGAAGGCTTGTTTTAATGCCTGCAGGGCATGATGTAGCCTCTGGGGACCATTAATTGTAAGGAGTATTCTTGTTGGTAAGGATACTGATGTTGGTAATAAGAGTGAAAAAGTTCTTTATAAACTGGCGGTAATAGTTTGCAAAGCCAATAAAACTGGCCACCGTAGGATTGAGGCCATCTTCTCAGGATCCATCTGCAGACCCTGTCCAGATACAATATAACCCAAGCATGGCATCTTCTCCAGCTCAAAGGAAAAATAAAAAAATCAACTATATGTGTCTACCAATAACAGAAGGAGGTTTAGTATTCTCCAGTTTGAAACATTATCAATTATCTTTCCTATTAGGCCATCTAAAAGATTGGTACTCGCCACATTCCCAAAAATGTGGTTTAGATTGGAAGAGGACATGAACACAATGTTCCTGATATAAGACATTTTATGCTTATCCCCAAAAGACAAGTGAAGATACTTCCAAAGCTACCATAGACTACTCTAAGCCTGGAGGAAAATGATTGCCAATACAAAGAAATTATCAATATCTTCACTTAATCTCTGCATATCTCTCCTTATTGGATTTGGCTATAGTGATCCAGAACTTAAACATAAATTATTGTCATAAATATGGCATTATAACTCTTAAGTACTTAATTGATTGTAGAAATCTCATGTCATTCACTCAAATCCTGGACAAATTTAAAATTCCACCACAGGATTTTTACAAATATTTTCAAGTATGGCACTGGAGCCAAAGTCATTCCACTCTTACTATATAAATTAATTTGGCCCCACTTTTAATAATGTTCAAACTTCTCTCCCAAAATCATAAGTGGCAACTTACATTTTGGTACAGCTTTATTTAAACATTGAAGCACCCCAGGAAATTTTCTTTACAAATAAAATACCTCTACAAAATAAATATTCAGAAATAACCACTGAGTATGAAAATATATTAATCTCTAAGAAGTGTTAATAAAAATGATTTATGGAATGTGCTTAATGCAAAGTAAACTCCATAAGATCTGACATAATCAGTCGAAATTCTGTTGGAGAAATTGTGGATTTATATTTGTTCATGTATTTTGGGACTGCCCATTCAAAAACTTCTTTGGACATAACTATCCAATTTAATTACACAAGTAACAGGGAATGATGTTGTGCTTATTTCCAATACTGCTCTTTTACAAAGCTTTCCTGTAACTTCCCCTCTCAGGATATATATGTAGTAAGTGGATGCTTATTGTCACTCGAGCATCTATAGCGCAACAGTGGAAAGATCTCTTTCCTCCTCACTTAGCCAAAATAATAGCAGACATACCAAATAGTTTTGAGAAGGAAGCTGTAGGACTTGAATATTCAACTTCAGCCGTATCACCCCAAGTTAATTAGCACAAATGGCTTGTCCACAGTACTGATTTAGATTACTAAAAGAGACAGACAATAAGTTTGTAGTTTGTTTTATTAAGCACACCTTTAATAGGCTATTCAAAATTAAATTTTATGTGTGGTCATTCAACCCTGGTCTTTGTTCTTCATCAGAAGTAATTCACAATGTATCTGAACTGAAGCCATTGATCCTCTCTTGGTATAACAAAGTCCGTTGGGATTTGAAAAACAATCCAGAAACCTTATCCTCCTATCCTGTCTATCTGAGGCAACATGAATGCTTTTAGAGAGATTCTAAGAAGAGAGAGAATATATAGACTCCTCTCTGATCTTTGAGAGCTTCAACAAGACCAAAGTGTTAAAAACATATGTGATAAGATTTTTTTGCCATCACATGGAGTTATTTATATTTATTTTTAACCATACTGCACAACTTTAGCAACTGGATGACTTGGTTGAATTCTAAAATTTGTTACATTCCTAATTTTGTGGCTGTTACTCTCTTTTGTCTCCTGTTTTCTAAAAGAACCATTGATAACACTTTTGTAGGTTAATGTGTACTGTTCAAACTCACACTATCTGTTTTCATTATCTTACCTGCACAGATGCATACCCCAAAAGTGAAATTGTTTATACCTGGAAAAAAGGACCGTTATACTCAGTTGAAGTACCAGAAGAATCTTCAAGTCTGCTCCAATATGATCTGATTGGACAAACAGTTTCCAGTGAAACATTGAAGTCTAATACAGGTAGTGTATGTTCACTAAAGTATATCGTAAACTTAGAGTTCGCGTGATGTTTACCAAAATTGAAAATGTATTTATGTAATGCTATGTTTGTTAAAACAAATAGACTATTTTCAAATTGGATTTCCTTAAACTTATTAATTAAGAGGTTAGGCAAAATTAGGACATGCATACAGTACATATTAAAATCCACTATCATGTAGATTGTTTATTTTGCTTTTGGTATGTAATGTAGGGTTGTTTTTTCTGTATAGTTGATTTGGAGTTGCTATATATGCATTATCAAATAATTATCAATGTAAGTCTTCCTAGCAGTCAGGTCTAGATTAGGTGATATATCTTTATTCACTCAAGGAATCTGTCACAGACTCTGAGCTTTAGTCATCACTAACACTAGTAGTGGAACAGCTAACTAATGTTTTGCAACATGGTAATTGTACATACTAGCAAGTAGTATCAGAGTCTCCAGTGATATGTTGCCCTGTGTTCACCAGGAGATTAATACAGTGGTAGCAGACCTAATAATCGTGATGCCTTTATTATCATGAGGATCACACTGTCAATAATCACAGTGCTAACTTTAAATGCTAGATGGACCAAATATATAGTCTGCTACATGCAGGTTCTGTATGACAAGTAAAGTCAGTACTATGAGTCAATAGACCACTATTTTGAGGTCCACTACCTGTGCATTCACCTTTGTTGAGTCCATTGATGAACAGCATGCCACAGGTGACTCTACACGCACACATGTGTATGAGCCTTAATACGTGGCATGGCATTAAGCAGAGGGTGAAAAGTTACAGGCAAACTTCATCTCTAACAGGGAATGTTTTTCAAATAATACAACTGAGTAAAGGTTAATAGAAAATAGACTATATCTTAATTAAATTTATGAACAACATTCATAGAAGCAATCAATGCAATCAATACAAATCTATATACTCCACTCACTAAAGGTTACAATTCAAAAAATTGTAACCCAGAGATTGATTTCAGTATTTTTGCTGTGACGCCAATGGGTGTAAATTAGATCACAGTTAGTTTTAAATATAAGCATTTGATTACAATAAATGAATAAAACAGTGAAAATATTGTAATAAATCTTTTTTTTTTCCAGTGGTGTTACTTTATTTAGTTATTGCAACAAAATCATTATAACTAAAGCAAATTGTATTCAATTAACTCATTAATTTCCTCCATGTATGACTGTCGGTTACACAGCAACTTCAAATATCCCATTGACTTCAAAGTTTTTATCCGCTGGTTATTAACATATGTTATTTCTGACATTTACCAAAATAATTACTGACATATCTAACTATCAGCACTTTTAAGTGTTCGTTTAAGTTCACTCAAACTTATATTTATTCTTCTTACATACTCTGACCTCAGAACCAACACTGCTGTGTGAATGGATCACATAGCCCCAATTTATCTTGACCAATATGCAATCTGTGGCACTTAACCTCCTATTTTCTATAGATTATAAACAGGACCCTTTTTGTCTGTTGCCCAGTCTTGTTTTATTGCCATTATTGTTCCCAATTGTAAAGCACTGCAGAGTATGCTGGTACTATATAAGTAATTGTAGATAATAATAATAATAATAATAATAATAATAATTAATAATAATATATGTGCCTTATGTACACTTAATATACATTATACTTTCATATTACCAATTTATAGGTGTTAACTATTTTGCTAATATTTGTATACTAGTAGTATATTTTGTATGATAGTCTTACTATGAATTTAATAATGAACAAAATGATTTTGATAGATTTGCACTAAATCCATTTGCCTCACTGCTTGCAAATATATTTGTTAACACAAACTGTTTTATCACAGTATCGCTTTATGCAAAATATGCTATTAGTAATGTGAAACATCAGTTCTAAAGCAAAGAAAAATATTTATTTTGCGAAATGATTTGACAAAATCAGCACAAAACAATAAAACTTTTTTAAAAACATACTTCATTTGATGGTAAAATGATGGTTTAATAAATTAGTTTGTACATGTGAAATTGATTTAGAATTCCTGATAATACTGTTCTTACTAGGTAAAATAATAGAAACATAGCATTTTATAGCAGAAAATGAGCAACTGAGCCTTATAGTTTGCTGATTTCAGTGGCTGGATGACTGTGTATGTCCCCCACCTCTGCTGGAGATCAGGGCCATCTTTTCCATTGGGCATGATGGGCAGCTGCCCGGGGGCCCCATGAGCATGGGGGCCCCATAGGCACAGCTCTTAATGAGAATAAATAATCCTGCAAAAGAAAAAACCTGCAAAGAAAAACCTTCAAGGGTCACTAAGCAAGTACATCTATCTATCTCTATATATCTATATCTATATCTATATCTGTATCTGTATATATCTATATATCTATATCTATATCTATATCTATATCTATATCTAGGGGCCCCGTTGCACTGCTTTGCCCGGGGGCCCATAATGTTGTTAAGATGGCCCTGCTGGAGATTGTTACATGGATCTATCACTCTTAATGTATAAAATGTGTACAGTACTTCCTCATGTCACCTATTATTCTCTTTCTAGTGTGCTCTTGCTTTTCTGAACTTAAATAAAACTATGCACTTCTCATCCAATACACAAACTACCAACAACATTTAGACACGAGTGTGATCTACTAACAAGCGACATTATTTGCATCCCTAAAACAAGCATTTTTAATATTTTCCTTCATTTTGGTGCCCCTCAGCTTGTTGCCTCAGGTTGCTTTATTATAGGTATTTTCCCATGTGTTTAATACCCCATTCATACTGCACCAAAATCCCGGGTTTTTGCCGGGGCGAGCTCAAACGACCCGAGTCTTGGTGCAGTATGAATGGTACGAGTCAAAAATCCCGGGTCTAAAAACCCGGGTCTTCAACCCGGGATTTATCGAGGGGTAATTCCCGGGTCGGACCCGGGTTGCCTGCACTATGAATGGTGCAATCCGGGTTTTTCAACCCGGGTTGCACAGAAAACAAGCTGATTGGCTGTCTGCCTGTTTCTGGAGGATGATGTCATCGGTGGGAGCCCGTGGAAGATTCGAGAAGGAGTTTAGGAGTCGGCCATGATGAAAAGTAATGTGGTAAACAATCACCACCCACTTTTGCATCATCTTTATGCGTCAAAAAACAGTCACCTTTCAATGACATCACCATTTTTCAGCCAATGAAAACTGCTCTGGTGATGACTCCCACAAATTGCCAGAGCTCAGACTTGTGCAGTATGAATGGGGTCAACCCGGGAAATTTCCGGGTCCGAGGTGCAGTATGAATGGTGTTTCTGAGCTGGGACGCTCCGAGCCCCGGCAAAAACCCGGGATATTGCCGGGGCGGCAGTATGAAAGCGGTATTAGAAGTTGCGTTATGTAAAATATAAGTAAATGATATTTGATAGCTTTACAGTCAAAGCAATAGGAGAAGTGGTGGTAGGGCATACCACTATATTCTGGCGGGTTAGGGGGACGACGACACGTAACAGAAATGGGTGAAGTTCTGACCATGAATGATTCGCAGTTAGAGAAAACATCCCATATCAATTCTATCTCTTTTAGTTTCAGTGGTAATTTCTTCCATTAGGAAGTGGCGTTTCAGGGATTGACATACTATATACAGCATGCTACTTCAGTTCTTGCAGATTTTAGTATTTAGTATTTAGTATCGGTATTCAAAACATTCACTGTAACATAATTTTGTTTCTATGCTTCTTGCCAACAGGTGAATACATAGTAATGACGGTACATTTCCATCTGCAAAGGAAAATGGGCTATTTTGTGATACAGACGTATATCCCATGCATAATGACGGTCATTCTTTCTCAGGTTTCTTTTTGGATCAACAAGGAATCTGTTCCAGCTAGAACAGTTTTTGGTATGGCCTGTGTCTAGTGTTTGCCACATAATTTCCATTTCATCACTCATTTATCATCCCATTGTTTATTTGTTGTAGGTGAATATTCACAGCAAGTTGTCCAGTTCTACCTACGAAGAAAAATAGGCTATTACATCATCCATACATACATCCCATGCAGCATGACTGTTGTATTGTCCCAAGTTGTGTTTTGGATCAACAAAGAATCAGTTCCAGCAAGGACTGTTGCTGGTATGGATAAGTATAACTATATATCTAGACTGTCCCTTCACACCATCCCTTCTTCCTTTATCTGTTGTCCATATGTTGGGTCTAGTATGGAGATACTGCTGATCAATATGCTTACCTATTCATTGTCTTGATAGTACATGGAACATAATCCACTATATGTACCACTATGTGCTTTATGAACTGTTACATTACTGTAAACCTATTCAAAATGCTGGTAAATATAGTGATGCTTTAAAGAATTATTATGTTTGTGTTTTTAACTCTATTTTGGCACTACATTTTTTACACGTTTGTGTGCTCTGTATATGGAGTTTAGTTCCTCTGCTCTTGAGGTGAGTCAGTTGGGCAGTTTCTTCTTTTCCATTTTAATCTGATATTTTATGTGTTTCAAAACAGCATTGGATTTGCACTTTTTTGATATAACCCTTTTAACAGTTTAGTTTTAATTTATATTTTAAGTAGTTGGAATACAAAATTTTACCTTATACATCCTCTTCAAACTATGCAGCCTACAGACCAAATTTAGTTCTATGTGTCAACATGAAAATAAAATACAGTTTCTTTTTGCACATGTAAATATTATTTTCTGAGATGTTGTCTAATTTAACATATGTATATATACTTGTACATGCTTTGTAGTATTCATGAGTTTATATAGCATTCCATTTTATGTTAATGCTTATTTAGACTTATGTGGTGTACACTTCTGAACCTGTAGCCAAAATTAAAGCAAAAATGTGTTTGTTCACACTTAAGTTGGCCAAATGAATTACTAAATGAAAACCTGTTTATCAGAGTTCTCAATGTATTTATCTTCCCGCTGATTGGGCATGTATGATGTACATAGGCCCTAGTTTGAATGAGGACATCTTTAGGGTGATGTTGTGTGTGGACTGTGTCACCCACTGAGAATATTGGCCTGCACAATCTCATTTGGTCCATAAATCTTTTTGATTTGCTACCACCATCTTCAGCCACTCCTGCAGCCACTTCCGCAGTCCCTGGAAATCCTTTACATGCCTGTCTGCAGAAGGTACCCCAGAGGGAGAATGGGAAGATTGGATGTCCAGCTGGTGGAAACCTAGGTTAAGGCAAAATGGGGATTATTAATTTTATTATTATTATTCATTTTTATTTATAGGGCGCCACAAGGTGTCCGTGACGCCGTACAGGGACAAAAATGAATTACAATACAAGGTGAGACAGCACAGTACAGTAAACGTAAACATAAAGCACAGTAACTCAGTAAGCTCAATGCACAGCTAGTGAGGGCGGGGGGAGTATCCGCAAATGACGGGGCCCAAAATGAGGGCGCGGAAGACAGGGAGACCCCAGAGGGGGAGGAGGGCACTCGAGGAGGAGGGCAAAGTAGCTGGAGAGCAGAGTTAGAAGTGGTGGAAACAGGAGGAGAGATGGTCCTGCTCAGAGGAGAGTACAATCTAAGGGGAGGGGTGGACAGACGGAGAAACGCAGGGGAGAGAGGGAGAGTAGAGGGATGGAGGCAGGGAAGGGGAAAGAAGGGGGAGAGGCAGAGGATAAGGTAGGTAGTTAAGTGGGAGACTGGAAGGCTTTAATAAAAAGGTGGGTTTTTAAAGCCCGTTTGAAACTGGACAGGTTAGGGGAAGTCCTGATGGAGGGAGGGAGCTTGTTCCAGTGGAGGGGGGCAGCGTGGGCAAAGTCTTGGATACGCGCGTGGGAGGAGGTGATGAGGGGGGAAGATAGGCGACGGTCATTGGCAGATCGGAGAGGACAGGATGGAGCGTGAATAGATAGGAGTGTGGAGATGTAGGGTGCAGTGGTGTTGACGAGGGCCTTGTATGTAAGAGTGAGGAGCTTGAACAGAGTTCTGTAGGGGAAGAAGAGCCAGTGGAGGGATTGGTAGAGGGGGGAGACAGAAGAGGAGCGGCGAAAAAAGGAAGATAGGCCTAGCGGCTGCGTTAAGTACAGATCGAAGGGGAGCGAGATGAGAGAGGGGGAGGCCAGTAAGGAGGAGGTTGCAGTAGTCCAAGCGGGAGATGATCAGAGAGTGAATAAGGCATTTGGTGGCATCTTGGGAGAGGAAGGGCCGGATGCGAGCGATGTTACGCAGCTGGAAGCGGCAGGATTAAGCAAGAGAGAGGATATGGGGGCCAAAGGAGAGAGAGGAGTCGAGGGTGACACCAAGGCAGCGAAGTTGGGGGACAGAGGAGATAGAGGAGTTGTCGACAGTGATGGAGAGGTCGACAGGGGATGAGGTATGGGGGGGAGGAAAAACTATCAGCTAGGTTTTGGCGAGGTTGAGTTTGAGGAATCGAGAGGACATCCAGGAGGAGATGGCAGAGAGGCAGGCGGACACCCTAGAGAGGAGGGAGGGAGAGAGATCAGGAGAGGAGAGGTATAGTTGAGTGTCATCAGCGTAAAGGTGGTAGTTGAAGCCGAAGGAGCTGATGAGTTCACCCAGGGAGGAGGTGTATAGAGAGAAGAGTAAGGGGCCCAGAACAGAGCCCTGGGGGACCCCAACTTGAAGTGTGGACGGGGGGAGAGAGACTCAGTGGTGGTGACAGAGAAGGAACGGTCAGCGAGGTAAGAGGTGAACCAGGACAGGACAGGGCCAGAGAGGCAGAGAGACTGGAGGGTGTGGAGGAGGAGGGGGTGGTCAACGGTGTTGAAGGCTGCAGAGAGGTCAAGGAGGATGAGAAGGGAGAAGTGGCCCCTGGCTTTAGCAGAGAGGAGGTCATTGGTGACTTTAGCCAGGGCAGTTTCAGTGGAGTGAAGGGGGCGGAAACCAGACTGGAGAGTATCAAGGAGGGAGTGTTCAGAAAGGTAGGAGGTGAGATGGCTGCAGACGAGCCTCTCGAGAATTTTGGAGTCAAAGGGGAGAAGAGATATGGGGCGATAGTTCGAGAGAGAAGTGGGGTCGAGATTAGGCTTCGATTCCCACAAAGAGCCATAGAGTCCTGTACCAGGTTTTTCCATGAGAACTCTGCCCATGCAAACAATTGGGACCAATAATTCTGGGCAACCAAGGCAAAGCACCGTAGAAATTGCTTGAGGGATTGGTTACAGTGATCTGTCTGCCGTTCGACTGGGGGTGCTACTCAGC
The DNA here is from genome assembly GCF_038048845.1 of Mixophyes fleayi. Lineage (NCBI taxonomy): Eukaryota > Metazoa > Chordata > Amphibia > Anura > Limnodynastidae > Mixophyes > Mixophyes fleayi. The sequence continues at coordinate 298,853,718 of NC_134405.1, read as the reverse complement.
CAAGAATTGGAGTGAAAGTCCCAGCACCTTGTAAAAGTCTCTCCAAAATGTCATGAACCAGACCCCTCTATCAGAGATGATCCCCAAGGGAAGCCCAAGCAGCTAGAAAACCTCTTTGATGAAGACCTGGGAGAGTTGGAATGACAACGCCAGTTTTTTCATGGCCACATGGCCATAACGTGAAAAGGTATTTACTAGCACTTGTCACAGTAACAAATAAATTAAACTCCAATACCTTACTCCAACGGATAAATTATGATGGCTGGAATCAGGTTGACCAGAGAGGAGTTCCTGATGAAGATGGCTGGGAAGTGATCTGAGAAGCTGCTGAGACAGTGTTAGTAGGAAAGGAGTTTCTAATATAGTAGAAGGTCAGTCAGGAGATTTTCATGTGGTAACACCTGTAGCAAGTCAAATTATCCAGAGCTAGGTCGGTGCACGGTGTAGCAAAGTCATTAAGCAAGGTTCCAAGCGGTTAAACAATAGCGAGTCCAAATTTCCAGAGCCAGCTCAGTACACGGTTTAGCAAAAGTTAGTAAGCAAAGTTCCAGAGGTTTAATCTGTTGCAAGTCCAATCATTCAGAGCCAGGTCTAGCAAATCACTAAGCAAGGTTCCAATGGGTTAAACAGTAGCTGGTCCAAGAAGTTCAAAAGCAAGGTCAAAACACAGAAGTATCAGATACAGAGGCTGGATAGTAACACAATTACCTAGCAATGCCTACATAATATAGGGTGCCTTTTACAGTACCCATAGGCGCTTCTTGATGAACTCAGCAGGAAACTTCCACTATGTGCCAGGGACGTCTGCCTGTCTCTTCGGTGTGCTTGCATCTCGTTGCTAGGCAATGAGTTACTTCCTTGAGATTCATCACAATGCACTGGGCCCACATGCGCAGTAGGAGTCGCCTCCCATTGCTGCAGTAGGAGTCACATCATGTTGCTAGACAACGGGACACTTCCTGACCCATCTGTCGGCTATATTGTGACAGAATGAAAATTGATGGAAGGTTCTTCACATGCTCAGAACTACTGTCAATTGTTGCTCGGCAATACAGGGAGCGGGATGTAACTCCCGACAGAAGAGAGCCTGAGCAAGACAAGCGAATGCTGAAAATTTGTAGTGGTGGGCAAACTGTAGCAAGAGGTTTGCCCTAACAGGCAAGGATTTGAATATCCGGACACGGGATGTACATGTCGCTACTGTAGTCTCCGTCCCCATTGACAGCACTGGGATTGGTGGTATTACCATGGAAGCTGGGAAGGTCAGTGATGGAATCCATAGCCTTCTTGGAATTAGCAGGAGTATCAGGAGACCAGAGTGCAGTGTCCCCATGCACAAGTAGTGCAGGATTTTCTAAAAGAAATTACATCCTTTCTTACAGTTGGCCACCAGAATTCCTTGAGTGCCAAATCAACTTTTTTCATGATGTCGGAAGACCTGCCAAGGTAGGTTGTGTCCCCATTGCAGAACCTCTAATTAAAAGCCCCAAGGGATTAGCAGAGAACTGCTGGGAGACTGCTTCGCTTTTGATGTTGCTAGATTCAGGCCAGGATGTTATGCTGAAGTCAAACCTAGTTAGGAATAGCATTCACTGTGCCCGCAAAGAGGTTGAACTCTCAGCCCCCTGAGGGTACTATAGATTTTTTTGATCAGTGAGAATAGAAAGAGGGACTCTATTACCCTACAGAAGGTGCCTTGTGCCTTACTCAGTCCGGGCATTATGATGGCCAGCAACTCCTGGTTTACCACATTGTAGTTTGCCTCAACGGAGTTGAACATCTATGGAAAGGAGGCATAAGTGTGAAGGATGTCCTTGTCTTCTGGGAGATAACGACTCTTGTCCTAGTCTCAGATGTATCATTTTCCAGTATATAGTCCCATACTGGGCTATGGAAGCAAAGGTGAAGAGACATTCAAGCCTGTTGTGTCTGGGGAGTCCATGTTTCCTTAGGAGTACCCTGTTTAGCCAAGGAATTTATAAGGATACCAGTTTTTGTGAAATCTCTGATAAAACATTAATAATAGTTGCTTAACTCCACATACCTTTGGATCACCTTAATTCTTCAGGGCTCTGGCCAATCAAGCACAGAGGAGAGCTTCTCAGGTTTCATTTCTATGCACTGTGCTGAAATGATGTGTCCCAGGAAGCTCACTTTGGACTGGTTGAATGAATACTTCTCCATGTTGGCAAATAGTTGACTATCCAGGAGCCTCTGTAATACCTCTCACATGTGGTCATGATATTTCTCAAGCATTCTGGAGGAAATTAGGTTCTCTCCCAAGTAGATAATGACTGATGTCTCCATTAAACCCCCAAACAGGGAATTCATATATGTTTGGAAGATGGTTTAGACATTGCACTATTCGTAGTAGCCATCCTTTGTGATGAAGGCCTTCTTCCATTCATCCCCTCCTGGTCATGGATCAGGTTATAGGACCCTTGCAGGTTCATTTGGTCAAGAATGTGGACTGACAGAGCCTCTCAATGACATCAGAAATCAGTGAGAAGCTGTACCAATTCTTGATAGTGATTTTGTTGAGCCGCAAATAGAAAATACAGGGTCTTAAGGAACTATCTTTTTTCACCATGAGAAGGAACTCTGCATCAGCTGGGAACTTGGATTATGCGATGAACCTCACTCCAAGTTTACCTGTAAGTAGTTGGTCGTGGCCCTTGTCTTAGTCTCTGACTTTGGGTATTTCCTGCCTCTTGGTTGCATGGTGCCAGGTAGGGTATATATTGGACAATCCCATTCTCTGTGTGGTAGTAATGTCTTTGCCTGCTTTTTTGGCAAAGACCCTACTGAGACCTAAGAACTCCTCGAGCAGTCCAACTGATCCACACAGAGTCTTCTCTCTTTGGGTAGTAGCACATACAGTTGTCACTTTAGCTAGTTGTAGGCAAGTGGTAGAACATGACTCTTCCCACTCCCATATCGTTTTAGCCCTCCAATCAATCACTGGGTTGTTGTCTGTAGAACCAGAGGTAACCCAGGATTATTGGGCTCACACACACACACACACACACACTATGGCCATTTTAATTAGATGTCAATTAACCTAATAATGTTTAGGCTGTGGAAGAAAGCGGAGCACACATACTTAGGGAAACATGCAATCTCAACACACAAAACTCCTGGGGGTAAATGTATGAATCTCCGGATTCTTAATCTCCGGCGTGTTCAGCCTCTTCAGCGCTTAAATGTAAAGCGGCGCTGCATTGTAAAGGGAAACTTCCCTTTACAATGCAGCGCCGCTTTAAATTTAAGCGCTGAAGAGGCTGAACACGCCGGAGATTAAGAATCCGGAGATTCATACATTTACCCCCTGGTGCTTTGAGCTAACATTGCTATAACAACAGTGTAATCTGCATTGTAAAATACATTTCTGGTGTGTTGGCAAGAGTCTTGTTAGTGTTTTATTGTCTTCTGTTTTATTTTTAACCTTTTTTTGTAGGTATGATTTAATAAATACTTTTTAAAATGATTGTACTGGACTTAGCTTTTTCTACTATCTAAAAACTTTTAGATTTGAATTTGAGGCAGCATAGATGTTTAAAGGATAACTTCCATTTAAAGATCATGTTTTTCCTCCTCCATACTCTTTAGAGACTGTAATTATTATAAAACTAATTGTGTCCTCATACAGACCGATCTTGCCTCCTCCCCACCACCCAGGTTTGTCCACAATATGTAAGAGAATGGGCAGAGCACAGGACTTTTGGTTCTCTCTGCCTCACAACCATTTGTTGAATATTAAGACTTGCAAGGGGCTATCTGGCTGTCCATGACTGATTCTTATGTAGTATTTCTGATAGCCCACTGTGGTACTGCAATCTACAACAAGTGTGATGTAGCATATTAGACAAGGACAGCCATGCAGCATGTTGGAGATGGAACTGTACAGATCATTTATTTCACTGGTAGGAAGAACATTTCTTACATTTGTTATTGCTAATGTTTTAATCAAATTAGCTTAAAAAAATAAATTTTTAAAGACATTTTTATCAAGATGATTTGGTTCTTAATTTGGAAAAAACTTCACCTTTTTGACAATTACCAAACAACCTAGATACCTAGAAGTTTTAAATTTACAAAACATATTTTATTGTCACTAGTATTACTGATTAGTTGCAACTGGATATCTGATAATAAACCGTGATTAACGAACGCTTACAAAATATATATACTGTAATAATCTGGAAAGACAAATTGGACATAGGTCGGATTGATCAGTGCTGAGGCCAAATGATCAGACCTTTCCATGCCTGGGACACAATATCACAGATCTAACTTCAGATGTGTCTTTATTGCTGACAAATTAGTTTGATATACCAAAGCTATAAAGAATCTCCCTGCTATATGTATATTTTCACAACTAATAAAAGTCACTGTTTGTCCTAAAGAGGTTTATGTTTTGAGTAAAAGCTTACCACATTAGCACAGTACCATCTAAATGTAATCATAAGCAATGAATAAAAATTACACTGTTCAATGTTTATAATTGTTTATGCATAATACATTCATCATCATCAGCTATCTATATAGCGCCACTTATTTCGCATCGCTGTACAGAAAACACATTCACATCAGTTCTTGCCTCATTGGAGCTTACAGTCTAAATTCCCTAACATACACACACAGACAGAGAGAGAGAGATTAAGGTCAATTTGATCGCAGCCATATAACCTGCTGGTATATTTTTGGAGTGTGGGAGGAAACCGGAGCACCGAGAGGAAACCCACGCAAACACGGGGAGAACATGTAAGAACATATAAACTCCACACACCTAAGACTATGGCCGGGAATTGAACTCATGACCCCAGTGCTGTTACATTAAAATAATTATACTTTGATGATACATTTAAATTAGGTTTTCATATATTGTAGTGTGTCTACTGTAATACAACTCTATAGGCTTATGGCAGTGACTGTTACTATGGCAGTTTTGTTCTTTAAATAGAAGCTATTCACATGTTCTTTCTTAGTGTAGAACAATTAGCAGTATCCCACAAAACCAGAGAAATATGATTTAAGCGTGGAGACATGCAAATTCTCCTTTACTTGCCACCGTCAGCTAACTGTATACTGAAATATATTTGTAATAGATATAGCCTAATATACAGAGCAATATGTCCAAACTGCTTTTTAACTTTTTAAAACTTAACAGTCCAAGATGTGGAACAAAAGTTTCTTTCTGCAGTGTAAGGTTTGCAGAGAACCATACAGGTTTATTGCTGTAGCTACTGATAAGATTGCAAGAAGAGTATATGTTTCTGTGGTTTATGGTTTTAAGGACAAAACCACTCAGTCTCATATGCTGAATTATAATGCTGGTTATAAAAAGCATATGAATACCTTTCATTTTAATAAGACTCTTACCGAATTATTTAGAACGGAGTGCTCTTATCCTCCATTTAGACTACTTCACTATAGCCGTTAATGCACCAAATCAATCTTTTTCACATATGACCAAATCCTTACTTTTCCCAAAGTAGATTTGGCCTTAGAATGATTTTTTTTTATTAATAGATGTTCTTGATATAAAATCCTAATATACTTCTATTTTGCTATTTCCAAGGAATCACAACTGTTCTAACAATGACCACTTTGAGCATCAGCGCAAGACACTCCTTCCCAAAAGTATCCTATGCAACTGCCATGGATTGGTTCATAGCTGTCTGCTTTGCCTTTGTCTTCTCTGCACTTATTGAGTTTGCTGCAGTTAATTACTTTACCAACCTACAGACTCAACAAGCATTGTTAAAAGTAGCAAAAGAATCTGCATTAGCAGCAGTGGCTGTAACAGTAACAGCGGAGGAGGAGATTGTTACGGTAAGGATTGCATACAATCGGAATGATAGTAGCTAAATCTGAAAAGTACATTGTTTCACATGATAAATATAATTGTAACATTCTGTTGTTTCCAAAATTTTAATTCACTTGCCCAGGATATTTTACTACTGAGCATTTAGGCATATGTTCACTTTAAACAAAGGTATAGGGCATTACGTGCGTAGCAAGATTTGACTACTGAACATGATCCCATTACATTGCTTTGTGTTATGCATTTATTTTTTTAAATACTATAATAAAGATTAAACAGGTCGCTCACCAAAGTGACTTGCGTTTTTATTTAATAAATATTACATGATAGTAAGGAGCACAGAGAGCAGGTGTAACTACACTGGGTGGCATGTAGCAACTGTGTGGCCTGTAGGTAAGGAGGACTAACAATGAAGCTGTCCCTCTCCCTAACATACCCGCACCTTCACCATGAGCCCCACGCATCCCTCCTCTAGACCCCTGTTCTGAGCAGTGCTTGCACATGCACCGGACCTTACATGCTCAGAAGTGGCCCCCTCAGTGCTCTTTTCAGACCAGAGTGGTGTGTCTTGTAGCCTACAACATCACTACCATATGCATACCCTAATTCTTGTCTTGTGGCCCGACTATGGACTGTTTCACCCCTGGCTGAGACCTGTGATGTGGAGGAGGGATGCAATGGTAGAAAGACACAGCTCTGACATCTCTTATAGCAATTTAGGCAGAGCTGTGTCTCTATGTTGCTCCTGGACATCATAGCTCTCAGTGCTCCATACTTGTATACAAAGCCAGATGTGGTGACATACAGGCAGGATGGGATGCTAAGCAGGCAGAACATAGACCAGTTGTGTGGTTGTTATTGAACATGGTCAGTCCTGTATGCACCATGTAATAAATAAATAAATAAATCTCTCACTCTAGTTATAGGTCAATTTAAAGTTTAAAAACAAATGATTAATTAAAGAAAGTCACAGATAAACGGAAGCAGTACCATGCAATTGGCAAATGTTAAATAGAGACATTGTATGGCCAACCACGATACCTTTAAAAAGAAAGAATGAACAGCGCAGAAATGAATACAACTGATAAAAATGAAATAAACATAAATAAATATAAACCCAAAGAAAAATACCCTATATTAGCTCATACATTTTCGCTTGATATTATAAGTGAGAGATCCAATGATAAAAGAATACATTTAATTGCAATCAATCATTAAATAATACATAAGATACACCCAAGAAAAGAGGAAATACCACAATCAAGTGACAACAGTACCGATCTAATGGCAATTAAAACTTTGTATATAAACACACAAAGTAATAAAGAGTCAGACACAGCATATACAGGATCAATAAATTGAGCAGCCAAGGACTAGATAACCATAGAAAAACACAACTGTTCACATAAAACCTTCATGAACCTCTGTCCCTTAATGGCACTGAAAAAGGCTGTATTCATTGCCATTATACAGTCTTATTAATTGCTCTAAAGGGACAGAGGATCATGGAGGTTTTATGGGAACAGTTGTGTTTTGTATGGTTATATAGTCCTTGGCATTAGCTGCTCAATTTATTGATCCTGTATATGCTGTGTCTGACTATTTATTACTTGTGTGTGCTTATATACTTATATACTTTTTGATTGTCATTAGAACAGTACTGTTGTCACTTGATTGTTGTATTTCCCTTTTTCTTATGTGAATCTTATATATTATTTTATGATTGATTGCAATTAAATATGTTATTTTATCATTGGATCTCTCACTTATAATATTCAGCTAAAATATATGAGCTAATATAAACTATTCTTATTTAATTTATATTTATTCAGATTTTTTTTTTATTTGTATTAGTGGGATTCATTTCTGTGCTGTTCATATTTTCTTTTTGAGTGTTTCATTGTACAGAGGTTGACATTCCTCTTAAGGACAGCTGCGATCAGGATCCAAACTTTATTATTTAGTCTAGATTTACTTTCTAGCACCAGATATTTTTCTTTGTTTAACCATGATACCTTGGCTTTACTTTTCACACATCACATTTAGCTAGTTATGGATGCATCTGTCATGAGTAGATTAGAATGAACTGCTCCAGTGCTTTATCAGCATAATTATGGCAAATAACATTAAACTTTTAATTTTCAGTATTATTGCACCAAAGAACTTCAGCTATCTCTTTGCTTTCCCTAATCCTTCTCATAATTCCCAAAATTCTTAATACATAAATACTATAAATAGGTAGCAAAAAAAACACTTACTGGACTGCCAAAACATAAATCATAAAAATGAGTAAATAGATACACAAACCCAAAACTGTTGCAGAGTCAATTATGACCAGGAGGAGGTGGCCTAAATAATGTTCTCAGCATTTCATTGGCTACAGTATTTATTGTGCATAATAGCTTGCAGAATTGTCTTGTTGCGGGTTTAGGTGTTTTATTTCCATTTGTATGTTTAAATGCAGGACATGGATACATGGTCCCAAAAATTATATGGTCTTGTTTAACAAAAATATTATCCCTTGTAAAAACACTGTTTTCCCTGAATACAATGGTAGGAATTATGCTTAAAGTCCTGTGACTTAGCTAATTTGTTTAAAGTTTCAGTCTGATTATTAGTTTTACTGATCACGCCAATTACTCCATCCATGTAATAGTCCATCAAAAAGTAATAGATCTATGGACCACAGATGTTTGCGGTATGGAGCATAGCAAATAATAATAATAGTAAATAAAAAACAAGGTAAAGGAAACACTATCTTTGCTTGCCAAACAGCCTGATTAATCATGATCAGTCATATTAGAACATTGCAGCTAGACCTGGAACAACTGTGACCATATAACTATGAAGCATTTGTTTACTTGATGAACAATTTATTGGTAACTAGCAATTGGCTTTAAAGACATGTTTTAAACAGTTTTCCATTATAGTACAATATTAGAAAATTAGCTTTTTAATTTGATGAGAAATTATGCTCCTTAAAAAATCAACTGCTGTTTCTATCCTTTTATCTGCTATCGTTAATATAGCAAAACACATTTATGCAGTGCTTTCCAAATACTTTTTAGGCAACATTTCCTTGCCAAACTTAGCTTAGAATCTCTATTTTGCCCCTAACACACACAGACACATGCATACAAGCACACATTCATGTACATATCAACAGTGGTTTACAAATGTTTAGACTTACATCATCCCTCCCAACTGTCCCGACTTCAGTGGGACAGTCTTGATTTTAGAGCTCTGCTCAGCTATCCCACGGGAATGTAAGGGAAGGGAGGCCATGCTCCCTTTCTGAAGTGGTCACGACCTTGCCCCTCTGCCCGGGACAGTCATGTTGGGAGGCATGTTCCATTAAGATATTACTATTATATGTGTTATTAGAGTATAGTTCTGACCCCTCAATCTTTAAAATACATAAATTGACATTTTTTTCCTATCAAATTAATTATTTTCTCAAATACAATTAAACATTATTGAAAAAACACTATACTGCTCAGGGCCATCTTAACAACATTATGGGCAAAGCAGTGCACCGGGGCCCCTAGATATAGATATAGATATAGATATATAGATGTATACAGATACACATATAGATATAGATATATAGAAATAGAGATAGATAGATGTACTTGCTCAGTGACCCTTGTAGGTTTTTTTGCAGGTTTTTTTCTTTTGCAGGATTATGTATTCTCATTAAGAGCCGTGCCTATGGGGCCCCCTTGCCCGTGGGGCCCCCGGGCAGCTGCCCATCATGCCCAATGGAAAAGATGGCCCTGACGGTGCTACTTGTGGCCAGAAGGTGGTTTAAAAGGGCTGTATAGCTTGCCAGCACCTTCTTCCTTGCTTCTAAAAATGTTTACAGTCACTATAAAAATCTTTCACTATAAATCAAAAAAACAAAATAACTTTGAAGTATTGAGTTGCTAGAATTAGGTTCCTTTCTGTGAAGGGAATACAAAGGTTGAAGTGTTTACAGTTGACTCCGAAGGGAAATGAATAGATGGCATAGGAGGTTATACTGAGTTATGCACACTTTCTCCAGGAAATAATATGAAGTGGGTAAAAAGATTTGCATAGTGAAATTGGACACAGTAGTCACATATATTACTGGGTCTATAACCCTCATATGCTCAAGGTCCTATAATACCCGGCTTGCTCTCAGAACCCATTCCTCCCCTAGACTTCTCTGCCCATTCCACTTTTTTGTAGCCTGAAAGTCTCCATATGTAATCATTGATTATTGCAAGATTCCACTAGCAAAATTACTTCAGGAACTATTTTCAGAGTGGCAGTTATAGCCAAAAACCTACTAGTACAAATATAAAAAGTTAATGTTCATCATCTTAAGTGCCTTACTCCAGGACAGTGGTAAGGTTCTAGGGGTAAAAAGCATTTTATTATTTATTAGTAAAGCATAATAAACTACTGCTACCTAGTGATACACTGCACATATACAACTAATCACCATACTTTATGTCCTGTTTAAAACTATTTTCTTTTGTGTCTATAGCATTCTGATTCCAACTGCAACTTAAAGAAAAGAATTAACTCCATGGTTTCTCAAGGCAATGTATCACTTGAAGACAACATATCACCCTATAAAGCACAATATTGTCAACAAAGTGAAGTACCCACTGCAGACCTTACACAACTAGGGATCTCATCAATTCCCCACAGTGGAACCAGTAAAATAGACCAGTATGCCAGAATACTCTTTCCAGTGGCGTTTGCAGGATTCAATTTAGTGTACTGGGTTGTTTATCTTTCAAAAGACACAATGGATATGAATCACAATATTTGAACTTTTAGGGAGAAAAAGGTAAGTAACTGGTAATATATAATAAGCTATTTAACATGAAATATTTTATGGCAATTTCAATAATTGTAACACTGAGCGGTATATTTACTAATAATCAGGTTTGGTGCACCTCAACAATTTCTGGCAATTTAGTGCTCCAAACTGTCACATTTACTTGAGACTAGTAAAATGGCATGGTTTTTTAGACCTGCTTCTGATAGGTCACATACATGCTGCTCCTTGTAGAGCCACATGCTGTATAATTGATGCCCCATCATGAAATAATCAATACCCCCTTTAACAATCAAATATTATTGCACCTTTAATATAAATTAATATCCATATCACCCTTATAATATAGTAATACAGTAATATTGTATAATATTGTACCCGTAATATAATGAAAAATGAAATTACCCCCATAAGTTAATTATAAATTATTTTGCCCCATAATGCATATGTAAATGGTGCCTCATCTTATCTAAACAGTAATATAGCTCAAACAGCATGCTCTTTGTGCAATAACACCTCTCACAGCTGTTTCCTATTATTGGCTGTTTTTCTAGCGGTTTAGCAAACCGCAGCTTAGTAAAAAGTAAAAATTTTATATTTTTATTATGCTAAAAATCTGGATAGCGATAGAGCTTTGCTAAACTATGGTTTTCTAGTGGTTTGGCCTTTAGTAAATCCAGCTTTATTGAAAACACAGGAAAAAAACACAGAAAACCAGAAGCTCCATCAAACCTCTTTTAAGAAGATCTAGCCCTGAGAGCTAAATTTACTAAATTGTGACATTATATGCCATTATGACATGACATTAACAAGTACTTTCATTAAATTGAAAAACTAAAAATGAATTAATTGCAGCAATATAACACATTTTTAGATGTGGACATTTAATGTAACTATTTAATATCACAAATAGAAAAAGGTATGAACCAGACTTTGCTATAAACCCCTATATTTGTTTAAACCATACCTGTCTTTAGAATTCTCAGACATCAGTAACAGCTTAGTCATTATAAAGAAAAATGTGCTGTGATTATAAGTGGTTTTTACATATTTTTCAATTTATGATATTAAATAATTTCCAAATAGAAAATAAGATTTTTTTTGGCTCTAATAAAACTGCAATCACTTTTTTGATTTTGTTTGATTCACTTTCATTTTCCTCAGAGAATTGTAGCAAATTGCAGTGACATTCAGTTTTCAACCATGCAATTTACAAAATTTGTACACTAAACAAACAAAACAGTAGTTTCTACACAATTCAGGTTTTGGAAGTTACCAAATTGGTCAATTTTGTTATGAATTTGAGTGACATTTGGACATTTTTTGTTTATGTAATGGGAATTGATATTTCATCCTGGAGAAATTAATTTGAAGCTTTGCAAAACTGGGAAACTATTGCTTTATCCATTAAAAGATTGAGACAGACAAATCTGAAACAGGTTATAATCACTTAGGGAGAGCCCACTTCATTGTGTTGTACAGTTGGCTCAGGGAGAAATTTAAAAAATCAGAGGCATTCTTGGGCATTTTCCTGAAGGACAGCAATATTCACTTTTTAAATCTGTGTTTGTCTTTAAGGCCAGCTGTCTCTTATTGGGAAAATGTAACCTCTTAACAGACACATTTTGGAGATATATGGTCAAAAATTAGAGGCCTCACAATTCTCATTATATTACAATAATGTGGAGAGAGATAAAGTTGGCATGGTGGGTGAGGCAGAGACCCAGTGGAGTTATTCAAGAAGAGTCTGTACCTTTACTGTGCTGAAACAGAAGTTAGAAGAGGATGAACAAGGTAAAATTAAAAAAGTGACCAATTAAGGGAAAACTATGAAGGAAATGGAGCTCCAATGAACGGTCAATCACAGTGGAGGGAAATTATTTTCGCACCTGATGTGCACTGTGGCACTTTACGAATCAGTAATAATGAAAATAAAAACAAACTAATTATTTTAGGAATGTTAACATATTTGTTACTCAACAAAACATGTTTATCTCAAAAAATGTTTTGTGAAAGGTATTAGTTGTAAAAAATTTTATTTAAGCACATTGGAAAAAAATGTTAATATTGGTTACTAGCTTACTAGAGATTGGTTGTAATTTGATTATTCCCACATGAATAGGAATTGCAAGTAGTGAGAAAAACATTTAATTAATTTTCTTGATTGGATGAATTTGAAGTGATTGGAGGTCTCAAATTAATTTAATGTGAGTGATGGTGAGAACCTCTTCTCAAGTGATATCATTTTGCATAGACAAGTTTCTCACCTCACCTCCTGGCCCCATGTGCTCCTGCTTCTGCTCCCATTTGTGCGCTATTCACCACATTCCTGTATCACTGATTGCAAAAGGATACTCAGCATAGCACCAATCATTTGGACTTTCACAGGCCTTGTGTTCGTAGCATGACTAGAGGAGGTACAGATGTCAAGGATGCTCCGTCTCCATCCCAATACTTTTATTCCAGCAGTTAATCACTGCAGTGCTAATATTACAATTGCAGGAGGAAGGAATTAATGATTCAGGAGTGTGGGGCTTTGTAATTTGTGGTTTGAAATTCAGGAGGTCTGCATATAGTTATCAACATTAAAATATTTTGAAGGGTTTACATTTGTTCCTGGAGGTTTCATATTATTTCATGGTTTAAATATGCACTGAGCACTTCCCAGAATCCCTGTATAATGAATTGCAAGAATTTAAACTTTAGGCATTTCGGGCTAAGGATCTTAACTTAAGAAACTTCTTATGTCAGTCTCCTGGACAAAACCATGTTACAATGCAAGGGGTGCAAATTAGTATTCTGTTTTGCACATACCGTATTTCCCCATGTATAGGACGCTCCACTGTATAAGACGCACCTATATAAATCTGTGAAAAAATTAAGGATAATGTTTATCTTCAATTTTTTCACAGAGTATTTGTGCAGCTTATACAGAGGAGAGACAACACTATAGTGAATTCTGACTTACCCTGTCAGATGATTCCTCTGTCTGGTAAAGTATTCTGTCTTGTCTCTGTCTGATCCGGATGCTGGAAACCCGATTAAGGTCCTCTCTGCGATGTCCGGATGTCCTTTCAGGACCTTGACAATCCTTTCAGGACCTCGTCAAGGTCCTGAATGGACATCCGGACATCGCAGAGAGGACCTTAATCGGATTTACAGCATCAGGATCAGACAGAGAAAAGACCGGACAGAGGAGTCATCTGACAGGGTAAGTGCTACTACCCCTGTATAAGATGCACCCAGTTATTAGACCTAAAATTTTGGGGGAAAAGGTGCGTCTTATACATGGGGAAATACGGTAAGTTAAATACTGACTGTTGTTTCATGTAGCACACAAATATCAACTTTAAATTTCAGTGTACAAATAAGCTATCAAGTATTTGTGTGGTACATGAAAAAACAGTCAGTATTTAACTTATGTGCAAAACAGAATGCTAATTTGCAGCCCTTGCATTGTAACATGGTTTTGTCTAGGAGACTGAAATAAGAAGTTTCTTAAATTAAGATCCTTAATGAATCAGGCCCTTCATTACTAATTTGACCAGTGGCTCAAATTAATTAAAAAAATAAATTGCTGAAAGTTCACTCATCTCTAATTTTGTATTGTGATGTGTATTTTATGTTTATATTTATTTAGATAATGTGAAATAAATTACATTTTTGTAGAAATACATTTTTGCGTTAAGCAGTACTTGTTTCTCTCAAATCCACTATATTTTTGGTACATGTACTATATTTTTTAGGAATCCATAGGAAATTTTTGGTGAATCCTTAGGAAAAAAAATGCACTGCACAATACGAGTCTCTCCCTGGTTATTTTTGGCTTCTCAAACCAAATAATACAAATACAAATATTTCTTAACATAAATATATTTATGTTTAAATAATAATATTAGAGGAATTATGTTACCTAATTTAAACTGTAACAAGTCAACTGTCACATGGCAAACATTTTTTTTCAAATTTTCAAATCATCAATTCAATTTTCAATAAAAAAATAAATACTCTATCAGCATTCATTGTCTGCAAGATTTCTAAACATTAATTTCAAATAAAATACTTTAAACCATATACTTTAATTTTCTTGATGTAGAATCATATTTTTTGTTTATTATTTTAGTAGAAAAGATCGATTTAGCAACATATTCTCAAACATATATGTAATAATTGTCCTTTCGACCTTTTAACTATTTAAAAATTGTCAGAAAAAGTGACATATGATGGGTTGTCTGCAGTTCACAAATTACTCCAATGCTGAAAAATAGTTTGAAAAAATAGCTTAAGTCAATATGTTATCAAACATTTACCAGTTGAGATGCGAATGTATTACCTGGGTATTTGTACACTAAGCTAATGACACTTATGACAAGTGGAGGGTATATTTGTTTTTTTTTGTACCAGTAAAGGTGTAAAAAGGGGGGATAAATATATAGGCAAGTTGTACAATGAAACAATCTATTGTACTCCAATAAATTGTGTCTCATTATAAGGCTAACTAAGTAAGGTGGGTAAAATAGGCATATTGGGAAATGCTGCTATGTACTAAGTGTGCACAGAACAGAAGTGAATATTAGAATAGTTAGAAGCAAGACCACTAATAAATCGCAGCTCATGTCAAGAGTCACATTTACAAGTGGTAGCATTTACAAATGTTTTAATGTAATTCATGGATTTATTTACACATCACTTATCAAATTAAATTTAATTTTAGAATCGACCAAAACAATTCTCTCATCTTATACCTCTGCAACACACTAATTTTTCTGGTTTGAGCTGTCAGAAATTACATTTTAATTTCTTCATCTACCCAAATAAATGCTATTTTGTTTTATCAAGCTACTGTGGTTTTCTTGGTAACATAATAAAATATCTTTTTAGCTTTGAGCGATCACCATAAAATATCCTGAAATGTCTTTGTCTTTTTCTCCTAAGTAGAGAAAAACATATATGTAGTTTTTAATAAGCCAGGAAGACCTTTAGGAATCATCACAAACTGAAATACTGTAGGTTTCTCATATATGTATTACTAGTACAACCAAGGCAAATTGGATCTATATATAACTATAATAGCAGTTACTATTATATCGATCTCAACATGAGTCTAATGTAGTATAGTCTCCTTCAATTATCCTATGCAAGATACTAGGTTTAGTTACCAGGAGGATCTCTAGTGACTTTTGATAAAGTGGGAACAGACCAGTGCTCTCACACCATATAACAGTGTTCAGTTTTGAATGCTATTTTTACACAATACAGTGCTAGAAACCTGGATGTCATTGACAGCAATGGTCAGGAAATGGGATAATCATGTAGGAGCGTAATTCTCCTATCTCCATATTGTTGTTTAAAACTTCAAACTGTGGTATGACACAGCCAGATATCATGTTTATAAATGTCACTTTGCATTAACTAATAACTTAATTCTTATCTTCATGGTAAGATAATTCTGCATCCATTTAAGACCAAAATAGTACAATTTAGTAATCAATAATAATTTTCTTAAAGATAAAGGGCCTGATTCATTAGTGATCTTATCTGCCGTTTTTTGCTTATCGTAAGCAAATCCACTCTGTGCATGCTCAGAAAAGGGAGATAAGAAGTAAAATCCACTGCGTAAGTCCAGAATTTCTTAAGTTAAGATGAAAATCCATCTTCCAGTTTCTTCTTAAAAATAAGCATCTTAACTTTAGCACAAGATAAGATCACTAATGAATCAGGCCCAAAGTCTTCAGAAGAATATTACATAGTACATTAGCCCATATATGCCACTACTAATGACCATTTGTAAGTAAACTTTTATACATTAAACATTTATCAACCACCCTCTTAACCTCCTTTGGGTACCCTATTACCATCCTTTCCACAGTTCACACAACACAACTGCCCTCTGACCAACATTGCTGTGTGACTGGATCATATAGCCACCTAAGCACTATTTACCTGTCAATCTTACTGGACCAACATGTAATATGTAGCACTAAACCTCATGTATCAAACTCCCATTGTACAATTTTTTTTAGCTTTCAAGAAGGGCCCTCTTACCTCTCTGTCTGTCTGTATTGTCCAGTATTGTTTTATTATTGTTTTTGTTTCCAATTGTAAAATACTATGGAATTTGTTAGTGCTATTTAATTAAATGTTGTTGTTGAAGATGATGATGACATTTCAGTTATAAAGAGTAATGTTTTTAAAGATTATATATTGTTTGAGCTTTATGATTTTAAATATAGGGTAATCAATACTTTGCTCACTTTGGATGTGGCGCTTGGGCAGTTCGACTGTGTCGCTATAAGACCCAACCTTTATTCATTGAAGTAATCTGCTGCCGACTCTTTGATGGATACACATCCTGCAGTATTGCAGATGATTTCAGTGCATGTGTGGTCCCAAAATGACCACTATGCTCAATAACAATCATATTGGTCAGGAATGTTGGGAAAAGTGGAAGATGACCACTATTATCCTGACAAGACTCATTGACATGCAAGTGCTGAATGGCTAGATTTTGTCTTATTTGACCACCCAGCTTGAGAGGCCAAATTAAACAATGATCATGTTGCTCTGTTATTGGCCCGAGTAGCAGCATTACTACATGTATTAAAATGTATTATTTTCCAAAATAAAAGGCTAACTATAAATTGCTGAACCACACAGTAAAAAAAACATACCTGTACACTACATAGAGGACAGACATGAAGCACCCCCCAGCGTGCTCTGCTAATCCCCACATTGCCCAGCTGGTATATGTATGTAGAACAGTGATTCAATATAGTGGGTCTGCATAGGCCACATTTTAAGTATCAGTGTTTTACAGGTCAAGTGGGTGTCATAAACAGTATAGTAGTTCAACTAATTTGTGCTTAAGAGTGGCATCACATGGAAATAAACACTTATTTTCATAGAAAAGTAGATTGCTTATATTGAGTTGAATTGCTCTAGTAATGATGCATAGACAGTGACAAGTAATATGCAAAATCCTTTCTAGTCTTTTATCAGCTAATTTCTAGCATCATGCAAATCATTTATCACCACTTTCCACAATTCAGCACTAAAACTAGCTCATTGTCTACACCCACTACCACACTTCAGTAACACATTATCTCAGCCCCAGCCAACCATCAGTTCAATTATCTCAAACCTATATCACCCCATTACTTTTCCCAATTCCTGCTTTTCTCATAGATCATTGCATCCTGCTCAGCCTGCTCTTTCAGTCTGCTGGAAGAGAATAGAAGCAGCCATTCATAATTGCTGCACTGCATATGTCTTAAAATATTGTGTGCGCCCACAGTATATACACCATTGTTGCCAGGTTGACTAGTTTCCTTAACTTTTGGCCCAGTTTGAAAACTATGAGTTTTGCATGTGAATCTAACTCAACTACTTGTCATATTATTGCCCTTTGCACCAGTTTTTTCCTGCACAAAACAAACTCAACACGCTGCACAATAGCTGAAGAAAGGTAGACTGATTGGACGCTTTTGTGGAAATTGAAATACATTTTCATGCAGTTTGAGCTTTTAAAATATTGTTTATTCTCAGGCATTTATTTTACCGGTGTTAGTAGAAAATACACGTGGTAACCAAGCTCTTCCCATTGTATGAGTGTAAACCTGCCAGTGAAACAGTGTGGGAGGCTGAGGAGTAATTTCCCCACCCACCCAATACTACCGGGCCCAATTATTTAAGAATGTCATAATAGTTTTTCAGATGACTATTAAGATACTCAAAATTTCCATCTGTTGTTATAGCAGTTACATGGTCTGCTATGTCAACTGTTATGTCACTAAGCATAGTGTAAAATGACAAAAGATGTGCCTCTATCTACAGGACTTTGTCACAACAATCATAAAATTCCTAAATAAAAAAGGGATAGAGTAGACTTTGGAGCAGAAATAAGGCAGACAAAAAAATAGACAAGGGACAAGCAGGACAGACATAAGACAAAGTTATTGGTGTGGAGCAGCGGTCCATATTTTACATCATGGCCTACGCAACTATGTTTAAACATGAATACAAATAACATACAACTGTGATGACAATGTTTCTTTAATATATTTTTAAATTATTTGTATACAGTATATATCTAATTCTTTCTTTCCTATAATTTTCAATATAGATGTATTAAAGCAATAATGAAGACATCAACTATGAAAGTAGACCAGCAATATGATATGCCTTAATAGGGATGAAATATAGAATACTTGTATAAACAAATAGATTTGTTCTAGTATTTACATAATTGCATTTATAACTGGACAAAGTACATCACTGTTATGTACCAAAGTTTGCTATGACTTGCATCTTAATAAATTATTTATCACACTCTTATGTATTTCTATAATGAGTTTATTTATAAATGGTATTGTAAAGCACAGACAAGTGCACAAATGTATTTAATAATCAAATAAAAAATTAGCAACTTTTAGCTCAACAGAGTTAAGACATGTTCTTCAAGAAAAGCTTGGTAAATACCACTTAGAAAACTAAATCTAAGAGAATAAAAATCATTCAACTTGGTTAAACATACAATACATATCTACAAAAATGTACTGTCCAATACATTATATTGGGATACTTGAAAGCAGCCAAGGAGCCTTCACTGAAGCACATAGGTGCTGGGTTCAAAGCCCCAGCTGAATCTTACACCACCAGAGAATTGGGTTTGTATTGTCCACTATCCAGTAGACAATGAGATATATATTGTTAAGAAGCCAACCTATAATATCAGAAAATAGCCTACAGAAAATTGGGGTCTTTAATGTCTACTAGCCAATAAATAATTGTCTATTAGCCACCAGAGAATAAGGTCTATATTTAACAATGGCACCAGCAAATAGGGTAAATATTATTAACTAATCAGAGAAAGGGCTCTGAATTACATACTTGTTACTAGAATGCACTCAACAATTTGTGGGCTAACTGCATAGTTTAATATGTGAGTATATTATTGGGTACAATTTGTGAATAATAACAAATGGGTTCACATAAAGCAGTGTGACAATTTTGGCCAATCTAGTCTTGAGTGCCAATATAATGAGCATAATTGTCCACTATCCATTAATAGTATGGGTGCAATAGAAGATCCTTGAGATGCCATTCAATGTCACCTTAGTACAGTGTTGGCTACCCTGTTACACTCCAGGTGTTGTGACCCAGCATGCTTTGCCAATATATAGCAGCTTATTGCTGGAAGTGTATGCTGGGACTTGTAGTTTCACAACACCTGGAGTGTCACAGGTTAGCCGACACTGCCTTAGTAGTTACTTTTAATACACACTTTGTGGTAGATTTACTGAAAATCATGTTTGGTAGTGGTTTTAAACTGCCACACATCGCCAGTGGTTTAGTGCTCCAAACCGCCACATTTGCTATAGAGAGGCTGCAATGTAAAATGCCAGGCGATGTGTGAAGGATTAAAAATAGCTAAACTGCCATCAAAAATGTCATAAAAAAAAGACAGTTGTGTTTGTATCTGCTTCTAATTGGCTTGATAGCTCAAACATGCTGTTTGAGTCATCTTACCATACAGACGATAAGAGGAAGCACCATTGACATATACATGATGGGGGTAATAATTATTTATTGATTAAGGGGCAAAATTAATTTATAATTAACTTACTGTGCAAACTTTATTTTTCATTATATTAAGGGGACAAAAGTATTATTATACTATGGGGGCACTATGTAATTGCACATTGTGCATCATAAATAATTATATCCCCCATTAACAATCAAATAGTAATGCCTAGTTAATGTAATTATATATTCATAGTTTCCACTTAATTCAATGCAATGATATTGTCCCCTTAATATAATGAATTTGCCCCATGAGTTAATTAGAAATTACTTTTATCCCTTAATCAATAAGGCCCTGATTCATTAAGGTACTTCAATTAGGAAGTTTCTTATTTAAATCTCCTGGACAAAACCATGTTACAATGCAAGGGGTGCAAATTAGTTTTCAGTTTTGCACATAAGTTAAATACTGACTGTTTTTTCATGTAGCACACAAATATCAACTTTAAATTTCAGTGTACAAATAAGCTATCAAGTAATTGTGTGCTACATGAAAAAACAGTCAGTATTTAACTTATGTGCAAAACAGAAAATTAATTTTCACCCCTTGCATTGTAACATGTGTCGAAGTCGTATAATTGGATGAATGAAAGTATATTGGCTAATATTGTTTTATTGGTCGCTACACGTGGCATACGGCGATCGCACGGTGAAATACGCACGCACACACTCGCATTACAACATTTAGTTATTTATATAATTCATATTCATATTGGTTCCGTTACACAGTAATTTATGAGCAGATAGTATTTAGTTTATTATTAATTTATATATTATGATTGTATGTACACTTCAGTGTTATTTAAGGTTCAGGTTATAGGAAATGTGTCATGTCTGATATCATTTTATTCCCCTATTCATCAGCAGCTGTCCGGTTCCATCGCCGAAGAGATCGCATATTGCATACTCTAGTTATTGATGTTAGGGAATAAATAGCCAAATTGATATGAGACTGTAAAATGCTAATGGGATAGTTGTAACTGGTTTCTGGGTGGGAGAATCATCTGGAATGTTGTCCCTCAGCCTTTGAGGGGGTTGTTTGAACTAGCCTATGACCTGTTTACCCTGGACCCACCCGAAGTCTGAACCTATGGAAGCAAGCCACGTCATCTGCATTGTTCTCTGTAACACTGAATGTATATATAATCATAGCTACGCTCCCAGTAGTTTCAGTCTACACTGACCACAGTATTCAAGGGTGAACACTACTGTGCACTGGTGCTCGTGGTAGCGCAGCGGTATGTATGTATCTTTTGGTATTGGCTGTACTGTACTGTATTATATAATAATAATGTATTGAATTGTTAACTTTTTACATCTGCTAAAATAAATCACTTTGTGCTTCGGAAACACAATACAATCGCTTGGGCAATGCTTATTTGAAAACGATAGAATTACTTTAATACATGGTTTTGTCCAGGAGACTTAAAAAAGAAACTTCTTAATTTAAGTACCTTAATGAATCAGGCCCTAAATAATGATTCCCCCCATAAGTTATATGTCAATGGTGCTTCCTCCTATGTTCTGAATGTCAATATAGCTCAAACAACATGCAGTTTGTTCTCTTGCTGTTTTTCTGACAGTTTTCCCAGCAGTATGTCAAACAGCAGCCTAGTAAATATGACTGTTTGTATTTTGATCATGGTAAAAATCAGGGTGGCGATTTGTAAAGTGGGGCTTTGTAAAACTGTGATTTTCAACTTTTTAACTGGTGGTTTGGCCTTTTGTAAATCCAGCTGTTTTAAAGCTGCAAGAAAAAACACAGAAAATGGAAAGCTTTGTAAAATTACCATTTAGTAAAACTAGCCCTTGGTCTCACTGCATCAAGGGACCAGGTTAGGGCTCACAGGCCTCACTTGGGTGACATATCATGGCCCCAGCTATCAAGTTTTTAAACCTGTCCTTTTCAGCTTCCTGATGCAGGTGAAGTCCATTCAGGTGACAAGTAACTCCTTGAAGTCAAGCTTGGAGATATTACATGTATACATATTTCTTATGGTGTCTGTTGGTAATAGAAAACCGGATGACGTTGAGCAGTATTGGATTCTGCTAAAGTTTATGATTTCTAAACTTAAATGGAATACCAAATCTAAAATGTTTAGTGGTGTAGGATGAAATAGCTTGTATGGCGCACAAACCATTTATAGTATAAAGAACATCTTGCACCAAACTGATAGAAGTTATTAACCAAAGCACAGAAGTCACCAAACATGAAGCCATATGAGTGTGCTGGAGTAGTTGCTGTCAGAATTTATGCTCTAAATCATTCTCTGTTTCACAATATATCTATGTTCTTGCATTTGTCTTTTGAAGCAACTGCATGTGGTAGTTACTGTACCCTCTATGGCCATTTCTCTCTGTCTATTTTGCAGGCGCTCATTCTAAATTATTATTAAATGTTTGGGCTGCATAGGGACACTACAGTGAAACATATATGCGTCCATTTGTATTTGCTGAAGTTGCTCATTTGTGCTCAGCATCGGCTGATAGATTGTCTCTCAGAGGGAAATCTATGTTTTTTATTTATGTTTAGAGCAAACTAGGTTCAACTTTTAACAAATAGGGACAGGAACTAACAGGGGAGTTTTATAAAAATAGACCTGCAATACATACTGTGCTGCAGACATTCCATTTAGATTTCTTGGGAAGTTATGTTTTCTTATTTTACTGTACTTTGTACTTCAACACTAAGATAAGTATTATATAACATATGCAAATTTAGCATACTTATTTAAGAAAATAGATAACACAACTAAATATAAAAATAAATGACTGTATCTGTTTTAATTTTCAGATTAATTATGGTAATAATTTATTTCATTGCACTACTATAAATACCTTAAATATTTTAATAATATGTTAAAATGTAATTTTCTTTATTTACAAGAACAATAAGTACACTATGTAAATATGTAATGTACCATTACCATGGAGACTGTGTTTGGTTTCTACCTGAAATGGGACGCACTTTGCACTGTCCATTTGCATTTTGACCAATGTATTAAAAAAATGTAAAACACTCACAAATGCCACATTATCACACTCTTATGATTAATTTGAATCTTAATGAAGCTAAATCAAATGTTTTTTAAAGTAAACATGTGTAGCACCCCCTTTCCTGTAGATCAGCTGGGTGTCTATGTAAAGTGTATTGTGTATATCACAAGTGAAGCGCTCATTGACTATTGTAGTGTATTTCAGTGTAATGTCAATATCATAATTCATTTTGTCCTATAGCTTATATTGGAGTAAAACCATGCGGCTGAATACAATCAATGGACTAAAATCTATTGATACAGTTTATGAAATACTTGAATAAAACCCCCAAATATAAAAATCATAAAATCATAAAATATTCCTATTTAAGAGAACATACATACCTATTGTAAAATACAGCATTAACTTCACATGCATACAATTGAATATTAGTAGCAATAATGCTTATATATATATATATATATATATATATATTGTGGCAAGAGCCCGCTACTGCTGAAGCACACGCGAACAACTTCTTCCTTTTTATGTAGTTTTATTGTCAGGATGGTAAATGTTTTGACACCGTACAGAATTCACAGCAATACTTGGAGACCCTAAACGCTAGCTAGACATAGCTCAGCTCTCTCAAGACCAGCCAGCTTACCCAGCATTGATTTCCGTGCACAAATGATATAAACAAGCTTTTATACCTGATACTCCTCCCGCAGCCTTAGCTTGATGGACAGGTGACACACCCACCTTCTCTTTAAAAGGAAACGCCCATCACTGGCTCTGTAATTCAAACAGACACACCCTGTCTGTTTGCTGAGAGGAAGGATTTCAAGTCATGTAAGTTAAACCAAATTTAAACTATTGCTTTTCATACATAGGTCTTTACATTCAATCTAGGTGCATTACTGCACAAATGTTTTACTCTACTTCCCTGCTTTCTCTGCATATTGCCAGCTAAATGCCTCCTTTTCTTACTATATATATATATATATATATATATATATATATACATACATAATTTAGGGGCATTTGCCCCCCTACATTTTTATATATATATATATTAGAATATAAATGGTAAAGGGCGGCGCCTTCAGGCATATACATTGTATACACCTGAAGGCGCCGCCCTTTACCATTTATATTCTACTATGTTATCGGACTAACCATCCGCTTTTAAGGTTGGCTGCCACACGCACATTGTGGAGGTGTTGCTTTTACTATTATATATTCATCTATTTATTTATTTATTGCTTTATACACGCACATGCAATTTTGTACTTGTGTTATCTTCCATATATTTGGTAAGCGCCATCTGTAGATATCTTGTTTGTTCTCTCTACCATATATATATATATATATATATATATATATATATATATATATGGGAGGCAAATGCCCATAAATTGTATAGATCTAAATATCTAAATATAGGTTGGTAATCTTTAGGGTGACCATCATACCCACCCCCATCTGACATATGGTTATACCGGTGTATATGAAGAGGAAATGCTCCTACTGTACCATGTGTTGGATGGGTATGATGGTCATCCCAGAGATTACCAAAACCCTCTCTATATATAATGTAACCAAGGATTTATAGGTATTATATGTACCTTTACTTGTAGAAAGTACAATAACCAATAACATTGGATATATATATACAAACAAGATAGATACGGATTCATCCTAATGTGATATTGTTATTGTTAGGCTTATTATGGACACTTTAGTTTCCTCCATATCTGGGTTACAATTTATACATAGTTGAATGAAGTAGGAATTCCAGGTTTCTCAATTAATATTAATTGCTATGTTACAATTGGGTTCATTGGATCTGTACACTATTCACACACTAATTCTAATGTGTGTTAATAGGTAGGTGATAGTTGAAGAATATAGAGCTCATCACTAATCGATTTCTATACCAATGTGTAACACAGATATCTATAAATGCAAACATTAGAACTGCATTAGTTAGGATGGACATGAGTGTTGAATTTTAATTTACATAATATTAGATGATGTATCACTATATTATGTATAATATTGATGCTGGAGAACATAGTGCTGTTGTATGCACTAATGGTTGTTGTCAGCGTATCAGCTGTATCAACTGTATTACATAGACTAGAACGTGAATTCAAACTAGCTAATTAGGCAAATGAGAGCACTCTATATAGTGACATATGATCCACTTATTCATCTTCCCTTGAGAAAGTCCTCCTCGGATGAAGCACGTTGGGTCACGCCCCTAATTCACCCACACACGGAAGACCCGGAAGTGACAGATGCGTTTCACAGTGGAATGCAGGTGCCTCCCCTCTCCAGCCACACCAAAGTAACGATCAACGACATACATCTTCATTTCAGCTTGCTGGGTACTGAACTGAATCAATAGATTTTAATCCATTGATTGCATCCAGCCACATGGTTTTAGTCTAATATAAGCTATAGGACAATACGAATTATGATATTGATATTACACTGAAAAACACTACAATAGTTAATGAGCACTTAACGTGTGATATATATCAAGATTTCTTAGGTAGGGATACCCTCTGTTGATGCTGCTCTTTTAACAATAGGAGTAGAGCACAAATTTTCCTCCCCCCATCTTGAAGTGTATTGTGACCTGTGGTGCTTCCTTTACTTCTATTCTCATTTAGTGCAGTGCCTCCACCTTGTTCTGAGTGCAGTAGGTTCTTCATTGGGTAGTGTTCTTAACAAGCAACACCAGAAGGAGACCAGAGAAGCCTACTAACAAAACCACAGGCACACACAGAAAGAGACAGCAATAGGCAAATTTGTCTTTGAAATGCCACGCTGACACTTTTATTGATTGGCCGCTTGCTCTCAAAGGATTTTCATGTCTAATTAGACTTTATATATACCAAAATAGAATATCTCTTATATAAACTGTGTTTTAAAAGTATCCCTTTAAACAGATGAAATATAGTGAATGTACAAGAATACAATGGAATAACTTAACCTTTCTTACCCTAGTCAAGAGGTACCTCTACCTTAAATGCTCACTTGCAATTATTCTCAAACTGTAATAATGTCTAACAATAGCACAATCTAAACTCAACACATATCCACTAACTCAATATGCTATGCATATTTAGCAATAAAATGCAGTTAAGTGGTCTAATGAGGAAATTAATAACCAGCAAATGTCTCTCCATTTTTCTATCCTAGAAAGAGTAGACTATGGTAAAAAAAGGCCCCAGAATAAAGTCGCTAGTGTCAGTTTTCCATAGCTTTGCCAAACATAAATCTCTTTTATTGGTGACACTCTGCAGTTTCCCTCACTTTTCTAGTAAGCACAATCTTTTTTTCAGTCTTTATTCCCTCAGAATATGACTTGAAGAAGTTAGAGGTGTACACACATTCCTCCTTGTCTCGTCCTATTACACAGACCCAGTCCTGCAGTGAGCTATCTCTCCTCTGTACTTCACTGCAACACGTGTCACTAGTCTAAGGTAAATTTTATTGTTTAGTGCAGATTTTCACAATATATCTCAGTCTCTGATCCCTAACTGTCTTTCCCTTACCCTACCCCTGATAGTTTATCACAGTCCTGCAAAGTGGTGTACAAATTATCTTTGGGCTTTCCCACTAAGTCTCTTTCTACCTAATAAAAAGATTCACAATACACAGTCCCATCAAATAATAAACAAACAGGGGTTACTTATCCATTTAGATTCTGTTTTCTCCTCAGACCTCTCACAGGAAATTTCAGCTGACAGTTCAAGGTTGACAAATCTGAAAAAAATAATGAAACAATGAACATGCTTTAAAATTCACTTTCAACATATAATTAGGTTGTGTACAATTTTGCACATGAGTGGACACATGAGTGGACACATTTGTAAATTTTTAAGCCAAAAGCAAAGTTTAAGAAATGCACTATTTCTACATTATTAAAACCTTACACTACAGAATACGTAGTTACTTGATCTTGCCTGGAAATAAACCTTTTGTTACCTTTCACTGTACATTGTCTGGAAGGAAGCTAAGCAATATAATAGTATGCATTTATATTTTAAGAGTCCTTTTTCATCACGGCTAACATAAAAAGCTTGCATATGGAGACAGCATGGTTGTATCACAGATCTAAAAACAGAAACACTCATAATTTAGAAATGGGAAGACTGCATGCAGCCTAATCTACTGTTAAAATTTGACTCACACTGTTCACATCAACTAACAGTTTTTTGTACACTGAAGTTTCAGCTAACAAGGTTTGGCCTTTGTAAATGTAGGGCTCAGATAGATGTTCCCCCACTCCCCATCCCAGGATATGTGTCTATTGCTATCGGCTATGTCTAGACTTACAGGGGGCTAGTGTCTAATATGCTTTGCCCCCCCCCCCCCCCCCCGACCCCTTCAGTCAACTCTTCTCTTAAATGTTGCACACATTCCATTCTCCTTAGGGAACTGCAGGCTGAAGCAATTTTTCAAGGGTTCCTCTTCTCCCATATTCCAGTGTCCCTGCTTATTTGGCTCCTTAAATTTGTTAACCAGTTGAAAAAAAATGTCTGCCGAACTGGCATGTGACCTTGTGGACTAGCATTCTGCTTTTAGTATCCTATGAAGGTTTGATCGCATGGACCAATATGATGCTGCAAGCATTTTGCTTTCAGTATCCTATTGGTCCATGCGGTCACACCTCCATAGGGTATGTTTGCAGCATAGGGTTTTACAAATAGTGACCTGCATGTGCACCACCATTGCTCAGTATATATAAAACAAAAAGTTCAGAAGAAGGGCATTCAGCATGGAGCTCCATTCAAGCTAGAGACATTGTAAGATGGCACCAACATCACTCCTCAAAATTCCGTCCTGACAGGTGAGCATACGACAAATTATTCTGTGCCAGGGCAAAATAACTGAAACTTATAATGGATATACTGTATTTATTTTATATAATAAACTATTTAACTTTTACAATACATCATCTCCTTTTGAATATTGTAATTTATTTTTGCAGTAAAGTCACAGAGAGAATTAATGAGTGACAGGTCAGACTTTTATTATGTAATTTATAATAATAATAATAATAATAATAATAATAATAATAATACAATTTGAATTAAGTTATACAATTTTACCAACTCACCTGAACACATAACCTTTTTTAATAACTAATCCTCTGCCAGCCACCTTCCATTCACCTGAAGAAACTTCTTCTCATTATGGCTGATCCTTTGAGTTCCAGGGTCACTGTAGCTCAAAAGACAAAAAAAAATGTAAATGTAGACAGCTTTGCCTGAGGCACATTTTAAGACAGATTTTGCTAGGGGTATTAACACTTTCTGTGTTTGCCATTTTCATCTTTTAGTCCTTATGAGGAAATAAAGTCAAAGTAACTGGAGTGCTGATTATAAGTAAATGTGCTTGCCATGATCTCTTTCACACCTCTGCAGTAGGATGCCTTGTTAGGAGGGAAGTGTAACTAGTCAGGCAGACAATTACTGACAGCTCAGCAGTCATGCTTTGCAGCATTGCGCAGTGTAGATTGGTTGATTGGTACATAGGGACAGAGACAGTGATGTAACAGTAACTCAGTCTTTCCTTTGTAACATATATAAGATGCCATCAGGACACTTTCCCTCAAGATGTAGGGAGACTTGCAACTGTCTGTAATGAAGTTAGAAAGTAATACTTCATTTATTTTAACAGAGCTGGAGTGGGAAGTCATGTTAACACCGAACAAAATATTTTCTTTTCCATGGCTCATGCCAGTAAATTAAATTGTTGAGGCTTTGCTATCCTTTAAAGCAGGGGTGTCCAACCTTTTAGCTTCCCTGGGCCACATTGGAAGACGACGAGTTGGTTTGGGCCGCACATAAAATACACTAACACTAACGATAGCTGATCATCGAAAAAACCATAGAAAACATAGTTAACATATTAAACTTACTTGGAAATGAAGTTAGTAAGAGTTAGGAAACCTGTTGCAGAATCATGATTAAAGCAGTAGTCCCATTACCAGCTACAATTTAACTTGCCTGCATCTGTCCCTTAGTGGGGTTTGGGGAATTAAATGCCAAAAACGTTTTTTTCCTCTCTTTCTGCACCCATGAATCATTTTTTTTATTGACCAGTTTGAAATGGTCACGGATATAGGTAGCATTAGGAGGACTAATAGAAATCTACAGAGATTTAAAGATAGGGTGGTGGGAAAAATGGCTCATGGAGCAGCCTCCGATGAGGGTAACAGTGGGTGATATTTTCACCCTACTCTGCACTGCACATTTAAAATGGTTTAAAATATATAAAATACAATTATCTCTTAATATTTATATAAGATACATACAGAGAACACAGCTAGTTCATAATTGCATGGTGCAGAAAGTCCAAATTCAGAGTAACAACAATAAGATACTGGATAATCTTTCACTGCTGCTGATAGTTCGCGCGGGTGACTCCTCTGTGCTGCGCTACGCAATGGATGTAGGGTGTGATGACGTCACCCCCGGCATTCACTGCGAGTGCCACATGGAGGAGGAGACCAGGGAGGGAGCCGGAGCGCCAGCTGACGTGACCGCAAGGTATTTTTTTTTTATTTTTTTTGCAGGATTTTTTTTTTCAGCGCTGGCCCCTTGCCACAACCAAAACTCCTGCTGGGCCACATTTACAGGCATGCTGGGCCGCATATATTCATTGTTGTTAACCAAACACATCTGGTCATGTGTGCGCTAAATGTTTAAAGTGGCTAGAGAAATTAATTTTGATATCTGCGAAATGCTAGACTAAAATTGCTGTGTATGTGCTGATTGTTGGCTCCGGATATATAGTGGAATGAGTAAGACATCAGATTGTACATGCAAAAATAAGAAAATGTGCCATTGTGTGGCCACATTATGTAGGAAATGCACCTTCAGACAAAATTATCTTCTTGACAGATTTCTCTATTTTTATTGCACTGAAATACAACAGGTTTACTGTTACACTTCATATACTGCATGGATGTCCGGCTAACCTTCAAAAGGGCTACACCTTTAGTTAAACACTACATTTAATCAACTAAATAGACATACACAGATCAGCCTCAACTTTAAAATCACTGACAAGTAAAGTGAATAACATTAATCATCTCATTACTATGGCATATGTCAAAGAGTAGGATTTACTAGGCAGCAAGTGAACAGTCAGTTCTTCAAGTTGATGTGTTGGAAGCAGGAAACATAGGCAAGCATAAGGATCTGAGTGACTTTGACAAGAGCCAAATTGTGATGGCTAGACAGCATCTCCAAAATGCCAGGTCTTGCACTGTGTTCTCAGTATAAAGTGGTTAACACCTAACAAAAGTGGTCCAAGGACAACCGAAGAACTGGTGACAGGATCCTGGGTGTCCAAGGTTCATTAATGCGCATTTATAGCGAAGGCTAGACCATCTGGTCCAATCACACAGAAGCTGCTATAGCAGAAATGTCTGAAAAAGTTAATGCTGGCTATGATAAAAAGGTACAAACACACAGAAAATTCCCCCAGCACACTGCTATAGCCAGCAAAAGACCTGCCATTTTTACTGTAGATAAAAATGCAAAAGTCTTAGTTGCACACATTTGCAAATGTATGTTAAAGCCACCTGCCACTCCATGGCACTTTTGCTAATAGGGTGGTCCTAACTCTAAACACTGAGAGTCCCATATATTTGAGCCATACATACATGTGTTTTTAAATTGAGAACTAACTTACCAAAGAGGTACCCCAGCAGCCTCCAAATAGCAATTCAGCGCCAGTAAACCCACTCAGCTACTGACACCAACATACCTCTCAGACAAATACAGAAGTGGAAATTGCTCAATCAATTTATAGGCTCATAGCAGGTGCATGAAAGGGTTGGGTTATCCTAAGAAGAACAAACACACAGAAAGATCCCCTAGCACACTTCTATAGCCAGCAAAAGACCTGCCATTTCTACTGTAGATAAAAATGCAAAAGTCTTAGTTGCACACATTTGCAAATGTATGTTAAAGCCATGGCCCAAATATATGGGGTTCTCACTGCTTAGAATTAGGATCACCATTTCAAACACCTGCTATGAGCCTATAAATTGATTGAGCAACTTCCACTTCTGTATATGATAAAAAGGTATCAGAACACACAGTGTAGCACTACTGTGTATGGGACTGTGCAGCTGCAGAGGGGTGAGAGTGTCCATGCTGGACTCTGTCCTCTGACCTCTGTCTACCACGAAAATCACCTACAATGGGCACGTGAGCGCCAGAAGTGGGCCATAGAGCAATGGTAGAAGGTCGCCTGGTCTGGCGAATCACGTTTTCTTTTACATCATGTGGACATCTGGGTGCGTGTGCATCGTTTACTTTGTGAAGAGATGGCACCAGGATGCAGGATAGGCAGAAGCAAGCTGGAGACGGAAATGTGATGCACTGGATAATGGTTTGCTGGTAATCCTTCAGTCCTGGCATTCATATGGATGCTACCTTGACACATATCACCTACCTAAACATTGTTGCAGACCAAGTCCACCCCTTCATTGCAATGGTATACTCTGATGGCAGTGGCCTCTTTCAGCAGGAAAATACGCCCTGCCACACTGCAAAAATTGTTCAGGAATGGGTTGAGGAACATGACAAAGAGTTCAAGCAGGGCCATCTTTTCCATTGGTCATGATGGGCAGGTGCCCAGGGGCCCCACGGGCAAGGGGGCACCATAGGCAGGGCTCTTAATTAGAATAAATAATCCTGCAAAAGAAAAAAACGGCAAAAAAAACCCTCAAGGGTCACTGGGCAAGTACATCTATCTATCTCTATCTCTATATATCTATATCTATATCTGTATCTCTATACATCTATATCTATATATATATCTATATATGTAGGGGCCCCGGTACACTGCTTTGCTCTGGGGCCCATAATGTTGGTAAGATGGCCCTGAGTTCAAGGTAGTGATTTGGCCTCCAAATTCCCCAGATTTCAATCCAATCGAGCATCTGTGGGATGTGCTGTGAAAATAAGTCAGAGCCATAGAGGCCGCACCTCGAAATTTACAGGACTTAAATGAGATCTGCTGCTAACGTCTTGGTGCCAGTACCACAGCTGGGGGCTGCAGGTGAAGCCTCAGAGGGCTGCTGTGTTTATCCGAAAATAATACATCTACATTAGAGATAAAGGATAAAGATGATGACTACTCCTACTTGCGAAATTACATAACTAGGCGAATCAAAGTAAAACTGACCTAAACATTCATCATGTATGAGATATGTTCATCAGACAATATTATCTATTTGATATCATATAACAAAGTGTGAGCACAATGCACAGGCAGGGGCGTAGGAACAAAAAATTTCATGTGGGGAGCAAAAGGCCAAGGACTTCTATAGGGCATGTAGACTTTTTTTCTCATGCTTGGTATCTTATTTTACGACAGTTCTAACAGTGACTGTAGACAAAGACTCCCAAAATCTTTGTCAGTGTTTCAGGGGTTTATTTTATTACAAATAAATATTTAGGTATTATTAAATAAATATTATTATTATTATTAATATCAACTACCAAATAGTACAATAGCTTTTAGAAAGATAGATACATTCAATTGTTCATCTTAAAAATTTTCATTTTTCATAATCATTAACCTAGTTTTTATTCAGATTTCGTTGACAGTCTAATCTTATTTGATTGGGAGTATTTTTAAATCTATAGTCATTGCCTCACTGGTTATGCTATGTGTTAAAATTTTTAATTGCTTTATCTCATATTTGTTACTGGACGTACCACACCAAAATTCAAGGTAAAAGTAAAGTGAATAGTAGTTCCTTATCAATACAGGTTATTTATTATTTTTTTATGAATGGAACACTTAGGACTAGATTTACTAAGCTGCGGGTTTGAAAAAGTGGGGATGTTGCCTATAGCAACCAATCAGATTCTAGCTTTAATCTATTTAGTGCTTTCTACAAAATGACAGCTAGAATCTGATTGGTTGCTATAGGCAACATCCCCACTTTTTCAAACCCGCAGCTTAGTAAATATAGCCCTTAGAGTTTTTTAAATAAACAAATCAATCAAGCTGTATTAAATCTATACTAAAGGCAATTTATATTAAAGAACATTTGGCAGTAATATTAAGACAAGCTATAATTTATAAAAGTTTCACAAGTTTAAAACAGATACCATGACTTTGGAAAGTAGCATGAAGGACCTACTCCTACATTTTCCGGAAAATACATTTCCTCTCTTCAGTTCTGGTTGCAAACTCTCTCAACACGACGTACAAGTTCAGCGCAGTTGTGTGTTCTTGATGAACATGAAGTATCAGGATCTGCATCAGGCGTTTCTGCGTCATGGTAGACCTCAGATACATTTGCAAACGGTGAAGTGCGCTAAAGACATGCTCCGATGTCGCAGCTGAAGCGGGCACAGTCATGATGAGTACCAAGAGCAATACCACCTGCTGGATAAGGGCTTTCGTTGTATCAGACTCCTTATTGAGCTTTTCAGCGAAACCACTGCAGGAGGTGGGTGCTTCGTCAGGCAGATTTTTCCCTCATTTTTCACACTGGTGCAGATAAGTAACTGTGGTTTATTTACCTATCTGTTATCCAAGTGGGATTTGGACTATATCTAAAAAGGGCTGAAGAGTCAGGAATAAATGGGAGGTCAGGTAAATGTGCACAAAGGTTTTGTTTAAATAGGCAATTGAGCTTATACCACAAAGTGATCCCTCTGGTGTTAAATTTAATTTGTAAAACTACAAGTCCCAGGATTAAGCAAGGATACAAGCTGAGGATTTTACAGTTGTTGCTACAGGAAGGTTTGCAAACTGTGACTGTTGTACCTTGATGCAGGTGATTGAAAGACGCCTAAAAGCTGCAAACTGGACACAACTTGCATCCATGCCATGCTGGCATCCATACAGAAGGGCCCCAACTAGCTGTGCGCTGCTCCATCTGTATGGTGTGTTTGAGTGCTGCCAGTGTGCGTGTGTTCGGCAATATAATGTATAGATATAAGTAAATATATATACATTCACCCCTTGAGATAATTCACAGTACCAGGAGCCAGTAAGGTTAGCATCTGATATATTGATCCAGTGTATAAGGTTGTGACAATTAATGTTTATGTCTTATGCTGTTGATATTACTGATTTTCTGAGAGTTATTCTGTTAACCTGCAGTTCAAAGTAAGAGTAAGTAAGAGTTGGTGCTCTACTTTCCTCCACACTGTCTTATTACTGTATTGTTCACACTATTATTTCAAACTATGCCAAAGTAGATTAAAAGCTGCATTTAGTGGTACCAGATCAAAAAATGTGCCTGGCTGGCTTTTGCAGCACACAGTGTGTCACAGCGTGTTAGTATTGGGCAGGGGGTTTCTTTGAAAAAATCAGCTCCCAAGCAGACGAAACGCGTCAGTGATTTTCTAACAGATAGGAGAATATGCCTGGATAAGCAGCTTCATTAAAGTAATCAACACTGGACATTACTGGACAGATATGTTAGAAGCAGATACATCATTTTATCTCCACCCTTATGAAATGAACCAGTCCAGATCGGGATTGAAATGCACCATTTGGCTGCCTGAATTCTATAGGAGAAGTACGTTCCCTAAACAGCCTGGGTGTTTTTACTTTATAGCATCAAGATCATGAGCACTAAGGATACATAGTGTCCACATGATATTCTATGGATTACCTAGAACTCCCATCTATGGTTGTGTGAATAGCACAGTCATTAGGTGCAAGATGTCTGGGTGAGACTGTTTTTTTCTACTGCTGTTTGTTATTTGCTGGTTCATTATTCCAGATACTGATTATTCTACTGTCCACGCATGTCCAGGATTTTAGACTTTTTTTGCAAAGCGTACTGGCCATACAGTTTGTCGATTTATTTTGCATCAATATCTAGAGTGAGGATATTTTTATCCAAGATTGAATATATTACTTTTTACCAGATGTTCCTTCTGCTTATTCAAACTTATTGTTATTATCTATAGTACGTTTTAGAGGTCTTATATGTATTTGCGATTCAAGTGTATATGACCATTTCTAGATCATCTCAAGTATATTGTTTACAATAAATGTCCACTATCAATTTATTTATTTTTAATATTAGGATTATTTTCCTTGGTGCACCCTATATGTTTTATTATTTTCTGTTCATTATTTCATTCTGTTCATTAAGGTTTGGCACCCTTGAGTGGGGTTGCAACAGAGAATAGACCTTCATTATTTATTGATTTATTGATTATTTCTGAGCTTGGAGCGCTTACATTTTGTTTTTCTAATTTCGGTTTCACGTATCTCCCCCTTGGTGTATTTCAAGAACACCCCCAGAAGAGAAAGAGGTGATTCAGGTGGAGGCACTGAAAACCAAGCACACAGGTGAGGATCATCTACATCATTCAATATATGTATATACACCTTGATAATGCACATTACAGAAGGGGGTGTTATACATATATATTTGATTCCAGCCAGTCATGATGTTACTATAGGTATAGATAAAGCACAGTAGCAATGTAATGTATAAATTGCAAACAATTTATTACTACTTAAATAAATACAATTCAATTATTTTAAAATTGATTTTTTAATTGATTCTCAGCTGCTGAGTACGCCTAACTTTCCATGGTGAACAGACCTAATTTTACCAAAAACTCACCTTCATCTGGTGTTTTCACTACATGTAGATCATCATCAGGGTGAGGGTCTCACTCCAAGCTTTCGTGTCGTACATTAATGAAACTGACCCATTGTTGCTTTGATGATAATTCAGTACTTCGACTGCCAAAAAAATATTTAGTGCTTTTCTGTGCCATGACTGAGTCATTGATGGCTGCTACTAACAGTCTGGGACCTGGATGAGCAGGGTAGGAGGATAGGACCTGAGATGGAAGGGGTGGCCACTTTACTGCTTGCATGTTCCATTTTACTAACAGTGGCTGCAGTGCAGTGAGGTTTTGGGGGGACAGGGGAGGTTTGGAGGCTTATCAGAAGAACCTTTCTGGCTGTCGGTTATCTGCAATCAGTGACACGGAACATGCAGGCAGCATATTGGCCACTCTTGCTTCTCCTCAGGTCCTCTCCTCAGTGACCCAGCCTGTCAATCACTTAAACTCCGCCCCCCCAGAATAAAGAATCATTTGCGCTCTCTTTTCTATTAATGTACAACTTTCAAAAACAGTCAAAGGAAGGTGCAGCTTCCCAGTTTCATGTGTCTGCTAATGCTTACTGCAAATTGCGATAGCAAAATGAGGGGGGCTTCTAGTAAAGAAAAAGAAAAAGCATTTGCAAGAAGAAAATGTTTGCAAAACAAACATGAAGATAACTTTTTTTTTGGTTAAAAGAAACGACAACAGTTGGCGAGTTTAAATAAAGTTATTATCGCTTCATGCCCATTGTCATTGTGTTCATCCCCATTCACTTTTGTGTAGAATTTTATGGGGGGGGGGCAAAATACAGTCTTTGCCCCACCCAATAAAAATCATAGAGGGGCAACTGCCCCCTTACCTCCCCGGTTCCTAGACCCCTGTGTGCAGGCGAGTTACAGAGATGAATGAATAGGTGTAGGGTTAGGAGTTAGGGTTAACCTTACCTTTACAAGCCGGGTCCGGCTTGTAATGGTAAGGTTAAACCTAACTCCTAACCCTAACCTTAATTTCTAACCCTTACCCCTAAAATAATACTTACATTGGATGAATGGCAGCCGGGTCCGGCTTGTAATGGTAAGGTTAACCCTAACTCCTAACCCTAACCTTAATTTCTAACCCTTACCCCTAAAATAATACTTACATTGGATGAATGGCAGCCGGGTCCGTCAATCGCGTTTTGCTGTGACATCATTTTCTTCAGTCGGAAACACATCAGGTCATCACATCACTTCTTCTGTGTCATGGTCTTTTTTTGTTCAGGTCGGGGTAGTAGTCTTCGGAAGTGCCATCACGTTGTACTCGCTGTCAGGGTAGTCAGTATGGTAAAACTGACTACGACTGGAATGAATACCATGGGTATGTTCACCAACAGTTGACCAACACTAATTTCAGAAAAATGATTCACAAATATTTTATTAATGAGTAGAAAAAAATAAATAATTTAAAAACACATTATCAGATTATTTATTTTACTTGTCATTAGAATCTTTTTTTGAACTTGACCTTCAACAGGTCAGATCAGAAACACTGAAATTCAGAGAATCACCGACTTTCCTAAATTGTTTCATCTCAAGTGAAATGGTCACTAAAGCATAAACTTCTTTAATTGCTAAAATAAACATTGGTCCAGTGTGGACCAGTAAAAATATTAATTTAGCCTTCTATCCCTCTACGTAAGTTTTAGTAATGTAGCAGTAAAGTTTTTTTACTTTCTAGTTTGCAATATATTACTGAATCTTAATCATAATGTAAAAATGAAAACAAGATTGTACTGCTCATGGGCTTTCAGAAACCACTTTATTATTTAAATAGATTGCACCCTTGAAAGCTTAAGGCTAAAACATACTGGTACATTGTAACTATAATACATGTTTGGAGTGTTTACTAATAAGATTTTTTTTTCTACAAGTCTATACTATAACATATTACTATACTGTTTGGTAAGGCCTTACAAATAAATAAATACGCTTTAACTGCTTTGCTTAAATATGAAATATTGAAATACAGAAAAATTGAAATGCCTTTTTTTCTTTCTGACCAAAATACAGTACTATTGTAGTGTAGGGGTTTTTTTTTACTCAAAAATTATAACAAATGAATCAGCTGAGTTTCTGTTATATCTTGCCTGGTGCAATATGCTGAGCATTTTTTTGCCTAGAAGAAAAGGTCAACCTTAACTGCTTCCACAATTTCACAAAAAAGCTCTGTCCCCCATCCAACATAATTTTCCTATTGCAGTAATTCATGCTGAATTAGATGACTGATGGGGGGAGCAAAATTACCTTTAACATCAATTGATTGATTCAGTACAGGTTACTTTTAGAGGAAAATAATTGTCTATTATTAAAATATTTCAACTATGTAATTGTCTAACACACAATAACTCCATTCCTGTTCAAACCATGTATGTTGGCAAAGAAAATTATTTATATATAAGAAAATGAGTCATTGGTATATAAATGTTTATATATGTAACTTTATATTTAAATAGCTATTGTGCAATGTTTTGAACAAATAATAATAATAATAATAATAATAATAATAATAATATTAATTTAAAAAAAATAATAATAATTTGATACACAAATATCAACTTTAAATTTCAGTGTACAAATAAGCTATCAAGTATTTGTGTGCTACATGAAAAAACAGTCAGTATTTAACTTTGTTGCAAAACAGGATACTAATTTGCACCCCTTACATTGTAACATGGTTTTGTCCAGGAGACTGAAATAAGAAGTTTCTCAAGTTAAGATCCTTAATGAATCAGGCCCCTTATGTGGTTGCATCCAATAAGTCCCTTTTAGATAGACTGCCTATTAGTCAGTAAAGTTGTAATTATAAACATCTATAAACCCTCAGTAATAGAGAAATGAATTCCAAACAATTGTAGCGAGAGAATATCGGGTGCTTTGTATTCAGTGTTTGAAATGTAGCATATACAACACTGTAACTTTTGTTACCAATAATTCTAATAAATGGCAACAGTGTCTAACTCTATTTCCAAATAATGAAGGGATTCTAATCATCTGATATATTACTGCTTCTTTTCTTTTGCTGCTCACTTTCAGCTGGCGGGTTGCACCTCAACTTTAATTAATTATGGATTATCTAGCAAAGCAAAACATTGATATATATTATATCGAGACAACAGTCCATTTACTATGACTAGTGTGACATTCTCTTTATATGTACAATGTAGTTCATATAAGAAGCTATAGTTTTTAATATATTAGGTTATACAGATGGATCCAACCAGCAACATTGATAGTTCTTGTCGTTTATGGATGGTTATAATAAAAACTAGCAGTAGTAACATAATTTGGAGTCAATAGCAAAGTGGAAGCGGAAAAATTCTTAGCAAATAGATAATTTTATGCATATTTGGGTGTGAACTTATGATTGGCTTGTGTGGTATGGGCAAAATTTGGCACAATAAGGACATAGTTGCCAACATTTTAAAATAATAACCAGGAAATATTTGCAGCTGGACAGGTGTATCTATGCATGCCATCGTTAATGCCATTTGTGTAGATGTTGGTATTACCCTCATAATGTCTATATTTATTTAATAATAATGTATTTTTTGCATTTTGAACAGAGACTGATTATCCAGTAGGCTGAATATGCTGCAGCCTAAGGCACAAGGGATTTTGGGAGGGTGCAAAATTTTGGGGGGTGCAATATTATGACAGGGAGAGGTATAAACAGAAATTAATTTTAAAATATAGGAAAATAGTTATTCTTCAAAGTAAAAAGAAAACATGAAAGAAAATGTATTAATCATGATGTATTCCCATGGTAAGGATCAAAGACAATAAGTCATCCTTGGCAGGCACTTGAGGATAAGTGAGTAGAAGAGACAAGGACGGTGACAGGTGCAGATGTGACAGGTCCCTCCACCTTCACATCTCCACCCTCAGTAGGGCTCGTTTATGTCTCCATTCTGCTATGCAGTTCTGATTTTAATAACAATGAAATGAACGACAAAGATGTCCATGACCCTAATTTTTAATGTACATTTTTTTAAATATTATCATATGCACTGTAGAGAATAAGACCAGACAGTGAAAATTTACCAATATGTAGAAACAAAAGAGTTATATAAAAAAAATGTCTATTTGGTTGTAATAGATTTAGCCCAGATTTGCACCTTTGAGCATTGTTAGTAAATAACCTTCAATGTTGGTACACAAGACACGTAAATATGCAAAGTGATGCTGTGAAATTTACTCCACTGTTAGCTCAAAACTTTGTATCACTTTGTATTAGCATAATCCTAATTCAGTAATTTGGAGAATTGTGTACACCAAGTTATCCAATTTATAGAAACATAGGTACTCCATCTATTTCTACAATATTGCAATTTTGGGGGCTGCACAGTGGCACAATGGTTAGCATTGCTGCCTCTGTGATTATGGATCCAATTGCAACCAGGGCCCTATCTGTGCAGAGATTGTATGTTCTACCCGTGTTTGAATGGGTTTCCTCCAGGTGCTCTGGTTTCTTCCCACACTGCAAAGACATACTGGTAGGTTTATTGTCTTCTGACAAGATGAATCCTAGTGTTTATGTCTGTATGGTAAGGAATATAGATTGTAATCACCACTGTGTTGCAGGACTGATGCATATGATTAAATACTCTCTGTAAAGCACTGCATAATATGTATGTGCTATATAAAAAAAACTGTTAATAGACAAAATACATACTTTTTAATTCATAATAAACAAACAAGCAAACAACATA
Organism: Mixophyes fleayi; assembly: GCF_038048845.1. Taxonomy (NCBI): domain Eukaryota; kingdom Metazoa; phylum Chordata; class Amphibia; order Anura; family Limnodynastidae; genus Mixophyes; species Mixophyes fleayi. Next base: position 298,813,135 of record NC_134405.1, on the reverse strand, counting down.
AAGGTAACTTAATCATCAGTAGAAAATATAGGGATTTTTAAACATGTGAAGATGGGCTAAATTTTAGGAGTTAGTTTTCTTCAGTGAAATTGTACTTTTAATATAGTTCTGACTAATTAAAAAAAATATGTTTGTTTTGGCAGGTCAAGTTCAGTTCATAGAATGGTTCAGATTTAGAAAGCACGCATATGATTAATTAAAGAACTGTAGTCCTGCATTTATATAGTCATTCTAACGTAAGGGTTAGAACATTTTAAATTATTCCCTAATAAATGTCAACACAGAGAAGCTTTGCAGTAGTTCTGGGACCATAAAAATGAGCAATAAATTGCATGCATTCTCTTTGCAAGACTTATAGTTCATTTTGATTTGATGTCACTGCCTATATATTCTAACACTGTACCACGTCCCTTCTTTACCACATCTGTTGATGTTTTAGAAATCTATGCTTAAATAATAATATAGTGCAATATGCACAAGCATACTGTAATACATAGCAACCAATCAGGTTACAGAACTCACACCACCACGCCCCCCCCCTGACCCTGGTCAAAATAGGCAAGTCTGATGTACCCCAGACCAAATATATGCAGGGCAATCTTAACAGCATTACGGGCCCCCGGGCAAAGCAGTGCACCGGGGCCCCTACATATATATATATATATATATATATATATATATATATATATATATATAGATGTATAGAGAGACAGATATAGACATAGATATATAGAAATAGAGATAGATAGATGTACTTGCTCAGTGACCCTTGAAGGTTTTTTTACAGATTTTTTCTTTTGTAGGATTATTTATTCTAATTAAGAGCCCTGCCTATGGGGCCCCCTTGCCCATGGGGCCCCCGGGCACCTGCCCATCGTGCCCAATGGAAAAGATGGCCCTGAATATATACGCATACTGCACAAGTCAAGGCACATGGTAGGTCTGAAGCTGGTTTTAAACTGCATTCCGAACTGTTTTGCATCTTTACAAATGATTTCCACTTATATTAACAGAACACAGTGGTTCTCTGTCTATACTTCATTACTAGTTATCTCTGTGTAGAAATACACAAGCAATTTATTGTGATCTCAACTGGTGTGTTTTTCCAAACACATTGCAAAAAATTTTTTTTTTTTGTTACTTGTCATTAGCTATATAGATGTATAAATAACCTGTAAATACACTGTGATATCAGCAAGTGTATTTTTTAAAATGTCACAAGCAGAAAATGGGCACATTAGTTGCTGCACCTGAAAGGGAGTCAATACTTAGGCATTGACATGAGACACAAGCTCTTCAGACATTCATAAACCATGTAAAACAAAATATGTGAGAGAAAAAAGTATCAGTGTGTTGACAACAGCCTCATTCCCAATGTCTGTAGAACTGTTGAAGATAATAATTAATTTTAGTTAACTGTTGCCGGAGAAAAAAGATTAAAAAACAAAATAATCTGTTTTGCTGGTAATGATGCAGAAGTTCTTTGCATAGGCATCCGATTCTGTAACTCATGGACAGAAAATGGTGGAAGCATACCCGGATTGCTCGATTTTATTTCCTGTCTCAAAACCACCTCTCACTCCACTTATGGAACACTCTACCCTGCTTGACCAGACACCTTCAATCTTCAATCCTTCAAGCTCTCTCTTAAAACCCTTCCCTATAAACTATCCCCACCTGGCACTACATCATTTGCATGTTTTATCAGCTACAATGCCATGTCCACTTTGATTCCCACTTGCTTCTATTGCCTCAGCATTGCTTCCTCCCTCTAGACTGTAGACTGTAAGCTCTCATGAGCAGAGCCCCCTCTACCCTTTGTTTTACATCTGTACCTCAACCTTGTATGTACATTGTTGTTTTTTGGCTGGGGAAGTTTGTGGCACAGTCAGTGGTCGAAGTGGTGGTGTATACGGTGGTAAGCCATACCACCATTTGCCTACTGCTTTCATTGTAAAACTATCAAATTCCATTCACTTATATTCCCATTAAATGTTTCATACCATCACTGTGAAATTTCCACTTTGACAACTGGGCACTGTACAAATAAACGATAATGGTCATCTGGAACATTGGCAGTAGAAGACTGTCCAGTGGCCAGAATTATCAAAATCTTATCAAAAGTTTTCCCGCCTATGTTCTAGTGCAATGTCTGTAGTGTTTACAGTTAAAATAAATAGAGAGTATTACAATACCCTTTCGTTATTTCAATATATTACCTAAATAGTGTTTAAAAATAATGATAATTAAAAACACTAATGTAATATGAACATCAAAAGTGCCTGGCGAAACTTGAGTGTGATAGGCAGATGTGAACTGCAAGTTAGTGGAAGGAGCAGGGTCCTCCAACAACACAGATTAGTAATGTAATGCACCTGTGAAACTGGATGATGGAGGACTGATGTTGGAGGATTCTAGGGCCAAATACACAAGTCATTAGGGGCTAGATTTTCTAGCGGGCGGTTTTGTTAAACTGTCGGTTTTTGGCATCTTACGGCGTAAATCTAGCCGCTGGATGCACTAAAGGGTAAATCACCGTCAAAACAGCCAGATTTGTGTTTTTTGCAAACCATCACATTTCTACTCGCCATGACGGTTTTAACAAGAGTTGGTCACTGACCCCCGTGTTTTGTTTTTGTTTTTGGTTTTGGATCTGGATTACCGTCGTGTTTTGGTTTTGGTTTTGGTTTTGTTTGGTTTTGTTTTGCTATTTTTGAAAAAAATACCATTTTTTTTGTCTAAAATAACCTAATTTAGTGTTCCACCAGTTTCTTAGATAAGTGTGGTAATTCCAAAGCTAATAAAATATGAAAAAAACAGTTTAATCCCTGGTAGGCTGTCCTTAAATCAAACACTTGTCTGCAAATTATACAGACAAACCTGGTTGTCTACCTCCTCCATCTTTGATTATTGGCAATGTAGCCATCATCTTTGGGTGTATATTACACCCTCCAATTGTAGTTGAATATAAAAAAGCAGCCTGCACAGAATGTGGAACTAGAAAGTAAAATTAAATGGACCACGGTAGTTTGGTGGCTATCTATGCCCCCCTCTCCCCCCCGCCCTCCACTTGTAGTTGAATATAAAAAAAGCAGCCTGCACAGACTGTGTAACTAGAAAGTAAAATTAAATGGACCACAGTAGTTTGGTGGCTATCTATGCCCCCCCCGCCCTCCACTTGTAGTAGAATATCAAAAAAGCAGCCTGCACAGACTGTGGAACTAGAAATTCGTATATACAAAGAAATGGACAAAGGCAGTTTGGTATCTGTCTGCAACAGACCCCCCTCCCCCATCCACTTGTAGTAAAATAGAAAAAAAAGCAGCCTGCATAGACTGTAGAACTAGAAATTCGAATATACAAAGAAATGGACAAAGGCAGTTTGGTATCTGTCTGCATCAGATCCCCTCTCGACTAGGAGTAAAATAGAAAACTATTCAGCCGTTATATAATCTAGAATATAAATAGAAATTGAGAAAGGCACTTTGGTATCTGTCTGCATCAAAATCATCAACACCCTCATTAGCGCCCTTGTCACCTCCACAAATCTCCCCCTCATCCTCTTCTATTTCCAAAGTGGCATCCTCAATTTGTGTATCACCGGCTACACTCGGGCTGTTCAGGTACACATCAGCAGAACTGCTGAAAGGGCCCTTCTTTATGGGTAAACTAACAGAATGCTTACAATTAGACATACCACTGTTGGATGGACTCTCCACAGGGATTGGTGTCATTTGTGAATCAGAGCAAACATTATCTTCTAATGCCTTACTGTTATCTTGCAGCTCGGCTTTGACGTGTAACAGTAGTTGTGCACCAATTGTAGGCTTTGTAACTTTTTGGTCTCCGCCACTAATAGCCAAAGGTGAAGGCCTCATTCTCTCTTTGCCACTGCGTGTTTTGAATGGCATGTTGGCAATTTTTTATTTATCAGCACTTAACTTTTGCTCAGTAACACTTCTTTTTCGCTTCAACACAGTACATTTTTTGGGGGTTTTTGTTTTTTGGACTGATTTCGAAACACTGTATAGTTTGACATCGCCTTGCCCAGATGATATACTGGGAACACTAACATCAGGACTGGTGACAGAACCTGGTTGCTCATTCTGATCATATGTGGACTGCTTTGAATCTATTCTGAACGCAAAGCACTTGTAGTGGTAAAAATTATTTGGTAAGATACTGCTGACAAATATGACTTTTGACAGCCAGAAATATTTATGCACAATTATGGGGGACACCCCAAAAGCACTGGGGAGTGCTAAAAATTATTTGGTAGACACTGTTGACAGATAGTAATTTTGACAGCTAGAAATATTTATGCACAATTATAGGGGACACCCCAAAAGCACTGGGGAGTGCTAAAAATTATTTGTTAGATACTGCTGACAGATAGTAATTTTAACAGCCAGAAATATTTATGCACAATTATGGGGGACACCCCAAAAGCACTGGGGAGTGCTAAAAATTATTTGTTAGATACTGCTGACAGATAGTAAGTTTGACAGCCAGAAATATTTATGCACAATTATGGGGGACACCCTAAAAGCACTGGGGAGTGCTAAAAATTATTTGTTAGATACTGCTGACAGATAGTAATTTTGACAGCCAGCAATATTTATGCACAATTATGGGGGACACCCCAAAAGCACTGGGGAGTGCCAAATATAAAAAAAAAACCAAAAAATCCTCTATCCTCCTCTGTTCTCTAGCGATTTTTGTTACAGCAATTGGAATCAGAATATTGGATTCTCTGTCCCTGCTCTAATCAGCCTGTGACTACACCCTGCTTTCTCCCTCTGTCAAATGGCGATGGATTGCTGTGGAGGCATGTATTTATAATCTTGAAGTATCGCGAGAACCGAGCCCCGAGATCCGACGATGTCACGATGACGTTCGGCCTCGATTTGGATTCGGAGCTCGGTACTCCGATACCCAAAGTTCGGGTGGGTTCGGTTCTCGGGGAACCGGACCCGACCATCTCTAGTTTTAACAGTGCGGATCATACAAACAGCTGGATTTACTAAGCAGGGGTTTGTAAACCCACCGTCAAACCGCCATTCAAACGGCCAAAATAAAAGAGATTGCTGTGAATGGAAAGATTGAGCAAACAGCATACTGTTTCTGCTATTTTGCCATTCTCAACATAGGAGAAAGTCCTATTAAAGTTTAAAATATGTTTGTTTTTTTGCTTTTATTAATGTTAATTTTCAATTTTATTTTATTTTTTTCTTATTTTACCAAATTTTTTTATTTTGGGGACCAGAGGGTAGTGTGTCCTCCTCATGTGCAACCTTGAAAATTCAGTGGTAAGTGACAGTCAGCTGTCAATGTGTAAGTAACTAATTTGGAATGTTTCTTGAATGCAGTATAATAGTGTTTTACAGCCAGGAAAGAAAGACTGTTTGCGTTTAAATGTAACAACATTTATTGTGGTACAAAACCTAAAGTATAAATGAATATTGCATAAATATGCACCACAATGTACACACTCCATTTGTGATGTGTGCAGGGTACACCTAACATAAATACACGAGCCTGCAAATAATACAACATTTCACAGACTGCAAAGAAATGCACATTGCATGAATCGCAAACAAAAAACAGATTTTTTTTTAACTCACATACACTAGGTTACCTACGCCTTTTGTCAGGTACATCAGAGCTTCTGCAGTTACTCTCTCCACTTTCTTGGCCATCACCTGGTGCGTGTACCTCTCGTTTGCACGCAGAGCTGGATTAAGGCTCTGGGGGGCCTGGGCACTTTAGACAGGGGGGCCCCTAAAGTGTACTATGGCTATAATTTTAGAGAAATACACAGACAATACTATGTGCACTACTGTTAGGTGCAGGCAGCTCCCCCTTCATGAGTAGAGCACTGTGAAGTGAGACATACCTCCCAACTGCCCCTGTAGTTGGGACAAAGTCCTGACTGAGTGGGTCAGTCCCCAAACTCAGGACTGCCCCACCAGAATCAGGACAGTTGGCAGCATGTCCTGCTCTCTCCTACCTGTTTTTCCCGCTTTCAATACTTGTTGCTGTCGCTTGGGTCCTAAGATCCGTTGTGCTTGTCTGGATCCTGGAATGTTGGTTCCCTGTTTGGAAATAGAATAGGTACATGACATATAGAAATATCAGCAATGAGTGAACACAGTAGGCCTCCCTGCCTCTATGCAGTCCAACATTAAATCAAAACAATTCATGTTTTATTATTAGTGCCTCTTTCCTGTAACCAGCCCGACTGTACAATAATTTTACTCATCTTTAATAAAAAGACCCATTGCCCCAAACAACCCCAACATTAAATTAATAGTAATCACATTTATTAAATAAATCAATTTCCTACCATACATTAAATAATTTGCATTCACTTTTAAGAAATATCAATCCTTTTTCCAAAACTCATTTAATCACACATGCCACACATTTAATCAATAGCGCCCAAACCACCCCAACATTAAATTAATCATCTCACCCTACATTGATAAGTCTGCACCAAAACCCACTATTAAATTAAATTGCCCCACCATCACCCCACAAACAAAATAACACCCATTAATTAGCCACTACCTACCTCACACATTACATTACCACAAGCCGCTTGTGCCCTCACACACACTACATTGCCACAAGCCCCCTGTGCCCTCACACATTATACTGCCACAAGCCCCCTGCTGATCTCACACACGTTAGACTGCCACAAGCCCCCTGCTTCCCTCACACGTGTTAGACTGCCACAAGCCCCCTGCTGCCCTCACACACGTTAGACTGCCAAAAGCCACCTGCTGCTCTCACACACGTTAGACTGCCACAAGCCCCCTGCTGTCCTCACACACATTAGACTTCCACAAGCCCCCTGCTGCCCTCACACACATTAGACTGCCGCAAGCAGCCTGTGGCCCTCACACACAGACTGCCACAAGCCCCCTGCTGCCCTCACACACAGGCTGCTACAAGCCCCCGTGTCAAAAACCACACACACACACACACTAACACACACTAACACACACTAACACTAACACACACACACACTTGCCTTGCTCTCTGCTGTGCATCACTCTGCGCTGCTCAGACAGGAAGGGAAATGAGCACTTCCTGTCTGAGGCCAAACACGATTGGCTGCCTGTTGCTGCCACTGACCACCAATGATGTTTTTATTAACTATCTTTTTCACCCCCCCTCCCCCGCTAGCACCACCCCCCAGGCAGCCTCACGATTGGCTGCCTGTTGCTGCCACTGACCACCAATGATGTTTTTATTAACTATCATTTCCCCCCCCCTTCCTGTGAGCAGGGGAGGGAGGGGTGAAAAAGATAGTTAATGAAAACATTCAGCAGCTTCTCTCCTCCCAGGCGGCGGGGGGCCCTCAGAGAGAGGGGGGCCTGGCACATGCCCCCTGTGCCCCCCCTTAATCCGGCTATGTTTGCACGGAGCGCCCAGGTGTACTAGCTAAACTGGTTTGTCCCAATGATATTGGTAAAGGTAAACCTTGCCGTTATGTCCTGGTGAATTTGGGCTGGCATATGATTCACATTGGCATTGACCTCTTTTACTGTTTTGTGTAAGACCTCCACAGCACCAGTCATTTGAATCATTGTTACATTAGACTGCTCTACAGCCGCAGCAATTCGATTTAAAGCTACTGGAATTTGTGTGTTAGTGCGGTAGGCACGCCTCAAATGTCCAACAATATTCAACATATGTCTTGTTCGGGTGACCATGAACTGTGATTGCAGGACCTGAAAATTGGCGATTGATTGGGTCATTTCTGGCCCTGTATCCAGTTGAGGAGGTGTAGTTTGCTGCTGCTGTGTCTGATCCGCAGGGGTAGTTGCTTGCTCTTGTCTCCTAGACACGGGGGGCATCAACCACTTCTAAGGTGATCAATGTGTCTTTCTCTGTGTCATCAGGAGGTGACATCTGTGATGGATGAGGATAACCTGCCTGGTATGAGGATGGTGCTGTTGAGAAATAATCAAGGTTAGTATATAGGAAGTCACATGCTTGATAAAAACATTATTAAAACAGGACACCAAAACAATAATTTTTTTAAGTACAGAATCTTTACCAATCTCTATCTTCCTGACTATTTGTAATTTAGGGCTTGCTTAAGAATGGTAGTCATCTTTCCTTGTATTGAAATCTCATTTATCCTATTTGTAAGGGGGAGGACAGTGAAAAATCATAGACATTTTTACTCAAAAAATGAGGGTGTCGAGCAGCAAAATGTTGCAAGTAGGTGGAGTGGGGTTAGCTATTACACCTGTCGGTGAGCCTCTGTGTCTACCATCCTATTTTACATTTGCACAAATATTTAAAAATAAAAAAATTATTAAAAACAATCTTAGTTCTCCAAACAGGCTACACTCACCAGCTTGTTTTTCAGGGGCAGAATCCCTGACAGAATGTGGAGGACGAGATTTTGGACTCAGAGTGGACTCTCTTACAGGCGAATCTGAATGTGTTAAAAATGTCAAAAACTGTATTAGCAGTGCCAATAATTTAATCGTGTATACAGTCTACTTTGCTAATGTGCATTTAAAATAAAAAAAAAACAATTTTTAACTTGGATGTTTCATTGCTAAAGACTTATAGCAAAACTTGCAAAAAACTCGTCACTTGCTTGTCTGAAAGAGGGTGCATCCGTGTCCTGGACATTCACACCTTCCACAATTTTAGGGGGCAGTATCTGGCACGGCTCCTCCTCATAGCTTGTAAACTCCACACAAAGTGGTGGTCCACCACCTGTGCCTCTTGCTGCCCTCCTCTTCTTACCCATTTTCTCATTAAGCCACCTCTTAATATCAGAAAACCATTTGCATCAGTGAGCCACTGAGCACTTTAAAAGTGTCACTGCATTCACGGCCTCACATATGGTGGACCATAATTGGCGTCGCCGCCTTAGCGCAGTACGGGCTGCAAGGTTCCCTAAAATTATCTCATAGTAGGGAACAATATTGTGCACTAAAATTAGAGATGGTCACTGACCCCCGTGTTTTGGTTTTGGATTCGGTTTTGGATCTGGATTACTGTCGTGTTTTGGTTTTGCAAAACCACCCTTGCGTGTTCTGGTTTTGGTTTTGGTTTTGTTTGGTTTTATTTTGCAATTTGTTAAAAAAATTCCATTTATTGGTGCTAAAATAACAAAATTTAGGTATTATTTTGTAGCTACATTATTACTAACCTCAGTAACACTAATTTCCAGTCATTTTTTATTCAATTTTGAACACCTCCTATGTCACAATATGATTTTCATACACTTGAAAAGAAAAATTGCTGCAGTTCTTGCCAGTGATAACAAAAAGGCCATTATCATGCCTGGGCATAAGACCAAATATCCACCTCTTAAGTGTGGAATTATTTTTACACAAATCCTGGCAAGAGTTGTCTATCCATTTGTAGCGTTTTTAAAGCCACACTCAGTAGAGGTAGGGACCTTAACCATCTGGGATCCTCATTCATGTTTCGTCATTTTTCAGTGAGTTCTTGGAAAACTGTTGGGAAAATCAGAAACTTCGATTAAAAAAAATAACAACAAACATTCCAGCATAATCTACCTCCCTTCTCTTATGTACATCCCAGCACCTGCAATCTTCCCCCCAACACCTTCATAATCAGTATCCCCTGAACCAACAATTGGCAGTTAAACAATCCTCTACAAGAGGAAGCAAGAATGAAACCTGTCACCCAGTCGCAAAGCGGATCACAGACGCCCTGGATACTATGCTAGTGTTAAATCTGCGTCCAATGTCCACTATTAATACAGTTGGTTTAAGACATTTAATTGAGGTGTTCTGTCCCTGTTAGCAAATGTCATCACTATACTATTTTACTAGAAAAGCTAATTCTCTCCTGTACCAAAAAGTTCCTAAAAATTTAATTATTGGGCGACAAAATGGCATTCTACCCACTGTACACTTAACCACAGATATGTGTACAAGCGGAACTGGGCAAACTAAAGATTATATGACTGTGAAAGCCCACTGGGTTGGTCATTCGCCTTCCCCAGCATGGACAGCAGCAGCATGAACCCAGGTACGTCACATTTTTGAGAAGTAGGCTACTCTGTGTATCAGCGGCTTCAGTAAGAGGCATACAGCTGACAAACTGTTCCAAAAACTAAGGGATGTCATTGAAATATGGCTAATCCTGCTTGGACTCTCCTGAGGATATGTCATTTCTGATTGTGACCCCGATATTGGTCAAGCATTACAGCGGGGTTGAATTCCATCACATTTCCTGTTTTGCACACACTATCAACTTGGTGTTACAGAACTTTTTTTAAAAAGGGCATGCAGGAGATGCTGTTTGTGTCCAGAAACATTTAGGGTCAATTTTTGGTTTCTGCAACAGCATGTAGGAGAATGCAGCAGCTGCAAGAAGACTAGCATTTGAGGGGAATATACTTTAGTCCAGCTAGGTAGTTACCTGTGAAGAAAGTGCAGGCATGGTTAGCTTGAGTCAAGTGATTGCCTTAATAATACATTTTGAAAAGGTGCTACAGAAAATTATAGTGTGCAATAAAGCAAAGTAAATCTGCTAACTATATTTTAATTGTAGATTAAATACTTAATTTTCTTTGCAAGGATCCCAGACTTATCAACATCTTGTTGGGACGTCTTCTCCTTCAGTTTCTCTGGCAACTGCTTGTTGTAAAAGAAATTGATTTCCCAAGACACCCAGTGGTGATGCAAATGAGTCCGCTCAACATTTTGATATTTGCTGTGCTGTAAAAGAATTGCCCAAAAATCGTGACAGCTCTGCCTTAAAATCAACAAGTCATTCCCTTTGGAAGGCCATTATTGGCAATTACATTATACTACACAGACTTCTATGATGGTGGGATGAATTAGTAATGTTTGAGGAAGATTATCACTAAACCCTGCCACCTCTCCTGTTTCGCAGTGAGCTATGGTACAATAAAATGTAACTGCAGATTTAGACCAAGACTGTCAGCCCTATTATTTCTATTTCAGCAATTACAATTAGCAATGGAGCAATGGAGCTCTTCTCTTTGGGTGTTACCTATATAACGCAGCACAATTTGCCTGCAAATTCTACAGACAAGCCTGCTTGTCTTCCTCTTCATCAATAACTCTTAGCAATTGAGTACTCGTCTTTGGGTGTATATTACACCCAAACATTATTAGTGAAAATTAGGAAAAATACAGTTTAATCCCTGATAGGCCTTCCACCATCCTTTGCATGTTAATAGTAGGATTGGTTGGAGTTATGGTCAAAGTCACAATTTTTTTTTGACAAATCCTTCAAAGCAGCCCAGATGTCAAACTGTTGTGGTCTGCCACCTGCGTCATCTCTGCTTGTGTTTGGAAAGTGCATATTGGTGCCGGAACCTCACGTGCCAGAACTGCTCCCACTGGTGCCACACTGCTGCAGGACTTACACAATCGAACGCATCCTCATCGTCGGACACCCAAATCTCCCCCACATCCTCTTCTAAAGACAAAGTGTCAACCTCACTTGGTGTATCAGTGGCTACACTCGGGCTGTTCAGGCACACATCAGCAGAACTGCTGAAAGGGCCCCTCTTTATGGGTACGCTAACAGAATGCTCACGATTAGACATCCCACTGTTGGATGGACTCTCCACAGGGATTTGTGTCATTTCTGATTCAGAGCAAACATTATCCTCTAATGCCTTACTGTTTTCTTGCAGCTCGGCTTTGACTCGTAACAGTAGTTGTGCACCAATTGTAGGCTCGGTAACATTTTTGGATCTGCCACTAATAGCCAAAGGTGAAGGCCTCATTCTCTCTTTGCCACTGCGTGTGTAGAATGGCATGTTGGAAAAAAAAAAATTATCGGCACTTAACTTTTGCTCAGTAACACTTCTTTTTCGCTTCAACACAGTAAATTTTTTGGGGGTTTCGGTTTTTTGGACTGAATTCGAAACACTGTGTAGTTTGACATCGCCTTGCCCAGATGATGTACTGGGAACACAAACATCAGGACTAGTGACAGAACCTGGTTGCTCATTGTGATCATATGTGGACTGCTTTGAATCCATTCTGAGCGCAAAGCACTTGTAGTGGTAAAAATTATTTAGTAAGATACTGCTGACAAATATGACTTTTGACAGCCAGAAATATTTATGCACAATTATGAGGGACACCCCAAAAGCACTGGGGAGTGCTACAAATTAGTTGGTAGATACTGCTGACAGATAGTAATTTTGACAGACAGAAATAATTATGCACAATTAGGGGGGACAACCCAAAAGCCCTGGGGAGTGCTAAAAATTAGTTGGTAGATATTGCTGACAGATAGTAATTTTGACAGCCAGAAATATTTATGAACAATTATTGGGGACAGCCCAAAAGCACTGGGGAGTGCTAAAAATTAGTTGGTAGATACTGCTGACAGATATGACTTTTGACAGCCAGAAATATTTATGCACACTAATGAGGGACACCCCAAAAGCACTGAGGAGTGCTAAAAATTATTTGGTAGACACTGCTGACAAATATGACTTTTGACAGCCAGAAATATTTATGCACACTAATGGGGGACACCCCAAAAGCACTGAGGAGTGCTAAAAATTATTTGGTAGACACTGCTGACAGATATGACTTTCTCGGGGAACCGGACCCGCCCATCTCTAACCAAAACACAATTTTCATTGTGTGAAAATCTTATATTACACCCTGACTTTGCCTTCCTCCCCTCTCCTGTCTCCTCTAAACCTTCATCACCTTCCTCTGCCCCCCTCCTATCTCACCATATTCCCAAACACTTAACAAGAAACAAATAACACTAAAGTACTGACAAGCACAAAGGACTAACTAATCATGCAAGCACAACACACTTACACACAAGAAATACAGACAAATGTCTAGACAATTACAAAAAACACAAGACAGAAAGTAAATCAGAAAATAAAACAACTCAGTAAAAATCACAGGACTACTCACACTCCAAGCAGAAATCTCAGCACAAAAACCCTTAAAACTACCTCACTCACAAAACAACTACCTCCAAGCTCGTCTCTTTCCTTCTCAAAACCCTATTAAAGAAAATGAGGTAGTGCACTGCATTATATAGTGATGGTGATTTCAAATCTTCTGACAGAGAAAAAAGCTCATAGGAAAAAGCCAGGAACAAGCTCACTATTTAAAAATCCCGCCAGGAACAGAAACTGCCACGTTTTAAACTGAAACCGCCGTCGTTTTCAAGCAAAGCCACCAGCGTCTTTCAGCCTTACATAACGCCATCTATCGTGGTGATGCACAGCGATTCTAAACTGCCGCCAAACACGATTCTTAGTGAATCTAGCCCTAAGTCTTGTATACTGCATATAAGTTGATTAACATTGGCGGCCTCAATTAAATCAGTAGAAATGCAGTATAGGAGCAATGTTATTACACACTGTAAAAATTGCAAGTATGCACTATGTCTGGCTGGTTTTATGTAGTTATACAAACACCCTTAATGTGTTTGTGCTGATATGCGGAGACTAAAGTTGAGCAGCAAATAAAGTGCTTTTATTAGCATGATGAATGGTTCTGTTTAATCACAAAACTAAATTAATTATGCATACACAGACAGTATTTCCTCTTATTTTACTGTGTGAGTCCCCAATAATCTATGTGATTTAATAGGGAAGATGGTAATAAAATTCATGAACTTGATTTAACACAGCAATTTGATTTAGCACAACTTCATTTAACAATGATGAAACCTTCCATAGCACAGGGTTCCTTTACTTACAATCACCCTGTAAAAATGCTTATCTATCTATCTATCTATCTATCTATCTATCTATCTATCTATCTATCTATCTATCTATCTATCGATCTACTATTATTATTATTATTATTATTATTTGTTAAATATAATGGGCAACATAATATACTGCACTTTATATTGATACAACCAAATAACATATAATGACATAAAACAGAAGATAAAGATGGCCCCATCTATATCCCATATCTGCCTACTGTTTCTGGAGACTCCTGGGAGTGCAGAAAGGGTGCAAGTATCTCCCACCTCATCGTTTACACTGTTCAGAAGGAAGGAACAAAAAGTAGACAAGTATGTATTAACTCACCAATGCTATGTTTGTGTGGATGTCCCTTAAACAGCACATGTCGCTGGAGGAAGGGAGGATGGGTATTTTATATAGAATTGTATGCACTATAAATATATGGAAAAAAAAAATGTGTCTCTTTGTGCCCCCTTTTCCCAGCTTCCTACATACAGCCTCCCTGCCTGCGAGTTCTGGTGTCACGGAGGAGTTGAGATATATGGGCAGCACAGTGGCCTAGTGGTTAGCACTTCTACCTCACAGCACTGGGGTCATGAGTTCGATCCCCAACCATGGCCTTATCTGTGTGGAGTTTGTATGTTCTCCCTGTGTTTGCGTGGGTTTCCTCCGGGTGCTCCAGTTTCCTCCCACACTCCAAAAACATACTGCTAGGTTAATTGGCTGCTATCAAAAATTGACCCTAGTCTCTGGCTGTCTATCTCCCTTTTTGTCTGTCTGTGTCTGTGTGAGTCCAATGGGGCAGGGACTGATGTGAATGAGTTCTCTGTACAGCGCTGTGGAATTAGTGGCGCTATATAAATAAATGGTGATGATGATGATGATATATAGAGGAATGATGGCCTGGGAGAGAGAACTGAATGAAAGATTATTGCCCCGTGTAACTTCTCATTAGTAAGATTTTTATAGTGACCAGAAGGCTGATAGCAAAGGGAATTGGACAAGCCAGGGCATGTATTTATTTCCTCCAGCCAATCCTGTGTGTAACCTGAGACAGGGGCTGATATTTTCAAATAAACTATAAGTATAAGTGTAGCAGCCAGAGGTAGGCTGGGCTGGGGATTAGGGGGGCATCTGCCCCCCGGGCCAGTCCCATAGTGGGCTACTTTGGGATGTGTCATTGGGCCACCTGCATATTTTTTCCTTTAAAATGTTCCTAATAGACTGCTGAGCCAAGTCTTGCCTCCCGGGCTTAAATTTGCCAGCCCTTCCCTGGCAGCAGCTACTGTAACTCAATTAGTCTAACATACAGGTTTAAGCATTTACCAAAGTGCAAGAATGTGTCTCCACAGCACATATGTCGCTTTTTATATGTGGAATTCTATATATGGGCATTGTGCGCAAGTTTGCACCGTCTGATGGGAGATGCTGGGCAGAAGTAATAAAAATGGCGGTCAAAATGTAAACATTTTCATTAATAATTTTTGATGTTTTGTAAAACAGCACCGATTATGCAATGTATCAATCACACTGAAGTTTCCGATACCATGTGAACTTCCTCTTTACAGCTTCATCTAAACCCATCAGGGACAGGATGGAACAGGGGGTATGTGCCATCAGTGTATTTCCTAGAGACAAATGCCTGGGAATATTCACCAGTAATAAGAAGGGCTGCAAAATCACATGGGTGAACAGAATCAATGCACAAACAAAAATAGCACAATCAAAGGAAATGTCATACTACATGAAACAGAAATCTTTTATTGAATGATATCTAAACATACATTTAAGTATACATACATTATTTGGGTTATTGGTTTATATTTAAATGCATATAACTTGTTATGCATGTTAATGATGGTCAATGCGTTTATATTTTAGCCCCATGTTGCAGCCAAATATCATAAATAAGAAAATTAAAACTAAGTTCTTAAAATGAATTCAAACACGTTATGACGTACACATAGCTTTGTCTTTGTTGCATCATTTGCTTCAATATTAAGCTATTTCCATTGAAGAAAAATGGCTGTAGCCTGTAATAACATGTAATATGTTATGCAAAACAAGACAGTCTGCACCATTGATATTTAGGTTGAATTACC
Source organism: Mixophyes fleayi (assembly GCF_038048845.1). Lineage (NCBI taxonomy): Eukaryota > Metazoa > Chordata > Amphibia > Anura > Limnodynastidae > Mixophyes > Mixophyes fleayi. The sequence goes on along the minus strand of NC_134405.1, from coordinate 298,797,307 downwards.
TGAAACTGTTCAGTGGAAAGCATTCAGGTGATGCATTACCACATTGTTAAATAACACTTCAGAGCACGGTGTTAGTGTTAAATGAGCTGCTAGTAGTTTGAGGCTTTTGCTGTCACACTAATTGGATTGAATGTTGCTATTAGGCACTGTGCAAATTGTACAAATATATATATATATATATATATATATATATATACATACATATATATACATATATGTATACATATATATATATGTATATATACCCGTGCATGATACTCATGCATTCTAGTCAAATCAAGCTACTTAAGGTGTTAAAAAGGTTCTTGTCATGCATTTGGGCCATAGCCCAGGCCTCCTCAGGGGAAGAGCGTTACTTCCCGACGTAAGCACCCTTTTTTAACGTGGTTTTTGTCCACATGTCACCACCTGTGAAAAGACAACTTTTCAAACTCGCCAGAAAAGCTGCAATTTTCTGGCGAGTTTGAAAAGTTGTCTATAGCAACCAATCAGATTCTACTGATCATATATTTAGTACATTCTATAAAATGATAGCTGGAATCTCATTGGTTGGTATAGGCAACATCTTCACTTTTCAAACCTGCCGGAAACTCGCAGCTTAATACATTTACCCCTTTATGTTCGTTTGTGATTGTCTGTGACAGTCCGGTCACTTTTTTATCCAGTGACAACAATACTTTAAAAATATTGGACAATAGGGCTTAAAGAAGAACCCCACCCACAACTGACAATTTTTAGTATTGTTTGGAGTTACGCTAAAACCCGGGGATCCGTAGAAGTCCCCAAAGCCTTCAATGTTCCAGTGCTGGATTGTGATACGCAAATGCCACTTGCCTGAGTATAACGGGCAGTGGTTTTATCACTACCTCTCTCCTGTGAACTTTCCATTCATGTCTGTGTGAAGCTAACACTATTGGTCTACAGATGAAACAGTATTAGTATTCTGAAGAACAGCACTGGAACACTGAAAACTTTTTTCCAAATCTGTCTAAAAATAGACATATCTTTGTAAAATAGAGGTGACCCAATTCTAAACCTCTATACTCAGTAATTCTTAATTTTCTGAACACTGATAAAATCTACTAAATGCTATTATTATACATGGATTTTTTAAGCTAATTGTACTTTCTCACAGTGGAATAAATTGTATATATAAGTCTGAAAATAATGATCTGAATCGATGCATTTCATAATAAAAAAAATATGTTTACTTAATATTTTAATGAGTTTTAAAATCTCAATTTAACAAACTACCTGAAATATAGGGGTTGTTGTCAGTGTAATAATTATTTTACATCAAATATATATTTGAAATTTAGGGTTTTGCTGGTTGAAAAGTGAATACACAATAAATGGTTCACAAATCACTCAGGATTCTCAACATATTTGGGGCCATAACTATCCAGTAGTGCATTGTTGGTCTTGTGCATTTATGGTCCTTCTATAAAGGACAAGATATTCATAGTACTCAATGGCCATTATGCTAAAGATACATTAAATCATACACCTACACCAGTTTTACAATATCTTAAATTATTAATATAAACAGCAAAAAGATCCCTGTAATAGTAATCTACTTTATCCAACACCATCATCATCATCATTTATTTATATAGCGCAAGCAGATTCCGTAGTGCTTTACAACTGGAAAACAAACAGTAATAAAACAATAATGGATAATACATACATACAGAGAGGTAAGAGTGCCCTGCTCACAAGCTTACAATCTGTGGGACAATGGTTTGATACACAAGGGTAAGTGCTGCATCACATTGAATATTTGTCCAGCTAGAATGCAAAGGTTACAAAGTATTTAGTGGGCTGTATGCTCAGTCACACAACTATGTTGTTCAGAGGGTTGTTGGCTGTGTAGAGGGTGGTAATAGGGTAACCTAGGGATTAAGAGGGTGGTAGAGAAATATTATAAGCTTGTCTGAAGAGTTGGGTTTTCAGAGAATGCTTGAAGGTTTGAAGACTAGAGGAAATTCTTGTGGTGCGAGGGAGTGAATTCCATTAAGTGGGTACAACCCGAAATAAGTCATATAACCGAGAATGGGAAAAAGTGATGAGAGTGGAAGAGAGACGCAGATCGTGTGCAGAATGGAGGTGTTGAGTTGGGAGATATTTTGAAACAAGTGAGGAGATATATGTCAGTGCAATTTTGTTGTAGAAGCTTCCTCTTCATTTGTGGGATCAAACGAAGAGAGTGTGTCAGAGAATGCTGGGAAGGAATTGAGCCGATTGCTAGTCAAGGGAGATGATACCATTATAAGTCTGATCTTATCAATCTTGTCCTTGAAATAGGAAGCAAACTTCTGGGCACTGATGGTAGTTGAAGGGTTTGGGGTGGGAGGATTGGGAAGAGATTTAAATGTGTTAAAAAGGCATTTGGGGTTAGAAACCTGAGCATAGATGAGAGATTGGAAATATGATTATTTAGCAGTGTCCAAAGCATTTTGATAGGAGTGGTAGATAGCAGTATATGTGCTGAAATCATTAGAGGTACAAGATTTACGCCAGTGACGTTCAGCTTTACGAGAAAGTTTTTGTAGCTTTTGTGTCACTTTAGTGTGCCACGGTTGACAGGAAGTCTATACAGAGTATGAAGAGTCGCTTGAGCCACTTGATCAAGGGCAGTTGCTAGGGTATAGTGAAAATGAGAAACTGCCACATCGGGGGAGGAGAATGTAGAAACTGGGGAGAGAAAGTGTTGAAGAGAGGTGGAAAACTGTTGAAAGTCTATAGAGTTAATATACTTGTGGGTCTGAGGAAACTTGGAAGAGTTTGCCAGCAGGGAGGTTAGAGAAATGGGAGTGAGAGAGTAACTAATAAGATTTTTCAGACACACATACAAATGGTGATAAAGGAAACATAGTGGGTTATTAAGCCTTACATAGAAAATGACAGAAAAAATCATAGATACCATATAAAAGGTCTCCAGGGGCAAGTGCAGGATCTTTAGAGGGGTTTTTGCATATAATTGTCATGAACCGATATAGAAACACCCCTTTAAAAAACTGGTGTTTTCCCTCATATAGTTCCCTAGTCGTTTTCCTACGACCCTTGAATAACGCTGCGGCGCTGCCCAACTCATCTCCATCCTAGACCTGAATACCAATATGTCCCTTCCCCACTTAATATTGTATATTCTTCAATCCTCCAATCATCTTTCCTCTGAACCCTCTCCTATCTCTCATTGCTATCCCTCATCCCTCCTCCCCACTTATCTCTTGCCATTCTGCAACTCCATTGCCTTATCTGCTACTACACTGCCAAAAGAGGAAGTCAGGAAGTAAGAAAAACACACGCTCTGAGCTTATTTGCTTGTAGTACTAGAATGCCTGCTTATGCACATAGCATTCTCTGTTATCAACAGGCATAGTAATTATTATTTGTTAAATTAATTATCTGCAGTTAAACAGTGTGTAAAACAGTGTGTAAAAGGTGTGTATGTGTGTTCTGGGCAACAAGAAAACTCCCCGAGTGCACTCTTGAGGGTATATTTACTAAACTGCAGGTTTGAAAAAGTAGAGATGTTGCCTACAGCAACCAATCAGATTCTAGCTGTCATTTTGTAGACTGTACTAAATAAATGATAACTAGAATATGATTGGTTGCTATAGGCAACATCTCCACTCTTTCAAACCCGCAGTTTAGTAAATATACCCCTTTGGCTTATTCATATGTTGTCTGATAAGATCGTTCATATTGCACAGTATATTTAAGAGATGACTTTCTGATTTTCTTGTTAATGCAAAGATTGGTATTTATAGAAGATAATGCATGGAATGAAGGATTGTTATGATTATCTTCAATTCTGCTTTTAACTGCTGCTTCTAGTAACTTCACATACTTTAAAGGAACTACTTTTTTATCTTTTAAACCCATTTATCTCAATAAAACAGTAAATACAGCAGTATTAACTGTAAAAGTGGAGATACACTGTACATGTAGGCAAACAAGACACAAGTCTAGGGCAGTGCTGTTCAGTGGGGTTCATGGCAACATAGAAACCGTTTTATGTTTATTCTAATTCCTCTTTTCCTTTTAAAGTTCTTTTTTTCACTATTTTGTCTCTACCTACAACCTACTGTATTTTACTCATTAAAAATAATAGTGAAAGGGATGTTACATGTAGAGCTTCAGAGTACGTACAATAATAACTTGAGGTGGACACTGCAATGTTAAGGGCAGCACCAACTTAAAATACAGCCCCGAGTAAATTTTATTTTAACAGTAAATCAAAATCAGTGCATCGCTGTTGAGGAAACAAGAGTCAGCAGCTTTAATAGTTAACAGTACATCAACATAAATATAAATAGGACACACAGACTGACTTTGTTTTTCAGCAACAGATCTTCTTATAACCTAATATGGAGTGCAGGGCTAATTATATTTTTCTTATATACCATTACACTTTCAGAATTCTTACAGGGTTTATAGCAGTATAATCTCCAGTGTTGCTTTTCATAATAGACGTTTCTCTGGTAAGTACATTGTTGTACTAGTAAGAGAAAAAATGCATTCAGACACAGCAGTGCAGATTTGCAATCTGTTTTGTAACGCACGCTGTAATGAACTTGCATATAATATTTCTAAATTACTTCAAAGTTCTTTATCATTGGATATTACAGTTCACTGCATAAATTACAGGCATAGTTAGGAACTTGTATCTTTATAGGGGAATCTTAGGAACATGAGGAATGCCTACAGCATAACTGCAATCAATAACAGAAATTAAAGCAAATGTGATATTACTTAAAAGCTGCATTTAGAATTGCCAGACACAGAACATTACATTTTATACTCTGTTAGAGATTCTCACGCATTTAACTTAATAGCGAAATGAAGAATCTGTAATACAGAATGAAAGACTAAACCCTCTGGGAAACACAAACAGGGAACAGATGACCTATCTCTGGACAGTGTCACATATATATTACAATTTGTAGTGCTTTTATTATTATATTTTTGGAACATTTATTGATTTTTAATGTAAAAAAATCTTTATTGCAAAGTTGCTGTAATAATATTGGTTTTATTGATATTTTAAAATAGCGATATTAAAGTCAAGAGCTAGTTCACACAATTTTTCCTTTTCAATCATAATTTCTTTGCAATACTCTTACTATTCTCAAAGTTCATTAAACATTATTAATGTGTAAGTTCATTCCTAGTATTCTATTAATATTTGTAGAGGTTTTGAAAATTTAAAATGACTTTAAAAATACAACTCTTTGTAGCTAATGTTTAGTCTTGTCATTTGTTTAATTTACCCTGTACCATCTGTATATATGAGTTACAGTTATCATAAAATTATAACTAAGCTAAATTATCTCTGCAAACATTAGTTAAGATAATTCAAGACAAATTTAATTATTTTACTCTATACAATTCTTATCAGCAGAAAATCTTATGAACAGACTACAGATGAAGCCATAGTTATCCAAAATTGGTTTATTCAGACACTCCCGTAACTATTTACTAACCCAGCGTCCTTGAGGTTGAGTCATAATGACCCAGGGCATTTTAAATTATGTGTATCTTTTGACTTAGTTTTGCAATGTTGTCAGATCTCTCAGTAGCTCCCTCCCTATTCGTTTTCCCCTACCACTCAGTCAGCCGGCGTCAGAAAAGGGAACCAAAGGGTGGCAAACACCAAAAAGGTTATTATGACCCAACCTCATTTTTAATGTTACAATTTCGTGCCATTTTAGTATGTGACGTTTTAATTATTCTTTTGAGTAGTTGTTGCAGATGAGCTTTGTTCGATATATGCTGGGATTAGTTGTAAGACTGATTTTGTTTTTGTATTGTTTTTATTTTCAAAGATTTTTTACTTAAGTCAAAGAAAAAGTTTAATGTTATATGAAAAGTTTAGTATTTGTTAAGATATTAGCAATAACACAGAAGTTGACATTTTTTTTGACGACTATATAGAAATTAAAAAAACGTTCCTTTTCTACTCTCTATGACTATTTTTTAAATCAAAATGCCTCATTTAATAGTTCATTATTCCAAATATGCTAATAATCTTCTAAAAGCATCCTTAAAATGTCAAAATCAGGGATAAAATATACCTGGGTCATGACCAACCTCAGCGTCTGTATATCAAATGACACTGGGATAAGTTAAAGGTCCAGTAAGAAAATTAAAATGTTACTCATCGCTACCAAAGGGCTCTGAGTATTAAATAGGCCCCAATTCTCTCAGACATTATGCTGAAACAGTGTAGGTTATTGCTGTCATTTTGCTCTGCTTTCTGGATTTAGAGTGAGTGACATTTGTGTAAATGGTCTACGTCAGGGTTTCCCAAACCCAGTCATCAGGGCTCCTTAACAGAGCAGGTTTTCCATATCTCCTTGCTGGAGCACAGGTGTATTCATTACTGACTGACACATTGTATCAGATCCACAGGTGGTACTAATTATGTCACATGTGATCCGGAAAACCTGCACTGTTGGGGAGCCCTGAGGACTGGGTTTGGGAAACCCTGGTCTAGGTGGTTCCAGGTATTTCAGGGAGTAAATCTTCTGTTGGGTAGAAAGAAAGGAACTCAAAATAAAGTTGCAGCAAATGTACTAGTTTACCCACGTTTCTTCCATCATAGATTTTGGGTCCCAGCACAAAAGAAATAGTCAGGGAGGAGGAAGGAGGTGAGTAAGGCTGAGTACACACTACAGAATATTTCTCCAAATGCCATATCAGTAACAATTTTACCAATGACTGAAAAAAAAAGTCTCGATCAACATGCCAATTCTTGTGTACAAACTATACATGTTTTAAAAGATTTACACTCAGATCTGTGCTCTTCATCTGTCGTAACCATTGGCTGAAAAGATCATGACTCTGTAAACTCTAGGGAGATCCTGATCGTGACTGCATACACACTGCAGAATTGGAAGGACGTCGTTCCATCATTGAACGAGATTTTCAGTCCGATGAGGTTGAAAACGATATTGGTTCATTGTTTCAGTGTACACACTAATGCAATATCGGGCCAAACAGTCGTTTATCATTGATTGGCACAATAATTAGTTGAAAAGCCTGTAGTGTGTACCTAGCCTAAGATGGAAGTTAGTGGGGTGGAAAGGACATTGATGAAGATGAGAAATAGAGGACAGTAAGGGAAAGGGAGAAAAAGAAAGAGGAAAAGAGAGAGAGAACAAGAGAGGTTTGGAAACAGAATTAGGAGGGACAATTGTTGTTATTATTATTAGTATTATTTATTACAAATGTTTTATAACTTTACAATTGAGAACAAACACAATAATGAAACAAGACTGGATATTACAGACAGGCAGAGAAGTAAGAGGGCCATGCTAGCAAGCTTCATTCTATAGGACAATGGGAATTTGGTACAAAAGGTTAAGTGCTGCATATTGCATATTAGTACAGCCAGATTGCAAAGGTAAAAAGTGCTTTGGTGCTTTGTGGTCTATATGATACAGATATACAGCAATGTTGGCCAGGGTGTCAGAGGGTTGTTGTCTTGTGTGAACTGTGTAAAGGGGTGGCAATAGGGTACCCTAGGGCAATTAAGAGGGTTGTTGTGGAATTTAATACGTTTTCCGGAAGAGCTGGCTTTTCAGAGAACGCTTAAAGGTTTTAAGACCAGAGGAAAGTCTTGTTATGTGAGGGAGGGAATTCAACAAAGTTGGTGCAGCCCGAAAAAAGTCCTGTAAACAAAAATGGAAGCAGGTAGTCAGTGTGGAAGTGAGATGCAGATCTTGTGCAGAATAGAAGTGTGAAGTTGGGAGATATTTTGAGACAGGTGAAGCGATGTATGTTGGTATAGTTTTGTTAATGGTCTTGTATATTAGTAGAAATAATTTATATTGGATTTGTCTGGTTCAGGAATAACCAGTAAGTATGGTTAGCTGCAATCAATGCGGGAGATGATGTGTGCATGAATTAAAGTTATTTGAAGTGTAATGTGTGAGATATATGCACACTCTGGAAATGTTTCTAAGATGCATGCAACAGGATTTAGATATAGAGAATAATAGGAAACAAAGGGTAGGATTACACCTAGGCAGCAAGATTGTGGGATAGGAATTATTGTGATGTTGTTAACAGAAGCAGAAATGTCAGGTAGGTATTTTCTGTTAGCTGGTGGGAATATTATTAACTCTGTTTTTGAAAGATTGATTTTGAGGTGGCGAGAGGACAAGGCCGAAAGACATTCAGTAACACGGCCAATACATATGGTGATAGATCCGGAGAGGATAGATAAATTTGTGTATCATCTGCATAGAGATTATACTGAATTCCAAAGAAGCTTATTAGTTTTCCATGAGAAGTGGTATAGATAGAGAAGAGCAGAGGACCGAGGTCTGAGCCTTGTGGTATTCCTACTGATAAAAGAAGTGGAGAAGAGGTAGATCCAGAGAAACTAACACTGAAAAAGGAATTAGAAAGGTAGGATGAAAACAAGGATAGGACAGTGTACTGAAGACCTAGTGATTGTAGCATGTATATGAGAAGAGAGTGGTCAACTGTGTAAAATGCAGCAGGGAGGTCTAGGAGAATTATAAATAAGTAATGGCCTTTAGATTTAGCAGTAATAAAATCATTGACAACCTTAGTCAGTGCAGTCTCTGTGGAGTGTTGGCAATGAAAGGCTAATTTAAATGGGTCCAATGGGACAGTAATATGAGAGACAGTTTGGATCAGAGTTTTGTTTTTTCAGAATAGGAGTAATCACTGTGTGCCTGAATAATGACGGATAGGTACCAGTAGAGAGAGACACAGAATACAGATTTTAGTTAAGGGTGAGATGAGCACAGGAGCCTGGGATCGACTGATTTGAATAGAGGAGAGGTAGTAGAGTAGGAAGAAATTGTTAGATACTTAATCTTCATTTGCGGGATCAAATGAAAAGAAGGTACCTGGTGTGTGCCGGAAAGAAATTGAGCTGGTTGCTTGTTGAGGAAGAGGATACAATTTCATGTCAGATCTCATCAATCCTGTCCTTGAAGTAGGAAGCAAGATATTGGGCACTGAGAGCAAGCAGAGGGTTTAGGGTAGGAGGATTGAAAAGAGATTTGGTTTTAGAAGCCTGAGCAGATATGAGAGATTGGAAGTATGTTTGTTTGGCAGTGTCCAGAGCATTTCAATAGAAGTGGTAGATAGCAGTATACGTGAGGAAATCATTAGAAGTACGGAATTTACACCATTGACTTTCTGCTTCACGTGAAAGTTTTTGAAGATGTTGTGTTACTTTAGTGTTACACAGCTGACATTGAAGTTGATACAAAGTATGAAGAGTAGTTGGAACTTCTTGATCAACTGTTGCTAGGGTTTGGTGAAAATGTGGTACTGCCATATCAGGAGTGGAGAATGTAGAAATTGGGTTAAGAATGTTTTTCAGAGAGGAAGAGGGAAGCAATTGAAAATTAATGTAAGTTAAGTTAAGATTTCTGAGGGTATGAGGAGGCTTGATAGAGTCTGGCAGCAGAGAGGTTAAAGTACTGGCTGAGAGCTTATAGCTGGTAAGGTTGTGATCCCAGAGGGGGAAATGAGTTTTAAAGAAATCAGATGATGCCGTGTCTGATTGTGTGAGCTATGTTTCTGTTATTGCCAGAAGGTTGATGCTATTTGAGAGAAAGAGGTCCTGTATAGAGATAAGTTTGTTACAAATAGAGTGTGCATCTCATAGGGCACATTTAAAAGACGTTGAAAGAAATGGGAGACAACAGGTGATGTGCTCGAGGTTTATTGGATTTCTGATGCGGTCTGAAAAAGATGTATCTGTATGAGGGATGTAGAGATGAGCGGGGGGAGGTGGATTTGATGGTATCACAAGCTAATGGAGCAGAGAGGGTAATTTAAAAAATATCATTATAAGATGTGTGCCACTAATCGTCTGGGTGACGATGTTACAGTTAATAAATACAAATAAGAAAAAGTTAATTAGTGTTAAGTAGAGGGGAGTGGAGTAATGAGGGGACAGTGTGTGCTGCAGGGAGGGTGAAGGATGATAAAGTTGTAAAGATAATGCCATGAAAGTATAGTAAGAAAAGCAATTTGTAGAAAATTGGGATTTAAGAATAAAGGGCAAGAAACTGTGGCAAATACATTTAGGGAGAGAGAAAAAAAAAAAACAAATTGCAATATCCAGGGCCATTAGAGAAATCGCCACATACCGCCCGCATCATCTCCTTCTCTGCCTGGAAGCTGCCCCCCCCAACACCATCGGGACATCGCAAATACGTTCTCTGCCACCCCAAGTAAGATCATCACGCTCCAGGACATTGTTTTGGACTCATTTACACAGAAACTGTCTCTAAGTTCAGTAAGGTTGGATTGAAACTGCATTTATTATCGAATTAATTTACAAAGCTTCTCACGCATGCTTTCAAACAAATCCAGGCGATTTATTATATGTTGGACATTTTTACTCTGGACTTTTTCTGATAGGATTATTTTATCATTGTATGAGTGACTATCCATTTACTGTTTTTATTCTACAAGTCAAGCTGCGTCTGGTACACACACTTCTGTTATTTTAATATTAAATGCATGTATTATTTGTTTGTTTCTATAGCTATCTTTTGAATCTCTATTGATAATATCGATACAAGGGTTAGAGATATCTATTAATAGGTCATTACTTGACATATTTACAGGATCCACTACATCATAACACTCTCCCTGATTGGCACTCCATCATTCATTAAAATCCTCAAAATGGGCAACTGGGCGCTTACTTTACTTCTAATTTACTACTGAATGTATTACCTAAAATTAAATTCCATGGTTTCATTTAAACCATCTGGGGCTAGAGTGTGTAATTTGAATATCCAAAAAAATTCTCTTTCACAGAGGATCCTAAATCTGTCCCCGCCCCTTGCTGTAGGTGTTATAGATTCCACAATTACAACATTTAAACCTTCAGGATTTTTATGATGATTTTCCTTAAAATGCCTAGATACACTATGGGTTTCTAAACCATTTACAATATTCCGTCTATGCTCCAAATTTCTAGTTCTTCTCCCTACGTACTGCAGTCCACAAGGGCACTGCAGTATGTAGATTACAAAAGTTGTGTCAGTTATAAAAACGTTTAATAGAAAAGCTTTCTTTAGATACTTGGGACATGACCATCTTATCTCTATTTCTCATGTGTTTACATGTGTTGCATCTTAGTTTACCACACTTAAAATTACTGTTTATATTTTCCAAGATTTTCCACTAGATTTCTATATATATACATAAGAATCATCTTAATAGATATTTGTTGAAAAGCTTCACAACACCCCGCCACACAAAAAAATCTGGTTAAAATTTATAATACAAACAACACACACATTAAAATGCATATTACATATGAAAATAGAGATGCACTGTTATTGTGGAACATAAAATATCTTACAAATACTAACTTTTAAAGTCTCTCTACAAGAGTAACCGAAAATATAACTCTTAATACAAATAAAAGTCCACTATACAAAATCCACACCAGTAAACTCCACTATAGACTCTTAACCAACTTCAAGTGTGCATGAACCAGTCTTTTATAGTGGATTGTAATGAGACAAGTATATGCAGGTGTGTGGGCCATTGTGGTATCAGATAACGAGATCTGATGCTAGTTCTATGCAACACTTTTTACAGGGTATCTCTTAGCTAACTTTATACTGATAAAATATGTTTGCATTTATTTCTGATTGCAATTTATTCTGAGATGCATTTGCATAGACATTCTTATTTTAAATAAAAAATAAACAAACATGATCCTTCATGCCAGTGATTAAAAAAAGGCGTGTGCAACTGTTCATTTAATTATGCTCATTAACACTTTAGGTTGCCACTAGTGCCTGTGTTGTGTTGTATGTTTGTTTTGAGCACATAAAATAATCATATCACATGTGTTCCATGTGTGATATCTAGCACTTAGATCAATGTTTCCCAACTCCAGTCCTCAGGGACCCCTAACAGTGCAGATTTTCCAGGTCACAATTGAAATAATTAGGACCACCTGTGGATCTTTCAAAATGTGTCAGTTAGTAATGAATACACCTGTGCTCCAGCAAAGAGATATGGAAAACATGCACTCTTAGGGGTCCCTGAGGACTGGAGTTTGGAAACACTGACTTAGATCATGTGTAGCCATGGTATATTGTTGTGCATGTCGTTGTAGTCTATATAATGTACTGAATTTCGCCATGTATAAGACGCACCCATGTATAAGACGCACCTTAATTTTGAGGCCCAAAAATTTGAAAAAAAATGTATTACATAAAGTTATTGAATTGAAGTTTTATTCATAATAAAACTATTGATCACTGTCAAAACTCTCATCCATTAGCTAGTCCTCACCTGTGTTTGATGACGAATCGCTGTCTTCATATATTGTCTCGTACTCAGTTACATCTATGGCATTTGAAATACCACACTTCTTAAATGACTTGACAACAATTTCAATCTTGATATTATCCCAGGATCTTTTCACCCAGGTACAAACTTCTCCTATAGTTGGTTTTTTCACTCTTCCTGCTGGTGTCAAATTATTCCCAGAAGCCTTCATCCATTGGTTCCATTTATCTCTCATGGTAGCTTTAAAGGGTTTGTTAATGCTGACATCAAATGGATGGAGCTGGGATGTCAAGCCTCCAGGTATGATGGCAAGTTTTGTTTTTTGCTCTGCAGCAATATTCTTTGTGTTTGGTGATATGTATGCCCTGAACTGATCAAGCACCAATAGGGCAGGTTTGCGTAAGAGCCCCCCATGTCTCCTGCTCCAAACTTTCTCAAACCAGATCCCATCCTGATCCATCCAACCCTTGTCATGAACATAGACAATCCCTCCTCGAGGAATGACTTCTTTTGGCATTGTATTGCGTTTGAAAATCAGCATAGGAGGCAGCTTGGCTCCATTGGCACAACAAGCTAGAACAACTGTATAATGGCTCTTTTTTTATGTGCACTTATCTTTACAATTACAGTTTTCACCCCCTTCTTATCAACAGCTCTGTTACTTGGGACATCAAATTGAAGGGGGACTTCGCCCATATTTGCAATCTGTCCCAACTCAAACTGATGTGTCTTCCGACATTGAGTGACAAAATGATGAAATGCAAGGACCTTCTGCTCATAGCTTTCAGGCAGTCTGGTGTGTGTACGCATGCTTAGTCCATTCCTATTCATGAACCTGAAGCACCAATTGTGTCCTCCTTTTGAAATCAGTAACTTTTGTGGACACAGGAATTCCAATTGCCCTTTGCTCTTCAATCCATATCTTCAATTCTCTCTCTAAATCAGGCCATTTTGCTGACTTGCCTCTCATAGCCTTCTTCTGCCGCGGCTTTTTCAGTATGGTTTCTTCTTCCCGTAGCCAGTCTCGGATTGTTTTCTCAGTTGGAGGAGGACCAAACTTACGTTCAGCAGCACTATTTCCATTCAGTTTTGTAAACTGGATCACTTTTAATTTGAAATCAGCACTGTACGAAAATCATTTCTGAGCCATTTCTGGGCAGAACATGTAAAAACGCTGGAAGGGTACCGATTTTATAATTACGGTATATGGCATATGGTATTACCGGCACATAACCATGTAAGCAGCAGTTACTGCAAGCGCTTTCATTGTGCTATAAAGATCAGTAAGACAAAAAAAGATGATAAGCTTCAGCGCATAGTATACTTAGATGCAGACAATATAACTAATGTAAATGAAAAAACAGATGCATGTGGAAAATGTACAATGTTTAAACCCTTTTGCGGAGAAAAGTATGGTTATGGTCTTACCCTACTCTTTCCCTGTTGCAACATGGTGAGAATTCTCCTCGATGCTGGTGAATCGATAAAAATCCTGACTTGAAGTGATTTTCTTTGAATGAAATGAATTGATACTCCAAACGATGTCTCGCTGTAGACACGGCTCTCTCCACCCACAGTGGAACGCATGTGGAACGCACAGATCCTCTGGCACTTCCTGTGTGGACAGATGCCCAGTGTGTCCAAAAAGTAAAAGTGAGAAGTGATTTCCAACGCGTTTCATCCTTATAGGACTTTTTCAAGGATAGAAGTGGTAGTATCTGGTGTCCTTTAATATTGAATTTTCAACCAACTTTATTTTTCAAATGTTAAAAAGACAAAAAGTTATATATATATATATATATATATATATATATATATATATATAAAAATAAGATAAAATGGAAGATTGCAATAAAAATGTAGAATATACTTTATACAATTCCCAAAAATGAAAAAGGTATTTCTAAAAAAATAAAAAATTAAAAAAGATTCATAGTTAAACTAAAAATGGCCATAAATCGAATTCTAAATTTAATCCTGAAGGAGTTAAAGTTTTCAATTTGTAAATGTATTCTGTTTCTATTTTAGACATAGCAGAGATATAGTGGCCTCCTCTCCAATTCTTTGGCACATACTTTATGCCTATAAATTTCAACCCTCCAGGGTTTTTATTGTGGTGTGTTGAAAAATGTTGAGATATGGTATGTGATGTGATACCTTTTTTAATATTAAGTATATGTTCCATAATGCGAATTCTCATTTTTCTTTTCGTCCTGCCCACATATTGGAGGCCGCATGGGCACTCCAATAAATAAACAATTTCTTCTGAGTTACAGCTAATTTTTTCTTTAATTAAATATGTCTCCTTTGAAGTCATAGACATATACGATGATATAGGGATAGTGGAATTTATCCTGGAGTTTTTACAACATGAACAATTGTTGCAATAGTAAAAACCTACTGTGCTATTAGTAAGTCTTTCTTTCTGTACGGGTAAATAACTCTCCGTAAGCATGTTTCTTAAATTATCAGCTTTTCTGTATGTGATGGTAGGTTTCGTAGGAATGATCTGTCATAGAGTTTCATCATGTAGAAGAATATGCCAATGTTTTTCTATGATATTTTTAATAATGTAGAAATGGCTATTGAATTTGGTAATAAACACAGTATCGAATTTCTTTTGATCTTCTTTGTTTTCTTCTGTTTTATATGAACTCAATGTACCCCTATTTATTCCTTTCATATTCTGAAAAGCCTCTTGCACAAGATTCTTATTATAATTTCTTTCTATGAATCTATCCATCAAATTATTTCCTTGTCGGATGTATTCATTCAAATTTGAGCAATTCCTCCGAATTCTTCTGAATTGCCCTTTGGGGATGTTTTTAATCCAAAGTGGGGGATGATAGTGATGTTCTGAAAATTAGCACACATGGGAATAATGTTACAAGGACACTTCCAGACTGGTTAAGGCAATGTAGGTGGTCTTGAGAAGGCCAACATTTTGTTCAATGACCGACCTGTTACTCTGTGGCTGGATTTAATAACGGAGTGAGGAGCCAAGGTTGGAAAAGGTATGGTCTGTCTCCTAAAAAGTAGAACAAATAAGTTCTGTTTGTGTTATATTGTTCTGTAAATACGGACAGTTTGCTGTCTCAGAAATGTGTACACATGGGAAAAATTATGTACAGTATAGCTGGAAAAAAACATGTTTATTCAAAACTTAGCTACATAGTGAAAATTGTCTGAAAAATATGGAGCGTTATGGAACCTGTAGTGCTGTATAGCTAGTAATACAGACATTAATTGTAAGAAATAACATAATTACGTAAGAGGAATACATCTCCATGCTGCCTCTATGATCATTTCTGCCACTTGAATGATTGCCTCATAACAAAGGAGTCATATGCACTCCATTGCAATAATACTATGGATGAGGAAAGATTCATCACATATAGCCAGAGCAATGGAAAACCAGCAAAGTTCTGAAACTGCTGTTTTATGGGCACAAGGGATTCCTCTTCTAATGGGCAATCGTTGGCTCTAGTTCAGTTGGCACAATTTGTAAAGTGTCCAAGAAGACATTAGGCGTTAGCCAAATATGGTGTATCGTCTCTACAGCTGGCAAACCAAAGGGGCTTAAACGTGACCTGTAAACATGCTCCCTTGGGTGGAGATGTTGATGTACTTGCTGGGAACAGAGACATTATTTAAAAATAATTTAAACATAAACTATCAGCATAAAAGGTACTAAGCCCTGAAAAATAAAAGAATAGGTATGCAATCAGAAAAATAAATCTGAGACATTAGCATCCCCCCAAAAATATATTAGAACCAAAAACAAAAACTTACCACTGTAAGTAATCCAGGCATGTAGATTTTAAAAATCACCAAATCACCAAATTCTGCGTGTGTGTATGTGTGTTTGAGGACTAAGTAATGGGTTTGAAGTACAACATTTAAATGCATCAATAGCTGCAGACTAAGCATACACAGTCACAACAGCCTAGTGAAATATAATTGAATTTATTTAAATTCTTAAGCTAAAACAATTGCATACATTCACTACAGTAGAGACAGATGCATGCACTAAACATTGTAAATAAAAGAAATAACATAATTCTACAGAAGTGCTGTGTGACTGCACAGACAGATATGCAAAGGGGTAAACACAAAGTGGGAGAAGCTGAGTTGGGGTGTGGGTTGTGGAGGTGGCGGTGTGACTAGGCTTGCATATGAAGTTAGATAGATAATGAAACCTTGGGAAATTAATTTACGTCAGGTTTATACCCATGGTTGCATTTGGACTAGTTCTGCCTTTATTGTCAGTATTGTTGATTTCCAGCATATGCAGAACAATTAGGACAACAGGTACAACCACAAAACAAATACCACTCAGGTGAGAGGATGCACCACCAGTTCATAGAAATGTACAACAAAACACCACAAGATCAACTTCACTTCAGAGGGATACACCCATAAATTTAATTTCACAAGAACAGAAGCAGGGCTCACGTTATGCACTTTGTCAGATGAATAACAGAAGACACAATAATATACCCCTATAATCCTATATATGCACTCACAAGTATGAGCCCACTTTAATTGTAGGCAAGTCTAAACAATGAACACTCCTACTTTTAAAAGTTAAATAGACAGACAACACATTTCATATAACAATGCAACAAAATGTGATTAGATATATATTTATGGAATTTAAAATAAAGTCAGAAAGTACAACTGATTAAAGCTGAACTCCTTGAAGAAGCCTCTAGGTATTCCATCATTCAGTCTACAGAAACTGCTGAGGCACAATTAAAAAGTCTAACTAGCCTGTTACTCCCAGTCACTCTCACCTTAATGTCAGCACAGTTCACTACTAACCCTGGAGCATCCTGATCTTGAATCTATTGGTGTCAATATGTAACCTGCCCTTCTTATTCCTTCTGTTAACTGTTTCTTGTGTGTCTTTCCTCAGCTTCCCTTATCCCATGGTTGAACACAACTTGCAGCTCTCTTGTCTCTTTTTGCATGCTCTGCTCTGCACAGCAATGTAGCATCTATTTCTTTATTTCCCTAAATAGTGTTGTCCTCCAGTTAACTCTTTCAAGTCCTTTGGCCTGTCTCTGTTCTTGTTTACAACTAAAGCAAGACAATTTTAGATTTTAAATCAGTACTGGCTCACTGTTCAATTTTCTATGCCAATGACATTATCACTGGGACACCTCAACAGAATACACATTATTATTACAAGGAGCAATCCTGAGGTCACTGTTACAATAATTGTTTGCATTTTATTTCACCTTATTACATATTCCCTTCTACAGCCTTTCCACCTCTCCATGAACATCACTGTTATCTTACTCCTTTTCAATTTTCTTAATTATTGTAAATTTTTTGATGCTTAACTCAACTGTGTTCTTACTTTTGCTGATTTTTCAACCTGCATTCCCAATTCCCTTCCCACATCAGTCCATCGTTTCTTTCTTCTACCTCAATGTCTATTTCCTGATTCACCAGCATTCTCTTTCAGATGTCTTGCTCTGCATCAATACATGACATTAGCATGAGTTAGTTTAGCCTTCAACACTTGGTGCATTCAGCTGCTATTCAGTTTATTATGTATCTAGCATGTTATGTCTTTACCCTTCCTCTCACTATATACAGCTCTCATATATCTATAATTATCTGGTTCTTTGTCCTCAAGTTCTTACATTTTCCTTCCACGTTCCTGCTTCCCTTCCCACACTTTCAATTTCAAGTCACTTAAGACTTGTACTCCTTGGGCTCTATGTTCAGTCTACTCATCAGCCAGTCCGTTCCTACTAACTTACTCAGTATTCTGTATTCTCTGTACTGTTGATGTTCATATAGTTTTGTTTTCCCTGATTAAGTCTCCAGGAATCAATGACACATCCAAGTCTACTACCTCTCAATCCCTCCTTACATAGCCTTTACTGTTAACATCATGCAGGTTCACTGCCTCTTTCATATATACTGCACTATAATTCACAATCAGTTTAGAGAATCAATTTCATTGTCACCAGTTCCCTACTTGCCATCAGTTCTTACTTAGAATTAATTCCCTAATTTTTCCATCTCAACATGAAAAAAAAGTCCATGAGACGTTTTCACTTTTAATTCTGCTCTCTTCCAGTAGTAACTGTCACCTTATCATTTCATGTTCTCTGTTCTCTCTTTCTCCAGCTATCCTTCTCCTGGTTATCCAATTTCACACCCCATTCTACTCTATCTATTACATGGGCCTTACCCATTCTTGGACTGTACACTCAGACTGTCGACATCTAAAGGATGACAGCCTGTCTGTCGACAGCTCCAGTGTGTGTCACTGGTCACAATGTCAACATTCAAAGGACACTGCCGACGGACTCAGTGGCAATTCAGTCACCGGACCCATCGGCGCAATACAGTTTATATATATATATATATATATATATATATATATATAAACACAAATAGAGATATAACTGGCGCTGATCACCACAGCGTAACCACTTCAATTAAATGAGGTGGAAAGATTATATATATAAAAAGATATACATACAATATATATGAAAATTCAGTCCCAAATCCACAATGCATAAAAAACACTTGACTCTTGTAAGAGTGGCAGCCTCGATAGCCTGAAACCAGATGGTTAATCCGGACGGGATGGATTGCTGTAACAGAAGAACAAGCAGGGCGCCTCTGAGTGTATTATCAATTGTATAGTGTGGAATAGAGCAATAACTTGCATACCATGAAGTTGTAGATGATAAACTTTACAGAAGATAATGGAGTAATCTGTGCTTTGCCTTTAGTCCTCCAGATCTCCACCGATCCATACAAAATACAGGAAAACAGCAAACATAGTGTAATACTGCAAAAATCACAGCAATATCACCAGGTTCCCCACAATACTATGGGGTATATGGGATAACTATCCCAAAATAGTAATAGGACACCACCACAAGTGCACAAAATAAATATTAAAATCTGCGTACCAGATATAGTGATATTTTCCACTTCTGAAGGGTATTAAAACATGTGTAACACCAATGTCTTCACGATCACAACCTCATCCATATGGCGAAAATGCATAAGATTGAAAAAAGGAAGGATATTTTGGTATGCATAAAAAATATTTAATAAAATATAATAAAAGCACTCACATGAGGTATTGGGTAATACACTGGATACAGCTCAACGCGTTTCGTCTTGTAACAATCAAGACTTCATCAGGAGCATAACATGTACCTATAATCCAAATTGTGGTCTTTTATAACGGAGCCACGCTAATTAGCCCATGCGCGGTGACCGCCACTCACCGCGCATGCGCGAACCTTCAAAATAACTTTATTGTTATTAAAACCAAGAACAAAATGAACACAGAAGATGAATTAATGAAATAAATAAATCTACGGATATATATAATATACCATAGTGATACCACATCCTCTTACATTGTTTGAGTATTATAAACACTAACATTATTTATAACAAGACACCAGCTTATTGACAAATGCGTGACGTGAGCCCATAGGCGCACATGCGCAGAAGAGCACAACTTATATATATCTACTATATAAATGCCTAGTGGCATGTGTGGAAAAAAAAACAAAAAACAAGCTGCAGCGCCACCTGCTGGGCAGAGTTATACACTGACCTATATATTTCTTGAAGGAGAAGTGACAGTTGGGAGTGGTTGGTGGTTGCTGGGGGGTGACAAGGGGGAGTTTTTAACACCTTAAGTAGCTTGATGAAGGATGTGGCGATGAAGATGAAGGATGAGGTGATGGAGAAAAATGATGAGATGGTGACATGTGGACAAAACCACGTTAAAAAAGGGCGCTTGCGTCGGTAAGTAACGCTCTTCCCCTGAGGAGGCCTGGGCTAGGCCCAAATGCATGACAAGAACCTTTTTAACACCTTAAGTAGCTTGATTTGACTAGAATGCATGAGTATCATGCACGGGTTAACTTGTATATATATATGTATATATATATATATATATATATATATATATATATATATATATATATATGAAAAAACAGCGTGCCCCACCACCACGAACAGACTGAACCTAGTGCTGGTAAAAAATCAGACAAAAAAACGCTGGGCCCCCCCTATTTTACTAGTACCAGCACTAGTTTTCGGCAGCAAAGGCGGGTGGCACTATAGCATGGGAACCTGCAGCGTGGGGTCCATCTGCCGTAATGACAACCAACGCCTGACTTGTCAGCACTGGGCTAAATTCCCTAGGGAGATGGGATCTCCTGGGCAGTGGGTGTGTGGTAATAAAATATATTTAATTCTAAATATATTTAAATGCTGGAATTAAATTCCAGCATATACTTGGCTGCTAGGTAATGCTGGCACTTGGAGAGCCACAACTTGCAGCATGTTCTGGCACCCAGGGCCCACAGGGACCTGTAGTGCACAATGACAAAATTGAAATAAGCAACACAACTCATTTTTAAAAGATTTTTATTTTAAATAAAAATAAAACACCTACACCTGTAATACTCACCAATCTTCATCTGTAATCCTGGATTCTCCATGTCCATAAAACAGTACCCCTTAATCTAGCAGCTTGCACATAAAAGAAGAGCCATGTCCATTACAAAAAAAAAAAAAGCACTGTTTTTTTTTACATATATTATTTGTCTTGTACGGGCGAGTATGGCGGCTGTATTATTGGATTACCTGCTGCCAGTCCAAGTTTTAATGTGTTTTGGGGGGAAGAAAGCTTTTTTTTTTTTTAAGTTATTTTAGGTTTGAACTGTTTTCTGCTGGTGGGTCTGGCGGCTGTTTTGCCACCGGGTCCACCAGCACTGCCCTTTGCATGTCTTCATTGGGTCTGTCAAATTTAATACTGGTCTACAGTCCCAATGCCCACATTTTAACCATGGGGACAGACTGAAACTGTCAATAGGCAGACTGCCCTTTTGGTGTCGACAGTCTAACTGTCGACTGATTGAGGATTTCACAAAAGAAAAGAAAGGGCAGTATTCACATAGAGCAGATTTGAATTTGGTGCAGTGTACACTTAGTAGCTTCATTCCCTTTATTAACCAGTGAAGCTTTAGATTAATTACTTCAAGTTAATCAGGATATAAGCAGCCACTTTTGAATTTAATAAAGCGAGACATCTAAGGATATTATATAACCTTTATTGAGAGTTCAACAATTTTATTTTCAGGATCTTTCTTTTATTGTGATTATAAATTCACTCTAAAATATAGTTCACATAGTGAGGCAAAGCAGCAGGTACTGACAATTTTAATTATACATTTTGCACAAACTTCACAGTCACAACTGTTTTTAAATATTTTGCTACTGGTGGCACATTGGTCATTTAGGGAACATTTTAATTATATCTAATAAATTTTCTTTTAAAGCAGTGTCAAATCTCTCATTGAGTGTCCCTAGGTTCCATGTTTTCCCCTTTCTTTTCTTTTGTGAAAACCTCTATTAATCATACATGGTAAGGGAGCACTGCCTATGATTACTAATTGTTTAATTTTAACAATATAGCTATCTAAACATCTAGGGAGAGAGATTACCTGGTGCAGTGGATACCTCTTTTTCAATTATCGTCGGCAGATTGACCGTCGCCAGAATGACTACATCCTCGTTTACTATGCTTTTCCATATCTGTCCTACTAATATAACATACACTAACTGACATCATCAGTTTGTTCATTTAGCAAAGCACTCTTGCTCCCTCACATTCAGTACCTTCAATACATCACCAATTCTTACACTTGTAATGGATTACTATAGATCTCTAAGATTAACAGTGACCAAAATCTCACACATTAACTATGTCTTTCCCCTATAAACAAAATGTAGCGCATTTCTTACATTCTATTAAACATACATTATTTTCTCTTTCCAGGTCACTGTTATTCCCTTGTGCCGGCTTATCTACCTCACTTTGGTTAGGTATCTAATTCCTTTGCCTTCTATTCCATTTAAGCATTTTGCTACCCAGTCTTAACTGTATCTAGAAAATCCCATTCCAATGCTATTTAGTTTGAACATGTTGTTACCTAATTTGTTACTATTTGAACAGTGATTGCAATAGATTTAATATATCATTATTCAGACTTTCAGTTACATTCATGCTATCATTTCAATGTGTACCTCTTAATTTGAAGGCACCACTCATGCCTAATTTATTTTTAAGAACACATTGGCTCCTGGTACATCCTAATTAGATCTGAGCCTCTTATTAGTCCATTAATCATTTCAGTATATAGTACTGCTCTGTAGTTCTTATATCATTTTACTCTCTACTCCTTGTCTTTCTTTCATTTTGAGTACCAAGCTTTAGTTCTACAGTCCCTCAGACAATTACATGCACTTTCTAAGTAACTCAATGGTATCACATATTCCCATACTCAAATCAAATTACTTCTTCACTTGACCTGTGCACCCCATTCCCTGGGCATTTCTTACGTTTATGCAACTTAATCCGATTGTAACTATCTTCATTCGATTTTAACAGTCATTGACACATGGTTTATTGATTCCAAGTACCTCATTAACTCAGCATTCATTTTCAAGTATTCAGTACTTATACAAAGTTTCTATACCATCTAACTCACTATTACATGGGCTTAATTTGTTTTGCATGTTCAGTTCCATAGTTCCTTAATCAGTTATGTTGAGTAATTCATTGGAATTCCAATCACACATGTCTTTACTCAATTAAAGCTAATTAGTCTGCCATTCACTTTGTATACCCCATCCCCTGGTCTTTTAATTAACTCATGTCACTATTCCAATGCCTAGCCATTCATTCAATTTTAACTCCGCATTTACTCATCCATGGCTTGAATCGAATACCTCTCTGCTCCATCATTCATTTTCAAATTTGCAATATTGCTCCATAGTTTTAATCAATGTAACCATCTACTCTTTAGTCTTTATTCAATTAGAGTACAGCATTCAATTAAGTGGTGCATGTGAGTAATTCATTAATTCAAGTTTACTAACCTTTTCTGGTTGTATATATTACTGCCTTCATTGTCAACACATTCACAATTAGATACATAAATTCCAATTTTTACACTTATTATATTTATTTTATTTATGCTGCCTGTTTATATTCTCTTTTTTGCCCTTCTAACTTTAGACCATTTGTTGAAGCAGTTTCCTTACTTTACTATATCTTACATTACTTTCCTTAGTTTTTTATTTAGTGTTTCCATTTCATGTTTCTGCATTCTTTTTGAACATGTTATTTTCTATTTTTAATTTTTTTCAACATTACTTCCCCAGTTCATACTGAGCAAACCATCTCCAATACCATTTCTGTCATAACCATTCCTCCTTCACTTCCATATATTTTCTGAGAGCCCTCATAACCAGATATTTTAAAATGATCTTGTCCTTAGTCCCCCTCTGAATCTCTTCTTCTCCAAGCATGACCTTAAAGCTGTTACATCAAAAGCTCCTTCAAAGTTTGAAAACTGTTCTTCGAATTCTCCAGATGATCTACATATCATCTTTTTCTTACAGAGATTTTTTTTTACCTTATTACATATTTCTATAATTGTCTCCACTTTTACCACCAACCATTAAGTCACACACAGCTGAAAAACTGTCATATTATGGCCTTTTAACTTTCAGGCACAACATCACCAAATTGTTATATTCAGTCCAATAAACTATAAAAGATGCATATTATTCAACTGCTTCCTGACTTTAATAAAGACCCCAAGATAAACGATCAGAAACATATTATTGTTGTCACTCTCTGTATCAGGTGCCCTATCAAGGCTTCTGATAAATTATAATTCTATTTCAGAGGTAAACCAGTGAACTATATCTATTAGCTACTCACTAAAAGTGACACTTCTTCACTTAATTTACTCTATCTTAGGACAAGCCATCTCTGAGCCAGTGTACTACTCATATCACTTCATTAATAATAGGAAAAGTCATATTTACTACCAGAAATAGTGGTCCCTACTCAAGCTATTAAGGAATTCAGCTTCTGGTTTGAGTTTGGAGAATCCCCCTTTCTCTAGTTCTGAAAAACCTTAGAGCATGCATGTTTTCACTATGAATTCTCAAGATCAAGGCTTGCTCCTTTTGGCCCTTCAATAAGCCAAGGTTATCATAATAAGCAAAAGTTACCTTAAATATGTTTAAACTTTCTGGGCCTGATTCATTAAGGAAAGTTAAGTAAAAAAATTAAGTAAGTAGTCTCCTGGAGAAAACCATGATATAATGCAAGGGGTGCAAACTAGATTTCTATTTTGCACATAAGTTAAATACTGTCTGTTTTTTCATGTTGACACAAGCTCGTTTATTCGCCCACACTAATGAGAAAATAAAACTGTAAATGGTATGAAAAACAGATTGGGGTATATAAATTGGATAGTGTTGTAATACATATAGAAATTTCGGCTGAAGAATCATTTTTACCAAATTAATCTGACCCATAACTGTCAGTGGCAACTGTCTCCAAGCATCGATCGGCTTTCGAGATAAACAATTTGAGATTGAAAATTATATTAAACATAATGACTCATATCATTGGAGACCCATATACCTAGGTATTTAAATGTGGGAAACAATATTTTTAATTGCAAATACTTTATTAGCTTAAAGTACTGTTAGGAACCCCTCCAGCCAGCACAACACAACCCGGAGTCTACTCTGCCAGTCAGGTGTTCACTAGAGCCCCTGATGGTGGGGACAGACTGGGCTGCAGACTGACAGAGGGTCGTGAAGTGTGTACCGGCTGGGGAGAACCCAGGCAGGAAGAGTCAGGTCCACGCAGAGGTCAAAGGCCGGCAGCAAGTAGCAGTATCGATGAACAAGCTGAGGTCAGAGGTCACAGGCAAAGTAGCGGAACGGGTAAACAAGCCAAGGATCAGGGTCACAGGAAACACGAGCGAAGTCCAATACAAAGCCAAGGGTCATACACGGGAAGTCAAATATAGATATCAGGATACAGGAACTGGAACAAGCAGGTCAGCAGACTGGAACACAGGAACTATAACCGGCAATGAGGCAGCAGACCTCATTGCCTTAAATACCCAGCTGAACCAATCACAGGTTGAACATACTCCTGCAGGTTAATAAAGCAGTCACTAACAGAGCCAATCAGGGCTTGCCCCTGGCCTGCACAGTTGCAGGCTAATGCCTGTAATTGCCTCCTATAATCTGCCCATATTAATTAGCCCACAGGCTGTAGAACGCTGCGCCCGGCCTCCTCCCATTGCCGGGACGCAGCTCTGAAGCGTCTACTGGTTGCCCCGGCAACGGCCGGGTTATGGCCGTAAATGACGTCCCGGTCGCCATGGCGACGGCCGGGACGCGGGTGAGTGAGTCGCGGCGGCTGGGCACCGCCGCGGCTCGTAACAGTATCCCCCCTTGAGGAGGGGTCGAGGGACCCCGACATCCCGGTTTTCTAGGGAATTTTTTGAAGAACTCCTTCAGTTTCTTTGGGGCATGGAGTTGTCTCCGCGGAACCCAAGATCGCTCTTCCAATCCGCGATTCCTCCATTGTACAAGGAAATGCACCTGTCCTTGAACTTTTTTAGAATCAAGGACCTTTTGAATCACAAATTTTTGTGGTCCACTGGAACCTCTCCCAGGCACACTTGAAGACTGGGCTTGACCAGGAAATAGTACCGGTTTCAACAGAGAACAATGAAATGTGTTGGGAATTCTCAACGAGGCCGGAATTTTTAACCTAAATGCGACTGTTTGATGATAGGAAACGGCCCGATGAACTTAGGGCCCAACTTCTTGCAAGGCTGTCTGAGCCTGATATTTTTTGTAGACAGCCACACCTTTTGGCCAACCTTAAGGGAGCAGGTGGTACGATGTCGGTCCGAATTTTTTTTTGCCACAAGTGAGGCTTGTCTCAATGATGAGTGAACTTTCTTCCAGATAACTCTGAGATCTCTTGCAGTGGAGCAGATCTCCTGGATACCAACGGACTGGAGTGAATACAGGGAGTTAGATCTGGGGTGAAAACCATAATTGCAGAAGAACGGAGAGATTTTAGTAGCTGAGTGACAGGAATTATTACAGGCAAATTCCGCCCAGGGTAACAAGGAAGACCAATTATTGTGGAACTCCGATGTGTAGCATCGCAGAAACTTTTCTAGGGACTGGTTAACCCTTTCAGTTTGCCCATTTGACTGAGGGTGGTAGGCCGATGATAAACTGACCTTGATTCCGAGAAGGGTACAGAAGTATCTCCGGAATTGTGCTATAAACTGAGAACCCCGATCAGAGACGATGTCAGTAGGGAGTCCATGGAGCCTGAAAATATGTTGAATGAATAAAAGAGCCAAATCCCGAGCAGAAGGCAGTTTGGTTAACAGAATGAAGTGTGTTATTTTGCTGAACCGGTCTACCACGACCCAAATCGTGTTGTGTCCTGCAGAAGGTGGTAAATCCACTACAAAGTCCATAGACAGATGAGTCCATGGTTTGGCAGGAGGGGCCAAAGGAACTAATTGCCTACTGGACGGATCCTAGGAACTTTGTTTCTAGCACAAATCTCACATGAGAGGACATGCCTCTTGACGTCGGCAGACATGGATGGCCACCAGACCGTGCGGGAAAGGATTTCTAGCATCTTGTAAATTCCAGGGTGCCCAGCAGCCCTACTGCAATGTGCTTCCACAAGAACCGCCTTTCTTAAGTGGACTGGAACAAAAAGTCATTGCTCCGGAGTAGCATCTGGGGCTAATTTCTGGAATCTCTGCAGTGTGACACTCAGATCTTGGGTTAACCCAGCATGGATTATGGAAGGAGGAATAATAGACTCTGGGTTAGTAACTGGAACATGGTGTGCCATGAAACTCCTGGACAGGGCATCTGCCCGGACATTCTTGGAACCTGGTCTGTAGGTGATCAGGAAATTGAACCGGGTAAAAAATAATGCCCAGCGGGCCTGTCTAGGGTTTAAACGCTTGGCTGACTGTATATATTGCAAGTTCTTGTGGTCGGTAATGACAGAGATCTGATGCGAAGCACCCTCCAACCAATGCCGCCACTCCTCGAAGGCCCACTTGATTGCCAATAGTTCTCTATTACCGACGTCGTAGTTGGCTTCTGCTGAAGAGAACTAATGGGAGAAATAGGCACATGGGTGTAGACGATTAGTATGAGGATCCTTCTGTGATAGAATGGCGCCGGCCCCGACGTCCGAGGCATCGACCTCTAGAACAAATGCTTTAGCTGGATCTGGATGTTTAAGGACCTCAGCTGAGATAAAGGCCTTTTTCAGACTTTTGAATGAGGCTACTGCTTGAGACGACCAATTAGTTGGGTCCATTCCTTTACGGGTCAAAGCGACAATGGGAGCCACAATGTCAGCGAAGTTGTGAATGAACCTTTGATAATAATTGGAGAAGCCCAGAAACCTCTGTACCGCCTTTAGATTGTTGGGTTGTACTCATCCACAATAGCCTGGACCTTTGTTGAATCCATAGAAAATCCCTCAGAAGAGATTACGTAACCTAAAAAGGATACCTTCTGCACCTCAAACTCACACTTTTCCAGCTTGGCGTAGAGATGGTTTTCTCGCAATTTTTGTAAGACTTGTTTAACGTGAGTCTGATGTGCGAGTAAAGGTTTGGAATAGATGAGGATATCATCTAAATAGACAACCACAAAACCACCCAGGAAGTCTCGGAGGACCTCGTTGATCAAGTCCTGGAACACTGCAGGTGCATTGCTGAGGCCAAACGGCATGACCAGATACTCGTAGTGGCCAGAGTGCGTATTGAAAGCCGTCTGTCACGGGCACTAGGAGTCTTTACCCAGGTATCACCAGATGATGAACTTACCAGAGCAGTATAGGTGGTAATATGATACTCTGGTAGCGGGGTGATCACGGAACAGGAGACAGCAGATGGTAAGAGAATGCTCGTGGAAAGTCTATGACTAGCAGCCCTGGTAATATGTAGATAATTGACACAAGGAACTGGATGGACAAGGAAACGTGAGGGTAGTCAGTGGTCTGCGGATAGCAAGTTGTACCACTGCTATAGTGAGGAAGAATGTCCAGAAATAACGAGGAGGTGATGAGAGTCAGCGGTCTGCGTATAGCAAGTGGTACCGCTGTCTAGGTGAGGGAATGGAATCCAGGTGAAGGTATCCGGGAAGTCAGTGGTCTGCGTTAGCAAGTTGTACCTCTGCTATGTGAAAGGATACTGGAAACGGGTGACTCAGGAAACAGGGAACAGTGGTCTGCCTCAGCAAGTTGTACCACTGAATATATATATGTGAGGAAGAGCACGGGGAGATAAATGCAATGCAGAGTATACACGGGCACACTGAACTTGATCCCACGATGATATGCACAAATAGTAATAACTGAACAGCACTGCACAATAATACAAAGTCACAAGAGCTATCCAGGCAAAAGGTAACACAGTCAAATGATGGTAAATAGTCTCAGCGGATAGGCAACTCCAAAGGAGAACAACTCAGTCCAGCAAGATATGCAATACACCAGCACAGTCAATGAGAAGTATGCATACGTGGTTCAGGAGAGCAGGCTGTCAGACAGAAGTACAGGGATACCTGAACGGCTGGAGGCCGGCAGGATACGAAGTCCCAGGAGGGTAGAAGCGGTAATCAAGTAGGTGCAGCGCACAGGTAGGTAGACCAGCAGAGATGGAAACAATACTCAGGAAGCAGTAGTATATCGAACTGGACACCTGGAGAACGCTGAAGAGTAGAGATGGTCTAGACGAGATGGAAGCAGCGGAGCGTTGATCCAATGCAGACAGGCGAGTTGACACATGCGGAGACACTGTAGAAGCACGGAGAGCGGATCAGCTGGCTGCAGACACGAGGAGTACTGGAGGGTTGCGATGAGCAGGGTACTGCAGAAACACGGAGGCAGCGGATAGGAATCAGCTGGAGCAGTCACGATGAAACACGGAAGAGTTGAGGTGAGCAGGATACTGTAGATACACGGAGGCAGTGGATAGGAATCAGCTGGTGCAGTCACGATGAAACACGGGAGAGTTGAGGTGAGCAGGATACTGTAGATACACGGAGGCAGTGGATAGGAATCAGCTGGTGCAGTCACGATGAAACACAGGAGAGTAGAAGTGGACTGGAAACTGTAGTAGCACAGAGGCAGCGGATAGGAATCAGCTGGCACAGTCACGATGAAACACAGGAGAGTTGAAGTGGTCTGGAAACCACAAACGAACAACAGGAATCAGCAGGAGCTGAACACACGAGGAAACACAGGAACACCTTCAGAGGCTCATGGGGAATGAGACTCCAAGATCAGGCAACGAGGTATTGATCTCAGGTGCTTTAAATAGGGAGTGTTGCCTGATCAGCCAATTAACTAAAAGGAACATGAACTGAAGGTTTGAAAGGGCTGCACATGCGCAGACCCTCAGGATGGTGGACGGCCACGGTTCCTAAATCCACGAGAAGTAGCACTCACAGTCCGGTGAGTGACACCGTCTTCCACTCATCTCCTTCTTTGATACGGATGAGATTATGCGCTCCACGAAGGTCGATTTTAGTGAAGACAGTAGCCCCTCTTAGCTGATCAAACAATACTGAGATGAGCGGAAGGGGATAGGTGTTCTTGACTGTGATATGATTCAATCCCTGGTAGTCAATACAAGGTCTTAACCCTCCGTCCTTTTTTGATACAAAGAAGCATCCTGCTCCTACGGGAGATTTAGATTGCCTGATGAAGCCTTTCTCCAGGTTTTCGTCGATATATTCCTGCATGGATTTTGTTTCTGGAGCAGAAAGGGAATACAAACGCCCCTTAGGTAACTTGGAACCAGGAATAAGTTCGATGACACAGTCAAAGTCACGATGTGGCGGTAAGGTATAGCAGCCTTCTTGGAGAACACGTCCCAGAATTCATGATACTGTGAGGGAAGCCGCTCCGGAATAGGCTGAATCATACGCAGAGACAGTGACAAACAAGACTGTGTACAATAAGTACTCCACTTGACAATCTCTCCTTTTACCCAGTCTATGACAGGGTTATGACAGGAAAGTCATGGGTGACCCAAGATCATAGGAACCGACGAACAATCGATCAGGAAGAAGGTGATTGACTCAGAATGGAGAGCTCCGATCTTCAACTGTAGTGGCGGGGTCTCCCAGGAAATCTTGCCACCAGGCAACGGACCTCCGTCTAAGCCACAAACAATAATGGCAGAGTTGAGTTTTACCATCGGAATTCCGGCAGAGCGGGCAAACCCGATATCAAGGAAGTTGCCTGCAGCTCCGCTATCAATGAAGGCCGACAGGTCCACAGAGCGAGCCCGGAAGGTGAGCTGTGCAGGGATTAATACAGCATTTTTCGGGGAGATAATTTGCAGACCTAGGTGAACTTTCCCCTCATTCCCTAGGCATGGTCTTTTCCCGACTTATTTGGGCAAGAACGGGAGAAGTGGCCTTTTATGCCACAGTAAAGACATAGACCTTGCGAACGTCTCCTGTCTCTCTCCTCAGAAGAGAGATGATATGCTCCTAATTGCATAGGCTCCTCACCATCCTAGGAAACAGGAACGAAGGCAGATGGAGGTGATGATGTTTCCTTTTCAGTTTTCCGCTCCTTATATCTCCTGTCAATTTTAATGGAGAGGTGCATCAGATCCTCCAGAGAGCTAGGAGACGGGTATTGCACCAAAGAATCTTTAATCTGTTCAGATAGGCCGAGACGGAACTGATTTCATAAGGCAGGGTCGTTCCATCCACTATCAGGTGACCATCTATAGAATTCAGCGCAGTATTCTTCTGCCGACCGTCGGCCTTGTTTCAAGGACCGTAGATGAGCTTCCGCAGAGGCCACTCGATCCGGGTCATCATACAGTAGACCCAATGCCTCGAAGAAGGAGTCTACGGACTGCATGACCGGACTGGTCTGCGGCAAAGAAAACGCCCAGGACTGGGGGTCACCCTGTAGAAGGGAAATAATAATCCCAACTCTTTGCTGCTCTGAACCGAAGGAGCGGGGTCTCATCCCAAAATAGAGCTTGCAGCTCTCCCTGAAGTTCCGAAACAGGGTTCTATTTCCGGAGAACCGATCTGGTAAGTTCATTTTGGGTTCACAGATGGGACCTGGAGTAGGTTGTGAAGCTTTTGTGGCTTCTTCTTGAACAGACATACGCTCAGCCAATCCCTGCATCATCTGATACAAGGACTCAACGTGGCCTGCTAGGGTTTGTGCCGGAGACGGTGTGTATCCACTTGCATCCATTCTAACCTCGTCTCCGTGAGAGGGCCGGTTATAATGTTAGGAACCCCTCCAGCCAGCACAACACAACCCGGAGTCTACTCTGCCAGTCAGGTGTTCACTGGAGCCCCTGATGTTGGGGACAGACTGGGCTGCAGACTGACAGAGGGTCGTGAAGTGTGTACCGGCTGGGGAGAACCCAGGCAGAAAGAGTCAGGTCCACACAGAGGTCAAAGGCCGGCAGCAAGTAGCAGTATCGATGAACAAGCTGAGGTCAGAGGTCACAGGCAAAGTAGCGGAACGGGTAAACAAGCCAAGGATCAGGGTCACAGGAAACACGAGCGAAGTCCAATATAAAGCCAAGGGTCATACACGGGAAGTCAAATATAGATATCAGGATACAGGAACTGGAACAAGCAGGTCAGCAGACTGGAACACAGGAACTATAACCGGCAATGAGGCAGCAGACCACATTGCCTTAAATACCCAGCTGAACCAATCACAGGTTGAACATACTCCTGCAGGTTAATAAAGCAGTCACTAACAGAGCCAATCAGGGCTTACCCCTGGCCTGCACAGTTGCAGGCTAATGCCTGTAATTGCCTCCTATAATCTGCCCATATTAATTAGCCCACAGGCTGTAGAACGCTGCGCCCGGCCTCCTCCCATTGCCGGGACGCAGCTCTGAAGCGTCTACTGGTTGCCCCGGCAACGGCCGGGTTATGGCCGGAAATGACGTCCCTGTCGTCATGGCGACGGCCGGGACGCGGGTGAGTGACAAGTACAATAATAAGTGTCTGCGGCAACGGTAAAGCATGGTGGAGGTTCCTTGCAACTTTGGGGATGCATTTCTGAAAATGGAGTTGGGGATTTGATCAGGATTAAAAATGTTCTCAATGATGAGAAATACAGGCAGGTACTTATTCATCATGCAATACCATCTGAAAGGCATCTGATTGGCTCCACATTTATTTTGCAGCAGGACAAGGACCCAAACATACAGTGAATGTCATTAAGAACTATCTTCAGTTTAAAGAAAACAAAGGAGTCCTGGAAGTGATGATATGGCACCACAGAGCCCTGATCTCAACATCATTAGTCTTTCTGGGATTACATGAAGGAGTTGAATAAGCCTACATCCACAGAAGATCTGTGGTTAGTTCTCCAAGATATTTAGAACAGCCTCCCTGCTGAGTTCTTTCAAAAACTGTGTGCTTGTGCACCTAGAAATATTGATGCATTGATGCTGTTTTGAAGGCAAATAGTGATCACACCAAATGTTGATTTGATTTAAATTTCTCTTCTGTTCATTCTCTTGGCATTTTGGTAATTGATAAAAATAAACTATTAACACTTCTATTTTTGAAAGAATTCTTACTATGCAGTATTTTTTCCACACCTCTCTAAAACTTTTGCACAGTACTGTATATGCAAACATTATTTCATGAATCAGGAGACTTCATTAATTGTAACAAAAAATAACCTAATCACAAGGCTAATTGCAGCCAGATATGTTTCTAAGTATAATAATCAGTATTGTCCCACTGATAGCAGTTAAATCGTATACACAGTCAATATCTTGTAAGCTGAGAGAAAAGTGGAATCACTGTTGCAATGGCTAGTAATTTGGAATGAGTCTCTCAATACAGTAGACAGTAAAATGTTGTAACTGACACAAAGTCACAACAGATTGTAAATCTCCACCATTCATAAATAACTGTTTTACGCGACTCGTCTTGTAATCCAAAGCAGTCAGGCAGTGCTTGGTTCAGAGTGGAGGGCCTGAGGAGTGCAAGGCAAAAAAAAGGTGTAAATTTGATCCTTGACAAATCATGTTACAATGCAGGGGTTGCAAATTAGTTTATTATTTTGCACATAAACAAAATACTGGCTTTTTTATCATGTGGCACACAAATACTGGATAACTTTATTTTATCAGGGAATTTCTGCACAAAACAAATAATTATCCTTGCAGATCCCTTCTTCCTACAGAGGTCATTCCTTTAGCAGACAACTTCTGCAACCACTAATGATTTCTCAGCCTGTTATGCAATGCTCCACTGACAGCTCTTGTAAATGTACTTGGAACCTTAAGACTGAACCACCGAATCATAGCATAACCACAGTGGAAATGCTCAGGGGATCAGCTCAATTCGAAGGATGACCAAATTATTGAAGGTTCCACCGAAAACTAATTTCATTTTAGTTCTTCTTTAATAGTCTTTACAAGAATTTTAATTTGGGGTATTTAAATTTTCAAACGTCTACAACATCCTATTGATGTACTCATGACATAAAGGTTTATACACAAGGTTTACTTGAAAAAAACACTGGATTGCAGGTTTTATATCAAAGAACAGATATTGCTGTTTGATATTGAATATTAATCTCTCACATCAGTTTGCTTTGGTGATTTATGCGCTTTTTCACATCTAATAGAGATCACTTTCATGATAGATCACTGCTGCAGATTTCTTATTAACTTGACAGATTCAAGAGCACAGAATACATCGGGGACATAAAATACATGCTCATAGGATACATCCTCCCTTTTATCTAGTTCTAACTTACCAAGAAATGGGTTATCCAGTAACATCATTGTACCATTCAGTTTAAAACAATAATAAAACAGTAATAAAACAATAATACGAAAATAGTAAAATTGAATGTGCCTATTTCTACATGTGACCCTGAGAACTTGTGATATTTTTTTTTAATTTCAATCATTAAACCAATACATGGAGCAAAAAACTAAAATGCAGCTGAAAAAGTAAATATGGACATGCCTCTTCAACCATCACCTTTAGTATTTGCATCACTTATACAGTCTATCTGCTTTGTATTTTTATATATATAAATATATATATATATATATATATACACACACACACACACTACATAAGGTAGGTCACATGTTAAAAAATGATGAATCGATAGTGAAGGTACCCACCTGAAATAGGTCATGTTGATGTGCAAGATGGGCATCCACAGTTTGATCTAAATGCACTAAGAACCTTACATTTATTCTAGAAGTTATGTTATACCACTTTCATACTGCCGCCCCAGCAATATCCCGGGTTTTTCAAGCCGGGTTTTTGCCGGGGCTCGGAGCGTCCCAGCTCAGAAACACCATTCATACTGCGCCTCGGACCTGGGAATTACCCCTCGATAAATCCCGGGTTGAAGACCCGGGTTTTTAGACCCGGGATTTTTGACTTGTACCATTCATACTGCACCAAGACCCGGGTCTTTTGAGCTCGCCCCGGCAAAAACCCGGGATTTTGGTGCAGTATGAATGGGGTACAATAGAGTTCATATTAATGAAGAGTTTAACATAATTCTACTGTACATGAAAAAAAAACAGAAAACAGAAAAAAAAAACTTATGGCTGCTGCTATCAAACACTCAGATGGATCTGACAATCCACTGAAACGGATTCCACCAGTTCTTCAGCCAGCAACAAAGGGTTTACATAACTTTGTCCAAGATCAACGGTGAGTTTGTTCAAAAATGCTTGGTCTGTCGCGAAGTCAGTGAAGGTAGTAAATGATTTTGCTGAGGTGTGGCGCAAATTAAATAATTCAATGCTTCGATAACACCAAATGAGGACAGAAGCAGTTCCATTTGCAGGTCGTGGAGCAGCATTGCAGCAAGTTCTGCACGCCAACAAAAACGGTTGCCATCAAGAGATCATTATCGAAGTGATTAACGTAAACTTGCTGATTGTTTAAAATATTTGATGAAAAAAACATTAATATTTAATACATCATGAAACAAATTACCGTTCTGCATTATCGCAATGTAATCATTGTATTATAAACTTTGGTTGAGTTGTACAAGTTCTAAATATAATAGGATTTCAAAATAAAAACTATTGTCATGTTTTTTCACATAATGGCACATTTTGGTGGGTTGGTGGTTGTCATTTTCAAACATAGATTTTTTGGAATTACCCTAACATATATATATATATATATATATATATATATATATATATATATATATATGTGTGTGTGTGTGTGTATCATGATCAAGTGATCATACCCCACTGCAAAATGGACCACATGTACTTGTTCCTACATATAATGAATCAGTATGCTCACTGAACAACAGCTGTGCACAGCATATTTGCCACCTACTGGCTGGTTCTCTAAGTACAGGCATTATCTAACAGGCAGGCAAACCACACAATTTTGAATAAGGATAAATGTTTCTATCAAAAGGAACAAGAGATGGTCAATATTAAAGAAAATATTTTTATACTACACACATAAATATATATCTATATATATATATATATATATATAGAGAGAGAGAGAGAGAGAGAGAGAGAGAGAGAGAGAGCAAACAAAATATATATATGGAGCTAATCACCACAGCGTACGTCCTAGGATAAATATCTCAAAGGACATGTACATAAAGGCAATCCCAAACAAAAAGTCCACATCAAACAACACTTGACTCCTATGTGAGTGGCAGCCTTGAGAGCCTGGAACCAGGTGGTCAGTCCGGACAAGGGAGATTACTGCAACAGAAAACAGGCAGGGCGCCTCATAGTGTAATATCAAATAAACAAGATGGGAAAAAGTAATAACATGTGTACCGTGAGGTAAGCCGCAGTGAATATCGAAGAGAAGATGGAGTAGCCTCTGCTATGGTTCATCACAGCAAAAAATAATAACCAATACTCTCTTCTAATTCTCCTGGATCTCTCTGCTGCATTTGACACTGTTGACCACTCTCCCCTCATACAAACCCTGCAATCCCTAGGTCTTGAAGGCACTGTCCTATTCTGGTTCTCATCCTACCTATCTAATCGCTCTTTCAGTGTTAATTTCTCTGGATCCACCTCTGCTCCGCTTCCTTTATCAGTTGGAGTTCCACAAGGCTCAGTCCTAGGTCCTCTGCTATTCTCTATCTACACCACTTCTCTTGGAAAACTAATAAGCTCCTTTGGATTTCAGTATCATCTCTATGCGGATGATACACAAATTTATCTATCCTCTCCTGATCTTTCACCATCTGTGTTGTCTCGCGTTACTGACTGTCTTTCTGCCATTTCATCTTGGATGTCTTCTCGCCAACTCAAACTCAATCTTTCAAAAACTGAATTAATAATATTCCCACCCAAGAACAGAAGCTTCCTGCCTGACATTTCTATTTCTGTCGATGACATGACCATAAATCCCACCCCGCAAGCTCGTTGCCTAGGTGTAATCCTTGATTCACAACTGTTGTTTATTCCTCACATCAACTCTATATCTTAATCATGTTACATACACCCAAAGAACATTTCCAGAATATGCACATATCTGACACAAGACACCGCAAAAACATCAATTCATGCACTCATCATCTCCCGCATCGACTATTGCAATTCCCTCCTTACTGGTCTTCCCAAAGTCAGACTTGAACCCCATCAATCTATTTTGCACGCAGCGGCTAGACTGATTTTCCTTACAAACCGTTATTCCTCTGCTGAGCCACTCTGTCAGTCTCTACATTGGCTGCCTGTATTTCAACGAATCCAATATAAAATTCTTCTACTAACATACAAGGCCATCAACAAAATTGCACCGACATACATTTCCTCACTTGTCTCGAAATATCTCCCTACTCATCACCTCCGTTCTGCACAAGATCTACGTCTCTCCTCCACTCTCATCACATCCTCCCATTCTCGGTTACAGGATTTTTTCCGGGCTGCACCTACTTTGTGGAATTCCCTCCCTCGCACAGTAAGACATTCCTCTAGTCTACAAACCTTCAAGCGTTCACTGAAAACTCACCTCTTCAGACAAGGTTATGATATTCCTCAACCATCATCTTAATTTCCCTAGATTACCCTATTGCCATCCTCTACACTGCTAATGCAAGACAACAACCTTCTGACCAACATTGCAACACACACAGCCCACTCAGTACTTTTACCTTTGCAGTCTGGCTGGTCCATTGTGCAATATGTTGTAGCACATGCCCTTGTGTTTCTAACTCCCATTGTCCTATAGATTGTAAGCTTTCAAGCAGGGTTCTCTTACCTCTCTGTCTGTATGTATTACCCAGTATTGTCTTATTAATGTTTGTTCCCAATTGTAAAGCGCTACGGAATTTGCTGGCGCTATATAAATAAATGTTGATGATGATGATGATGATGATGATCTCCACCAATCAGCAAATCAATGTAAAAAGAGTAGAGATGAGCGGGCTCGGATTCCGCTAATCCGAGCCCACCCGAACAGTGCGGATTCGAACGGGATCCGAGCACTGTTCTGATATTTCCGGCGGGCAAAAAATGAAAACGAGGCTCTGTCGTCCAAGTCTCGCGTCGAATCTCGCGAGTGGTGGGAGGGAGGGCCCAGAACAATTCCATCTTGTACCTCTTTTTTTGGCATTATGTGCTCAAGCTAACTCGGTGCAACCTTTTGGCCTAAAAACAATATTGTGAGGTGTTCAGAATAGACTGGAAATTAGTGGAAATGATTGTTATTGAATGATATTGAGGTTAATAATAGCATAGGAGTGAAAAAAAACCACAAAACTGGTTTTTAGCACTTTTTATGTTTTTTTCAAAATAAATCCGAACCAAAACCTTTCGTCAGGTGTTTTGCGAAACAAATCCGAACCCAAAACCTCAAGCAAATCCGAATCCAAAACACAAAACACGAGACACCAAAAGTGGCCGGTGCACATCCCTAAAAAAGAGCAAACATAGTGTAACACCACAATAGATAATACACCTGATGGGGATAGTTCACCACTAAACACCAATGCTCTATGAAGTGTATGGCACCTAGATCCCAGAATCACATAATAGGACACCCATATGAGTGCATGATGAATATAAAATCTGCGTTCCAGATAGCATGAGAAATCTCACATCTCAAGAAAATTGTTGATTGCAGGTTTTCAAATGTGCACAACCGTTAGCTTCAATGTCCCAACCTCATTCTTGCTGATATTACTTAATAATTATTTATCAGTGTCCCGATGAGATGGATTTGGCAGGAAAGTGATTGAAAGTTACCCTGTAATATGAGGTGAGCCAGAGAAGAGCAGCCTCTCCTGGAGCAGCCGCGTCTGCTCTGTCCTGCTCGCTCAGTCTTTTGTGTCTGGATAGAGGATATCTCTACGTGCCCATATCGCATTATCATTTAATAAATCTCTGTTTATCAATACATTAATTATCTAGAGCAAGTCATCTATTCAGTCTGCTGTAGTACAATTAGAGTAAGTTTGTTTCTTTATGTTGCAGCCAGGGGCATCGCTGGCACCATAGCAAAAATTTTGTGTGAGGGTTCATTAATGCTGGCCCACTCTCTTGTGTCTGCTGTTCTGCTCTTCTGAGCATGCACAGGGCCTACACAAGGACAGTGAAGCCCCTGGGGACACTAAGAAAAGCAGAACATATTGCCTGGGAGGGTGGAGTGGCATCACCTCCATATCCCATGCAACCTGAGGCTCTCCGGCACTTCTAAAACTGCAAGTTCCATCATTTTGGGACTTGCAGTTCCACCACTATGGGGAAGCCCTTGGTTGCCTTGATAGTGTTGCATATTATGCTGCTTCAGCATCCATTTTGGTCATCGGCTTCTGCTTAATAAAACTGCACTATCAGAAGGAAACTGCTGTTATGTTATAAACTCTTTCTAGTGAGATTCTTTTATGCAAGAGCCGATGAAACCTGGAACAGGAAATGATCAACAGCACTGTCAAATAAAACTATATGGGACTGCTGCAAGAAACAAAAATATATTCAGAATTTTATAACATAAATGTATATGATTTTTAATAAAGAATATTCAGTTCATACACAGTACAACTAAATAAAATATTAAGTAGAACCATAGTGTTCCCCCTCTGGTAGTCTAATCATAATTCACTATCGCAGCACCCCCTCAACTTAACGGTAAAAGCTGTGTATAGGGGCGGATGTCATTCAACTGCCACACTTTTCTTTGATCTACATTCTGACTGTATGCAAGTAGATAAACCTACCATTTAAGTGAGTATGAAATGAAGTAAAATTACAATATTTTGTAGGAAAATGTAAAATGAGATGCTGGTATGGTATTGCAATACACACTGTTACTGCATACACAACCTGAATGACATACCTTTGTCTACACAAACTTCTTGGAACCTATTAAATGAATATGTTTTGACACCACCAGCCTGCGTTATTGATAACCAAAAGCATGGATCCATGCAGACTTTGCCCTATTCTGGTCTTCCCATCAGTGTAAAAACAATTGGTACAAAAGTCAATCAGATTAGGCAAAATGTACCCAATCTCCTAGTATCTGGTGTTCCTTAGTCTGTTGCAACCTCACCATATTTTTTCCCAGAGTGGAACTCGGTTTGCATTGACTTCCACACCCCACCAGTAACAGCCTATCATTATTTGTTCACACTAATAAGCTTTTTTCGGTAAATTGACTGAAACCGTTTGTAATTTTGTCATTTTAACCTCTTTCAATGTCTTTCATCAACAGTAGGTTTCCAACTACTGGGCTCCTCTTGCTTAGATGTTATTTGGGCAGTGGTTCATTTTGCTACACCTGTGACATTATCATTTGTGTAATCCCCTCATTATTGGTGTTCCTAAAATGTCATGTCTGACAAACAATGTCATCTCAGTTAAATCTTTGTGGCCAATTCAGCCTTTGGATTGCACATAGGCACAATCCACTGTTTTATCTGTTTAAATAGTATTGTATGCACTATATTGGAAGGTCGGATGTAGATGCAAAACTATCTATTAAGTGTATACTGGGTATAATCGCTACTAACTTGTGTCCAAAATTGTTCTTAGTAAAAAAACTTGTGCATTCTCTGTGCTATTTATATTTTACAGTTGAAGTCATAAATATTTTTCATGTCCTTTTTTCAACCAGAAACAGGGGTATTTAATGCTTTTGCAGTGCTAACAATAATTGTGACTGGTCCTGTGAAAATATATCAACGATTGCTATGAATCAACATTACTCATTCTTGTTTGAACTTAAAATATAGCAAATCTTGATACAGACTAGATAACTAACCTACTATGTTATTTTAAACTGTTTACAATACACTGTACTAAACCATAGCATATCTTGAAGTTCTGTGTACAACTTGATTTAATTGCTGAAATGTTTAATTAATTTGGTTAGAAATAGAAACCATATAGTAAATGGCTTCAGATTACTAAGAAAAAATATATTTATAAAACATGCTTGAAACTGAATTGCTGTTATATTGGTAAACATACTTCTCTCTTTCATGTAATTAAGTAGTACAGAGTGTTCAGTACATCATGTGATGGCTTCTTTGTTGTACTACATCATATTGTTACATGATGGAACATCTGTAGGGGACATCTTGAACTTTGTTTTTTATTCAGTGAGGTTTAGTCTGTTGTTGACATGTGGTCCCTATACTTTAATTTGCAGAATATCTTGTCACTGAGCTGAATAAAGCCTTGGTTCAGTGATAATGATACTTCTTTCAAGAGACAAATGGCTAACTTCATGACACGCACTTAATCGTTCCCCTAGGGGAAGAGCTGTCATAACATAAAAAATTATAGCTCTCACCCTAATTATCACTTTTTCATATGGCCAATAAAACCAGAAACTTAGGTACAAAGCAAACATTTAACTATACGTGTTTAGATTAGTGTGCTACACATTTTCAGTTTCATCCATACTTAAATAAGCAGCATTCGGATATCTCCTGGAAAAATGTGTGCATTGGGAAAATATTACTAAATAAGAACATATATGTTTTATGAACACAAACATTAAAGGGAAACTGTCTGAAATATGATGTGAACAGGAATAAATTCATGTTTTAAAGAAAATCAAATGTTCAAACACACTCTACTTCACAAATGGGTCAGGTTAACCCCAGTCTTCAAAGGTTACTTTCAGGCTCATTGGGAGGTTCCCTGGCATCCTGCTCATGCCTGCCACTGCTCCTGTCACACCTGCTTGCACGTGCAGAAAGCATGTTTGTCAACACGCAACTTGTGTTAGAAGAAACCACGGCTGAAGGAAAAGAATGTAACAGATATCTCTGGAATTTTTTTTGCCCCTGTTGACTGATTTTTCAGTTTTGGGTGGAAGTATCTTTTAAGTGGAGAATCTTTGCTATTTTTGCAATCTTTCATTTAGTTTAAATCATAAAATAATTTAATTCTAAAATACATTGCGCCTCATGTAGCGTGGGATTCAATTTATGGTTACAGAGAAGTGTAAATTGCATCTTGTACTTGCTTAGTATTCTGAAATGCATGTATCTCAATATATGTGTGACTCGGAATAGTATTCGAATGCATACATTTTGTAAGATACGCTTGAAGTGCATCGTTCATAATAAGCATAGGATACATTTTAAGAGTATCATATGCTAGAAAGGCCGGTAAATATATATCTTTTTTTTAAAAAAAGATCAAGGTCC
The DNA here is from genome assembly GCF_038048845.1 of Mixophyes fleayi. Taxonomy (NCBI): domain Eukaryota; kingdom Metazoa; phylum Chordata; class Amphibia; order Anura; family Limnodynastidae; genus Mixophyes; species Mixophyes fleayi. The sequence goes on along the minus strand of NC_134405.1, from coordinate 298,755,393 downwards.
CCCTTCCAAGAAATGTAGCTTAACCAGCCCCAGTGCTCCCAGCCTAATCAGCTTAGACTGTTACTGGCAAAATTGGCTGTACTAAAAGCATCCCCCCCACCCAATTTTTTTTTTAAATATAGCAAGGTCTGTGCTGATGGCCATCACCATCAGCATGGATCTTACACCAGGGGGAATGCAGTAGCAAGAGATTGACCCCATTAGCCATATCGGCGGCGACTTCCCCTTCAACATAATACATAAAGGCTTTAACACTACCCTACTGTACTATGGCTTTACCTGTCCACCCAATACCTCCCCTCTAAGCATAGAGAGGTGCAATGGGGAGATAAGTGAGAGCAGACTGAGACATAAGTCTGCCTACTGCACGGTTTGAAAAGGTTGTCCAATTCTACATGACCCCCATTATGTGTCATTTGTACATCATTCACTGCAACAGACTCCATCTGAAGTATGGGGGCATCAGTATAAGACTATTTTACATTATAAGCTTTTTCTACATTGATTTATGTGTGCCTAATAATGCACTTCCTCTCTAAAAATACATTTAGACTGAGTATCATAATGACTACGTTCTAACTGCTGTCACCTCCAAAATGGTGTAAAATGTGGCCTCCTACAAAGGCGCAGTTGTGCAGTACTAGAAAAAAATTAAATAAAAGAAAGCATCCAGATATGTACAGTCTACCTCCTTTTGACTCCTTTACTACCAGATGTTTTGCCTAAATATATTCCCACCTTAGCTGTTTATTAGGCACACATACTTCCAAAAGCTTACTCATCCTATCAGATGGAGTGGGCTGGCTCTACCAAACATGGCCAAGGTGTTCTAAATTATTTTTTTAAATTTATGGAGACTAATACGGATTGCTTTATGCATTTAATGCACATAAAGCTTGTGTCCTTTCATAAGTTAGGTCCCTATAACTCCCACTAAAGTAGCACTTTGGCATCACTTAAAACTTAAGAGATCATAAAGATAAGATATGCAAATGCATCTCGGCCAAAGTCTTTTTGCTCATAGCATGTGCTTACAATTTCATGCAACCACATTTTTATTCAATTGATTTACATTTTATAAAATACTTATGGGAGAGCACAATAATGTATAGTAATTTCCATTAAAAATTAATTTTGTGACCAAGGACTTATATCGGCTCCCCTCCCTCTCCAACCTTGTGATTACCATGTCTAATAAAACTGATATTGCTTGGCTGGACTTTCTACTCTATCTAGTTAAAAACATAATACAATTATTTTGTAATCCAGAATGAATTTATGTTATATTTGGCGTGGAACTGGTCAGACGTGGAGGACTTTGGTGTGAGTTGGTCAGCTTACCATATATTTCAATATGTGGAGCCAACAGTTCCTGTACATACTGATGGGGCTCTAATACATCACAATCCCTTCTTCCACTCAAAATTATCATGTCCCCTTGTTTGCTTCCCCCTTCCCCCTTTCCCTATAATTAGAGTTATATAAAGCCATAGAAACTTTAACAGGATTAAGCTGATTCTCGGTTCAAAAGTTGCAAATCACGGCTATATTGAAGTACTTCCAATGCACAGCTCACGGTGCAAAACTAATTGTTACACTTAATTCTAACTATTACTTGGTACTGCATTGTCTGGGCCGTTTTCTACTATAACAGGGAGAACACACTGGGACTCTTTCCTATCCCCTGGGCTGTGGGGGCTGGGTTAATTAACCAGATTAGACCTCTAGTCATTACACCAAAAAAGTAAAAAAAACCCACACAAATACATTTTTTTAAAAAAAGTTTAATTGAATTAAGACGAAATAAAAACTATGCAAAAGTCTTAGTTGCACATATTTGCAAATGTATGTTAAGCCATCCGCCACTACACGGCGCTTTTGCTAATAGGGTGGTCCTATCTCTAAACAGTGAAAGTCATATATATGTGGGCCATAGATATGTGTGTTTTTAAATAGAGAGCTAACTTACCAAGAAGTACCCCATAAACCTCCAAATGGCAATACAGCGCCAGCACTCCACCTCAGCTACTGACACCAACATGCCTCTCAGACAAACAATACAGAAGTGGAAGTTGCTCAATAAATTTATAGGCTCATAGCAGGTGCTTAAAAGGGTGAGGTTACTTTCAGGATAACGATTAATGTGTACATACTAATTACGTATTAGACGATTAGAGCGACCATCTGGAAAGCGACTTTTCACTGTCGTAATGTCGTAAGCAAAGATTATATATTTTTACACACTTAAATGACTATGTAATGATATCCCCAAGAAATGTAAATAAGGGGCCGAGCAGGTTCAATAGTAACCACCCCAAACCTCATAAAAAGCGAATGCTACATGTTTTCTTCATACATTCGCTAGCACGTGTACATTAAACAGGGAAGCACACCTTCAATACTTTAACGGGAAGGGTGCTGTGCCATGGCAGAATGAGTGTATGTAACAATTGTGCATAAGCACATTATGTGTGCAAACTTTATTGCTATGTATTTCTACTGTAATGCACCTGTTACACAGCAACAGCGTAATATATTTTACTTACAGTACCATTAGGAGGTATGTCATCTGCTTGGATCACATCAGTAGGGGAACTACTGTCTGCATCCAGGCTGCAGGTAGACTGGCCTGTAATTTCATTTTCACGAATGAAGTGCAGAAGGTCAAAGTACCACAACTTTGGCACATAAACATCATCTGCACCTGACCCTGATTTTTTTGAGGCCTCAACCTTACTTAGCTCTTTTTTGTATACAGTGTGTAACACACAAACGTGTGTTATATACAAAAATGTATTTAATTATGTAGGCAGACAAATGTAATACACATATTAACTTTTTTATTAATGTGTATTGAGCATACAATCAATTGACACATAGCTATAATTAAGGAGGCAGACATAAGCAATACACATATAAAGAAAGCTTTGTTTATTATAAGACTACACTGACAAAGGTTTATAATGAAACTAGCAGACATATGCTGTACGCATTAATGCAATAGACACCTGCTATTGCTTAACCATTGGAAGCACCTAATTACAAAAGGAGTGACGTGCGGACACCACACCATGTGGGACTGGTGCAGGTATCAGAAATTAACATACACATGCCCATAAAGGAGTCGAAGCTCGAGGAACTATTGTACTTGGTCATGGATCGATCTGAAAATTATACACACTACATGATCGTTTGGTGGATTGGTCGTAACATATTAAACAGTACGACCAACCAAGAGAGCCAACAATCAGCACTTTGGCATAACTTTAGACGGTCGTATGTCGGCTGATTTGCCCAATTATTGGACGAAAACGCGTCAGTGTGCACCAAGCCTTTTTCTTATTATGCTATTAATTGTACAAGTCCACTAAAAATAAATACAAAATAAAAAACAGTGTTCACAATGTTATTTTCAGCCTTAGGTACAATCATATATTTTTACTGCATCTGAAATCTAAAAACACTTTTGGGGGTAAATTTTTCAAGCTGCGGGTTTGAAAAGTGGAAATGTTGCCTAAAGCAACCAATCAGATTCTAGCTTGTTTTGTGGAATGTACTAAATTTGTGATAACTAGAATCTGATTGGTTGCTATAGGCAACATCTCCACTTTTTTAAACCTGCAGCTTGATAAATTTACCCCCAAGGTTCTACAGTGATGCAAGTTCCAATAGCAATGGACCAATGTGTATGTTTCAGAATATTTTTGGCCTATTATGGTATGATATAGTGAAGTAGCAAAAGCTTCCGCTCTTCACATACTTGATCATTCACCTTACATTCTGCAATAAAAAACCTTAACCTTGGAACTGTCAGTTTCAGGTTATTAATCTTGTGGTTTAACTCAACTATTTGTCTCACATCCAGTTTTCCGGTCCTCCGTTGTTTTAACATGCTCTTTCCTATATTTGTCTGTAAAAGTGATTTATCATTTTGTTTTCTTACTTAAGTGAAGTTCCCACCACAAAAACTGGTTACAGTACAGTAAAACATTCTTAAAAAAAGAGGACAAATGACATAAATATTCATGCTTTTCTATCACAACTTATTTATTAATAAACCAAGAATTTAATGCTGGCCACAAACACTGCAATCGGCAGCAATGTCTGCAGCACAATCAGCAATATACTGCAATGTATGTAGCCCAAATATGAGTCCAATGAATTATAACTGAAATCTAAATATTTCTGGTATACTTAGTTGAATTTATGACCACTATTGTTCTTTGTCTGCAGTCATCTTCCAACAGCACTGACAAGCTCCAGATATGATGTCAGAGATCTGGCTGCTTGGGCAGGATCTTGTCCAACTTAGTCACCTACATGTGTAGCCAAATTGGACAATAATCCTTTTACTTGGGCTGAGCATCAGATTGGTTTATGCTTGGCTATAGTGGCTTTAGCAACAGAATGACAAAACAGAAGCAAACATTGTCTGTTATGTTTTAGTAAATGTAGAAATATATTTATTTATTTGTTTATTCATTTTCTTTTAAATTAATTGAGCATGTTGTCTTTAGGTAATACATAGTGGCAATTAAAAGAAATCTAAATCAGGTCTATTATTGTTCTCATTCATCACCCAATGTTTCTGTTGGTACAACTGGTAATGCCAGCTAATAGAAGGGAAAATGAAATATAATCAGATTTAACAGATCAACCGGTAATGCCAGTGGCGTTATTGCTTGCCCCTCCCCCGATGTCAGCAAGCGAGGTCACAGGGAGAGCTACTGAAGCAGATGAGGTTTTGGCCTTTGACTTAATGATGCTGACAGCCGCATGCACCGTGAGAAAAGGGGTGGAGCTTAGTGTTGTGGTGCAAAAGCACTGGAGCTAGGGAGGTCAGGTGGGAACCAGAGTATACAAAAGATTCTGGTTTCCCTCCTCTTGTTGTTGGTGGTCATATTGTCGCCATGACTTGGAAAGAAGGGGAAATTCCAAAGTCCCCAGTAGAAGGGGAATGTGCAGCGTATGCTACGAGGTGTATTTTTGTGACCATTTAAACATGCTTGCCAACTTTGACAAGTTTGCCTCTGGTAGATCCGGCGGGAGGTGGGTGTGTAGGTGTGGGTCTTGACGAATCACATCATTTGGCCCTGTCCCTGAACTGTCATTAGATTTTCTAGCCTAATCCAGAAGGGAATGGGGCCACAATGACATGTGAATAGCGTCCCAAGCCCCGCCCCTGCCACTTAACTAATGCAGTGGCCTGGAATCGGGAGGTTGCCCTGCTCTCTCGAGAACCCGGGAGTACTCCCAGAAATCCGGGAGTCTCCCGGTCATTCCACGAGATTAGGCAACAATGCCTTTAAGGGGTTAGAGGCTGCAAACATGCAGTATTTCCTGAGAGGGGTAATTGCAGCATGGGGATTCCCACATTTAGGAGTACCCCGGGAAGACAAAGTGTCAAGAGTATACAAGTTGGGTAGAGTCCACACAGCCAAGCACCCAAAAGAGAGGAGATCATTTGGATGAGAGTGTCTTGAGGAGCTTGCCTGGATAACAGGAATGGACTGACCTGACAGCAAGACCCTAGGGAATAAATTTATCAAGATGCAGGTATTAAAAAGTGGAGATGTTGCCTATAGCAACCAATCAGATTCTAGCTGTCATTTTGTAGAATGTACTAAATAAATGATAATTAGAATCTGATTGGTTGCTATACGCAACATCTCCACTTTCTCAAACCCGCAGATTGATTAATTTACCCCTAGGAGGGTGAATGTGTATGGCTGAGGACACAGGGAGTGAGAGAGAACCCTGTATAGTTCACTCCTGGAAAGTGCCCCCATACCATGAGGATAGGTCACAGCAACCTGGCTGCTTTTGAGAGAAGGAGTTCCCACAGTGAGGTAACAAAAAGAGCTCTGTGGTGGTAAAACAGTGACACCAGGAGAGTCAGTGTCCCTGGGTATTGGGGCATTGTGAGAGGTCTGCATGAGCAATATATTGCTGTCCCTTTTATTGCACAGGAACAGCATGGATCCTGAGTAATCAGTGGTCACTTGATATTGGGATGTCATTTGTGAAAGTAACAGTGTGTCTAGCAGCAGTGGGACAGTGAGATGGAGGGTCCATGCAATGGAATGGGGTGTACCATGACAAGGAGAATTGCTGCATAGTGTGATATTGTTATTCCTGGTGGGAGTGTCTGCAAGAACCTCTGAATTGGGTCATTTGTTTGCTAGTACCTGCAAGTGAGTGCCAAGTATATTTTAGCATGTGTATAACTACTGTACCCATCAACACCGGATATGCAATTGTGTCATTATCGATAATAGACTTAAGTAAATTTATTTAAGAGCATTAACATGTCATGAAGTAATTGTCACACACCAGGCTCTCAGGTTCTGTCACTTACCTATCGGCTGCCTTTCCAAGTTGTCCCTGTGGTCCTCAAGCTCTGCTGGTTTGAGATCTCTCTGTAAGATGCTGTCTAGTCTGTATCCACTCCAGAGATCCCTCCAGAATCAGAGTATGGGCATGGCCATTTTGAATTCAGCCACATGATTCCTCTCAGCCAATCAGGTGATAGCAGCCTCTATTTTAGATTACCTCCAAAACCAGTCCATGGGAGCTGCCATCTTGGATATAGTCACCTGATCCATCTCAGCAATTCAGAGTGCTGCTTCTGCCCAGCTGACTGCAGTCTCCAATCAGGAATCAACAGCAACTATAAAAGGACTTCCTGGAGCCCTTGCCTGTTGCCAGTGCAACGCTGTATTTTAGTCGCGCCGACCTGGTTTGCAGTCTTGCTATTTATCCAGCTCTGACAGTGCAGTCTGCATTCTGGCTCCAGTCTGAGTCCAGCAATTTGGTTCCATTCCAGTTACAGCAATCCTCTTCCAGCATTCTGGTTCCAGCAATCCTATTTCAGCATTCCGGTTACAGTATTTCGGTTCCTGATTGCTCTTCCCTGTAGTGTAATCACCATCTGCAACAGTCCATTCGTGCAGATGAACATTTTCAGGCCACCCAGCTTTATTCACGTAGTCACCAGTCCAGCTCCAGAGACACAACCCAATCAGGTACAGGCGGATCCTCAGGCGTGACAGTAATTTGTTGGAGGCATTTGTAATCTGTACTTATAAATGCTATGATATCTGCCAGAGGAGTTGGCGTTTGTATATTGTGACTTATTGCAAGCTTATGTACAGGAGGAGAAGTGTAACTAAAATATGCATTTTATTTATTGTGAGATGGTCTGGTGCCCAACATTAATTTTAATTTGCACTATACCACCATTAGTATCCACTGCACAAAATCTACATTAAACATTGAGCATTCAGCGGACCCTCTGGTCGTGGATGACAAACCCATACCATAGCCTTAGCTGAAGTGGAGGGCAACAGCGAATGGGGTACCACACTACATCCTGGCACCCCAAGTAAGTGTACATGCAACACTAGCAAGGTTTCACATAGTTATACATCATAGTAGCATGAGATTAAGGGCAAGCATTTGCTATACAATCTATAAGCTATTTATAACACAGTTCCAGTTTCCCACTTTTATGTCTACTATAAATAACTGGTTATTTGTACTCTGTAATACAGCAGTGGTATTTATTGCAGACGCAACAGCTTTTCCTTCGCAGTACTTGTAGAGAAAGAGAAAGATAATATCCAACAAATGTTACTCAAAGCACAACTGGAACTCTGCCACCTTGAGCCTTTTCTCCTTACAATGTTTAGTCAGTGTTCTGAAACATTAGTTTAGGGAAAGCCAGTGGCAGAACTACCACTGGTGCAGCAGATGCAGTACACCGGGGCCCATGGATATAATGGGGCCCGCTGCATGGCAGATGCGTAGGGTCGGGGGCCCTGATTGCCACCTCTCTGCCTACCTGCACCGGGACCCACAGCTCACTAGTTCTGCCTCTGGGGAAAGCTGATTTGTTTTGTCATCGTTGAGAGGAGGAGTTTCAACAAATACTGTAGATGTATTGCAAGGGAAAATAAAGCCAAAAGCTATCATAACATGCATATTTGCAAAATTATATCAACATGAGCACCAAAGTGTTCCACAAAATATTCACCTACTACTGCGTTTGGCTGCAAAATTCTGCTCTTTGACCATCAAAATTTTGCTGTAAGTATACACAGTCCTGTACGAGCCACACCTCACAGCAGTATAAATTGACCATCATTGTTCAAGCTCTATTCAAAAACTAGAAAAGCAACATTTACAAATACAGCACAGAATAGAATGAAAAATAGGAATTCCAAAGTTGCCTTGCTGGAATTTCACACCCCTGCAAACAACTTGTTCCACCATAAAACTCGATTTGCGCAAACAGTTGCCGCAAATTACTTATCTCAAATTAAATTAAATTTTAAACATTTGCCAATACGTAGATTTTTATTTGTTTTAATGTTCACTTTTCATTGATATCTTTTGATGAGATGGCATAAGGAGTGAATTGTTCTGCAGTTTGTAGAAGCTTAACAGTCACGTTTACATGCAAATTGGATACTGCATTGCATGGATTTTAGTTGCTTGGCAACCAAAGTATCTCAGTAATTACACTCCCTTAAAACAAGAACAGACTGATATTAGCTGGATGATAATCCTCTAAAATTAAGGACCATTCACAAGTCACATGTCAATCCAAAAATCCTCTGGAAAAAAAGTGGTAGAATTCCAAATTTAATGAAACAGCAAAATATATCAATTTAAAGAGATAGTTAAGGAATCAAATCTATGAGTAGTTATTAGTAACCCAATAACAAAGTGAAACACACAAATAAAAATAATAATTATTTTTTACAGGGACCACAAAAAGGAAATAATAAAACCTAAATGTCTGTAGTTTTACTTGATGCAAGGCTGCTTTGCATTGGTATTTTATTATGGTATATGCTAATAAAACTTCAGAAAGAACAATCATGTTACTTAATTGCAAGTAAAGATGAGTGAAACGCTATCAATTCATTTCACTGACAGTATTGATTCGCTAGCAAAGACTTTGTGAATTTGCAATGAAATCAGCTATAAACACATGTTTGGACAGTCTCTAATAATACAATTGATACTTAAAGGTAAAGAATTCAACTACCTATTTAATATACATATTTATAATTTCAATATGGCTAACCCCTGCTTCTAAAGATGTAAAATGATGACTTACACAATTCCAACGGAACAAATACTGACACTTATCCTGCCGACAGGGTACATGAGGGTATTTCAATTTGTCAACACTGTTAAAATTCCAATATTGTGATTGCCGACAGTTAAAATACGGATAGTTACAATGCCGACATTAAATCAGCAATGCAGCAGGTCCAGTGCCAATACAGCCGCTGGAGCCAACGGCAGTAAACAGTGTTAAATAATGACACACAACCCCTGGCTGGTCAGCACGGGGATGGAGTCCCAAGGGATTTGAGTCCCACAAAAAGAGTGTGGGCCCCCAGGTGACAGCACTAGGGATCTTCCGGCACCCCTGGGCAGTGTGTGTGGTGTAATAAAAGTGTTAAATGATAGATGAATGAAATTACATTTTACAATGGTGAACTACAGATCCCAGCAAGCCGTGGGCTGCCATGAACAGTCTGCGCATGCTGTTGCTTGCTGTACTATAAGCACTCTATTCTTCATCTGTACACTTCAATCTTGTAAGATTTTAATCAAAATGGTGTGATTAAAATAAAAAGTATTCCAAGTGTATTGAAAAAGTAAAAAGAGTCTGGCAGCATGATCCCCAAAATAATCCATACGGAACATGCTTGACAAAAAAAAAAAATCAGCAGAAGGACGCAAAACTACTTCCTTACTGAAGGAGGGCTCGCTGCATAATGAAATCTGACAGCCGGCAGGCCTATTTGTTGCCTGGGGCTTTTGGCACCTACAGAGTGGGAAAGTCCCAAATTTTGTAGGCAAAAGTGATTTGACATATTAGAAAAGGGTGTGATCTCGAGGGAATGGTAGTGTCATAGGTTGATCAGGCATGGATTGGTCAGATAGGAAGTTCCTGTTTGCTCGATTTGTCATAATTTTCCAATCAGGAATGTTGTGATGACTGAAATAATGAAAATATAATCATTATAGAGAGTTATTTGACTTTTGTGTGTGTGGATTCTATGGTGACTGTACTTATCTCTAGTTCCAAGTAGCTTTATAACAATATTTAGAATGGTAATAAGAGCTGTATCTATCTCCTCTATACCTATTCAGATTACCTAATTATTGCTATGATTACTGTGAATTTATTCAGAAAAACATCTAAAAGGAACATTGGAATTCATTGTCACTATAAGACCAGCTCAGGTGTGAAGTATTCATTTTCACCTGCTTAGTTCTTTCTGAAAAGTTTTCACTCTGCTGATAGGAAACAAACTAGTTGTATGTGAGCTCAAATTGCATCACTTAAGAGCCAATGAAATGATGTCATGACAATTAAGTTAAATTAGGGTTTTTCAGAAATAATTTTACCCATAAAGAGGGAAAGCTCATTTTTATTGTTAGTGGGCTAATAATTTTAATTCCTGTGGCTGTTAATGGAATAAAAACTACAAGCCTCATCATTAATAATGATTCAATTAATGTTATATTTAACTAACCAGACAAAAACTTGTTCTCAGGGATCAGCTCATCATCATCAGCAGTTTTTTTTATATTTGAGAACTCTACACCATGGATCTAACTTATTTTAGGTTTTTCTATTAGATTAGTCATAGTTGATTTATTTGCTCAGCTTTTCATATTACTTGTTGAGGTTGTATGTAATTTCAGTTTGAAGCTCAATTTCAGTTTCCTGTATTGCTTTAAATGATTAATTTAAGATTGAGAAAACAATACTTGAATATATGCTATTGTATGTAGAAGATACACTATGAATTATGGTTCAAAAGTCTAAAAAGACCGTGGGCCTGATTCATTTAGGAAAGTAAGTCATAGGGGGGTATTCAATTGTTAGCGAGTTTGGAAGTTCGAGCATGAAAAGTCATTTTTTTGCTATTTTACCTTATTTTCGAGCGCGAAAACTTCTCACGCAATTCTATTCTTTTTTACCGAAACGGTGTTATCGCGCTCCAAGCGTTTGTCAATGTTAAAATTAAGGCTGGATGCGAACCCTTAGCGGAAAAAGCTATTCAATTGTTTTTTAACGCCGAGTGTGAAAAAGGCAAATATGCTGTTTTATCTTGCACCTCCATGGTCTGCTCAAAGAATTTTTTTTTTTATTAAGTTAAGAAAAATATACATTAAACTGAGAAAATAGGTGTAAAAGTTCATAAAAGTAACCTAAAAAAAGAAAAAGTACTAAAAAAAGTGTATAATAATTAATAATTTTTGGAAATTTCCCCCTTTAGAAAAAAACCATAGTGGTGCATGTATTTAAACTTTTTTATATAATTTTTTTTGTTTTTTAGGGGGGGGGGGGGGGTGGTTGTGCCAAAAGTATCATGTTTTTTTTTTGTTTTTTTTAAAAGCAAAATCGTTTGCTCCCCACTCTATTTAGTCTTCGCCCTAGTGCTGGCAGGCTATTGATGTGTGAATAATTTGATGTAGGGTTCCCCCTAATTTAATTGAACCAGCACTAGGCAAACCAGCCGGGGTGATAGGCACTATAACAGGGGGGGGGGAATGCAATTTGGGTCCCACGGCCATAATGACTAAACACCCACAGACTGTTCAGCGCTGGCCTGGATTCCCTAGGGATTGTGGTCCGCTGAAAAATGTAAGCGGGCCACCCCCCTAGGGACACCCAGGCCAGTGCCGATAGCACTAGGGCTCTTCCTACTACCCCTGGGCTGTGGGTAGTAGGGTAATAAATGGGGATTTTGTATGAAAAAAAACAAAAAAACAAAAAAATTTACTTGTGGAACTACATGTCCCAGCCAGCCATGTTGTCCTAAATAGTGTGGGCATGCTGCTACTTGTCTAACTACAAGCACCAGCGTACCCATAGTACCCAGGGCATGTTTGCACTTGTAGTAGAACCACAAGTGCCAACATGCTCTTACACCCACGGCTGGCTGTGATCTGTAGTTCCACAAAGCAAAATGTTAAATAAAAGCACAACACCCTCATTCCAACCACAAATCTTTATTAAAAATAATAAAACCCCAAGAAATACAGTAAACACCCTCATGTACACCATAGATTTTAATAAAAAAAAAAAATATTTGTACCTTACAAATGTCCATGCTTGGCCAGTGTTCAAATGTTTGTAAATTTCAAAAAATGTACCTCCTTGTAAAATCTTTAATTCTGCTGTACAGGGGGGGCCATTGTTGCTTGCAGTGCTGGGGCCCTTCTTGATTGCAGTGTAGGGGCCCAATCTCCTTTGCATTGCTGGGGCCATTCTTGATTGCATTAATTTACTTTTATTTTTTTATAGGAAAATGAGTGCCTTAACCACTCCTCATTTCAAACTCGCTAGGACCAATAATAGAGCGCGAGGGGGTTAATGCAAAAAAACAATTGAATTGAGTGGTTTTTTTTAAAAACGCACGCTCGAACAGGAAAAAACGAGTGCGGTTTTTTTGTGTTTTTTTTCGAGCGCGAAATTTTAACGCATCTCGCTAACAATTGAATACCCCCCATAAAATGGAGTTAGTTTTTTGAAGGCCAAATCCATGTTACAATGCAAGGGGTGCAAATTAGTTTATTATTTTGCACATAAGTTAAATACTGGCTGTTTTTTCATGCAGCACACAAATACTTGATAGGTTTATTTTTACCCTGAAATGTAAAGTTGATCTATGATATTTCCTACCCCAAAATTAAATATGCCATCATATTTTATATTTACCTCCCCCTCCAATGCAACATGGTTTTGCCAAGGGGCAAAGTTACTAATTTTTGCTCTACATTCCTTAATGAACCCACTACTTGCAATGACCCAATTAAGCCCCACAAATATGGTAGCTGGTGGCTGCCATAGCTTTCTTTATAGGTCTGTAGACTGACGAGATAGCAGGGCTACAATATTATTATCCTTCATTTATAAAGAGCTGATATATTACATAGCACTGTACTTTGGGGGGTCATGGCACAAACACATTATATAAAATAAGCTAAAACTGAAGGTAAAAATGGACTGCCCAAATGAGCTTACAATCTAAGAGGTGTGGGGGACACTTGTTACATAAAGTAGCGGAAAAACAATTATAGCTGTTGGTTGGAAAAGTGCATGAGCCTATTGTCAGTCAACAGCATTGTCAGCCACATGCAATTGAGCAGTCACTTGCAACTGGCATTTCTATGTAGCTATTGGTGGTGGTACATTGTTGAAATGAGGAGAAGCAGCAGAAGACAGAGAGATGGAAAATGAACAAGTCACTGTAGAAATCTTAAAACAGTCATCTGCTGTCTACTATAACTGTCCATCATTTATCTTAAACAAGCTTTTTTCCTGTTCTGATACAAGAGAAGGCTGTAGCTTTATTGTAATATGGAAAATCTGTCAGCTTGGAATAACAGTGTGCCAGGCGTTTTAATTTAGTGGCTCACTGTTGGCAGCAAAGCCCGGACAGTTATGCCCCATGTTCTTGAGATTTCAAAAGGCGGTACAGAAATTGCAACAACAATGGCATTTGATCTCACTGGGTCCAGTAGCTAAACCAGGATTGAATTCAGTAGATTTGCAAAACAAACTAGTCCATGGTGTGTTGACACTCTTCAACCTTTCCTTGTAATCTCCTATTACCTTCAAAATGTTAAATTTTTTTATATGTGTGGAAGATTATTATGTGGGAGATAAAACTCAGCCATCACTAACTGTCATCTTTCTGTATAATATAACGTAAGGTTTTGTTTTCCAACGTTTCATGTACATATTTCATATTTTTCAGTGGAAAAGCGGAGAGATGAAAACATTGATAATAAATTAACAAGACATTTAAGAAGAGTATAACAACAGATAGTTTAAATTGTGAATATGTCTGTTAGTTAAACAAATACAGTCATACATAAAGCACAATGTTATTGTTAATTACTAGCACTTATTATTATTGTTATTGTTATTATTATTATATTTTATTTATAAGGCATCACAAATGGTCCAATGGTTCAAAATGGGTGAACAAAGTACACTTTTACAATATCAGGCAATACACAAAAAGCTATGACTAATGCATCAATTACACAATACTTAATTATATAATGAACAAACAGCCACAAATTTACAGACTGCATAGTATTGCAGGACAAGCTGATGACTAGACAGTGAATTATACATATGAGAACAGTAGACATAACATCAGTGCAGATAAACAAAATGATAAATGCATGGATGCAATTAATAAAACCATATTGCATGGCATACAAAAACAATTCAGCATAAGACATGACAGGGACAAGCAAGGAGAATGCAGAGTCGACAGACATCAGACATAGGACAGAGGATCCTGACAGTTACATTCTAAAAGGGAGGGGGTAATGAGAGACAATAGGAGCAAATGGGACAATAAGCATAGTGCGTCTCATTTTGGTGCAGTTGTCAGCAAGATGCTGAGGCCTATATGGTACAGAGTTCTGGAAGGCCAGTATAGTGCGGGGGTGTAGATGATGATTCAGCCTTAATTGTGCCCTAGCTGTGCCCTGACAGTACACTCGGTACAGTCAGCGCTAGGAAGGCACGTTTTCTTGTACTGCTCACCTTGCACAGTGTTACATATTTTAACTAGCTTATTTAGCATCCCAGCATGGTAAACTTAAGTTATAGGATGACAGACGTAATGTCCACACCTACATGTAGTTAGGGCTTAGGATAGGGTTATAATCTGGACCAACACTTAAGATGGGAACTTTATGGAGTTTACGTTAATTAGTCATTTATTATTTTTCGCGGTAACATACATATGTATCTCTCAACTGTCCCAAATTAAAGCATAAAATAAATATGCTTTGCTGAAAAAATGCATGTTAATTAGGGATGTGCACTGGCCACTTTTCGCCTTTTGGGTTTTGGGTTTTGGGTTCTACTTACCTTCAGGTTTTGGGTTCTAATGTGTTTTGCCAAAACACCCCCCTCCCAAGGTTTTGGGTTTTGGGTTCTGATTTTTTTTTTTAAAAAGCATAAAAACTGGTAAAATCAAGATTTTTTTTTTTCACTCCTACGCTATTATTATCCTCAATAACAGTCATTTTCACTCATTTCCAGTCTATTCTGAACACCTCACACCTCACAATATTGTTTTTAGGCCAAAAGGTTGCACCGAGGTAGCTGGATGAGTAAGCTTAGCGACACAACTGGGCGGCACAAACACGTGGCCCATCTAGGAGTGGCACTGCAGTGGCAGACAGGATGGTAGTTTGAAAAACTAGGCCCCAAAGAGCACATAATGCCAAAAAAAGAGGTGCCAGATGGAATTGTCCTTGGGCCCTCCCACCCACCCTTATGTGACGGAAAAAGGACATGCACACTTTAACAAACCAATCATTTCAGCGAAAGGGCCTACCAAACCACTGTGGCTGAAATTATTGGTTTGTTTGGGCCCCCACACAAAAAAAGCAATTCATCTTTCCCTGTACAAAGTAAACTGGCTCTACTGAGGCAAGATGTCGTCCTCATCCTCATCCTCTGATTCCTCGCCCCCTTCAGTGTGTACTTCCTCATCCTCACACATTATCAATTCGTCCCCGCTGGACTCCACAATCACAGGTCCCTCTGTAGTCTCTGGAGGCCATTGCTGGTCTTGATTGAAGAATTGATAATTCATTTTTATGAACATCATCTTCTCAACATTTTGCGGAAGCCACCTCCTTCGCCGCTCACTGACCAGGTTCCCCGCTGCACTAAAAACTCTTTCCAAGTACACACTGGAGGGGGGACTACTCAGGTAAAATAGAGCCAGTTTGTACAGGGGCTTCCAAACTGCCTTTTTTTCCTGCCAGTAAAAGTAAGGACTGTCTGACATGTCTACTTGGATGGTGTCAGCAAAGTAATCCTCCACCATTTTTTCAATGGTGACAGCATCCAATGCAGCAACAGTAGACATGTCAGCAATGGTTGGCAGGTCCTTCAGTCCGGACCAGATGTTCTCTGCATCCCCGCCAGCGGGTCTTTTATGAAATCTCAGCTGTTTCCTCGCAGCCACAGGTGTGGAAGAAAATGAAGGAGGGGCTGTTGGCATGTCACCGTCCTCTTCAGAGGACAATCTCCTGACCAGTAGGTCTTTGCACCACTGTAGACTTGTGTCCGCCGGAAACAGAGACACAACATACGCTTTAAACCGAGGATCGAGCATGGTGGCCAGAATGTATTCCTCTAACTTTAAAAGAGTGACCACCCTCGGATCCTGGCAAAGTGTACGAAGGGCTTCATCCACAAGAGCTACATGCTTTGTGGAATCGCAATGGTTTACCAGCTCCTCCCTCACTTTCTCCAGCTGCTTCTACAACAGCCTAAACAGGGGAATCACCTGACTCAAGCTGGCAGTGTCGGAACTGACTTCTCGTGTGGCAAGTTCAAACGGCTGGAGAACCTTGCACAACACGGAAATCAGTCTCCACTGCGCTTGACTCAGGCGCATCCCCACTCCTTTGCCTATGTCGTAGGTGGCTGTGTAGGCTTGAATGGCATTTTGCTGCTCCTCCATCCTCTGCAGCATATAGAGGGTGGAGTTCCAGCGCGTCATAACCTCTTGTTTGAGGTGATGGCAGGGCAGGTTCAGGCTTTTCTGATGTTGCTCGAGTCTATGGTAGGCAGTGGCAGAATGCCGAAAGTGTCCAGCAATTTTGCGGGCCACCGCAAGCATATCCTGCACACCCCTGTCACTTTTCAGGTAATGCTGCACCACCAAATTTATTGTGTGGGCAAAACATGGCACGTGCTGGAAATTGCCCATATGTAATGCCTGCACAGTGTTACTGGCGTTGTCTGACACCACAAATCCCCAGGAGAGTGTAAGTGGGGTAAGCCACTGCGAAATGATTTCCCTCAGTTTCTCTAAGAGGTTTTCAGCGTTGTGCCTCTTACTGAAACCGGTGATACACAACGTTGCCTGCCTTGGAACGAGCAGGCATTTCGGAGATGCTGCTACTGATGCAGCTGCTGCTGTTGCTGCGGAAGGCGATGCATCTACCCAGTGGGCTGTCACAGTCATATAGTCCTTAGTTTGCCCTGAACCACTTGTCCACATGTCCGTGGTTAAGTGGACAGTGGGTACAACCGCATTTTTCAGAGCACTGAGGACACTTTTTCGTACTTCTCTGTACATCCTGGGTATCGCTTGCCTAGTGAAGTGGAATCTAGACGCGATTTGGTACTGGGGACACAATACCTCCATCAACCGTCTAAATCCTACTCCACTGATGGCGGACACCGGACGCACATCTAACACCAACATAGCTGTCAAGGATGCAGTTACCCGCTTTGCTATAGGATGACTGCTGTCGTACTTTGCGCTCATGGCAAACGACTGTTGTACTGTCAATTGTTTAGTGAAAGACGTAGCGGTCTTGCGACTTCCCCTCTGGGAAGATGACCGACTACAAGCAGCAACAGCAGCAGCGGCAGTAGTAGGCGTACTGCTGCAGGATCCTCCGGAAGAATCCCGGATTGAAGAGGACTCAGTCATGCCGGTGACATGGCCTGCAGGACTATCTCTGATCGAGATTGTGGAGGAAATTGACAAGGAGGGTGTTGCTGGTGTGGATAAAACAGGACCAACGGATTTAGGTGTCCCTGGACTGCTGACGGTCCTAGCCACAGTTCCTGAACTAAACACTGAATTATGAAGGGTCTTCAGGTGACGTAGAAGGAAGGATGTCCCTAGGTGGCCAAGATCCTTAACCCTGCTTATTGCAGCTTTACATAAACTACATATGGCAATATAATTGTTGTCCGGATTGGGATAGAAATAATTCCAGACCGAAGACGTGGATTTTTTGGTCTTCTGCCCAGGCATGACGATGGGCTTTTTCATCCCATGGACGACAACTGTTTTCCCCCCTGGTGCCTCATTTAAGATAACCACATCAGCATCCTCCTCGTCAAGTTCCTCCTCAGCACCAGCTGCATCAATATCCTCCTCCCGGTGTATAACATTGACACCTTCATTATCCAAATCTGTAACTGCACTGTGGGTGATCCTTCCAGCATATGCAGAGGGCATGCTGCAAATGGTGGAAGGAGCCACCTCTTCCCGTAAAGTGATGGGAAGGTC
Source organism: Mixophyes fleayi (assembly GCF_038048845.1). Classification (NCBI taxonomy): domain Eukaryota; kingdom Metazoa; phylum Chordata; class Amphibia; order Anura; family Limnodynastidae; genus Mixophyes; species Mixophyes fleayi. The sequence goes on along the minus strand of NC_134405.1, from coordinate 298,737,277 downwards.
AGACTTCGCAACCACCAACACCCTTGGACTCGCCTTGGGGATTTGTGATGACATCTCTTTAGAAGGCAGAGTTGTTTTCTGTGTTGTTGATGACAGCTTAAATCTCTTAAATTTTTTAGAGGGGGGGAGGAGGAGGGCTTAGATCCTTGGGTGAAGCTGAACCACTAGTCATGAACACGGGCCAGGGCCTAAGCCATTCCTTGCCACTCTGTGTCGTAAATGGCATATTGGCAGTACCAATGGACTTATATACTGCAGAAGCAGTGAACATAGTTATATTGCAGTACCAATGGACTTATATACTGCAGGAACAGTGAACGCAGTTATATTGCAGTACCAATAGACTTATATACTGCAGGAACAGTGAACGTAGTTATATTGCAGTGCCAATAGACTTATATACTGCAGGAACAGTGAAGGTAGTTATATTGCAGTGCCAATGGACTTATATACTGCAGGAACAGTGAACGTAGTTATATTGCAGTACCAATGGACTTATATACTGCAGGAACAGTGAACGTAGTTATATTGCAGTACCAATGGACTTATATACTGCAGGAACAGTGAACATAGTTATATTGCAGTACCAATGGACCTATATACTGCAGGAACAGTGAACGTAGTTATATTGCAGTACCAATGGACTTAGCAGGACAGAGCACAGGACACAGCACCACTGGACTCAGCAGGACAGAGCACAGGACACAGCACCACTGGACTCAGCAGGACAGAGCACAGGACACAGCACCACTGAACTCAGCAGGACAGAGCACAGGACACAGCACCACTGGACTGAGCAGGACAGAGCACAGGACACAGCACCACTGAACTCAGCAGGACAGAGCACAGGACACAGCACCACTGGACTGAGCAGGACAGAGCACAGGACACAGCACCACTGGACTCAGCAGGACACAGCACAGGACAGCACCACGAGAAAGAGCAGGACAGAGGACACCTAACACACCCTCCCTCTTCCCTGATCAATGTCCGAGTAAAGATGGCGGCGGCAAGCGGGGAATATAAAGAATCCGGATCTCGCGAGATCCGACGGCGGGATTATGACTTAAAACCTAGTTTTCATTTTTGCCATCAGCGGGAATACCCAAACAGTGCTCGAATCGGGCTCGGATCCGCACTGTTCGGGGGTGTTCGGATTGCGGGAATCCGAGCCTGCTCATCCCTGATGTTAATATTCATCAACTTTTTGTCTCATACGGTGTGTTTATTTGTGACATTTTATGTATTGTTGCCAACTTATTTAAATAACTTCCATGGACAACTTGCAGCCGAGGTTATGTATCTAAACACATCTTTCGTTATGCTGCTTAGGTGGAGCTCATTGAACTACAAACCGCTTCAAGATATATTTAAACCTGACAAAATTGATATCATTAGCATTTTAAACACTCTTTTTCAATAACTACTTTTTTAACAGTGAGAAGTGCATTCAATATTCAGAAAAGAGGACATATACTGTGCATATAATCAATACTGACAAATAGAGACATTTTCAGGGACCAAAATTTGCAGGGACAAATTTTGAAAAGCTGGCACCGTCCATTGAATTTAGGGATAATTGGCAACTATGTAATGGTGTTTGCAGACTTTCTTTAAGGTTAACACAGATTTGTAGTCTATGAAATAAATGATCCTTAATAACCAAAGGGAATGCACATTGGATGTTAATACAGTCTCCCTGTGTTATCATGCTTCAGTTTGTCTCAATTTCCTTGACTACTGTGCTAGTGCGGTAAGATCACAGAGGGGACATATGGTAGTACCAAAAGGTGGGAACATTCATATAAATTGCCATATGGCTCATACGATGCACTGAAATCATCTGCAAAACATCTTGTGGAGGAAAGCTGGTGGGAGGCATTACGTTAACACTGGAGATCTTATACGAATTGCATGTAACAATTCAGTCTATTTTTTGCTACAAACTGATAGTTTTTATTCTGTAATATTAATATGCTGAAATCTTTAATGTAAATTGGTTACTGGATGCAACACACAGTATTGTTAATAGGACTTTCCAATCATCATTTCTGCTTAGCCAATATACTTATGTGATATATATGTCTGCACATGAGAATATAATATATATGCCCAGACGGTGAAGTAAGTTCAATAACAGCTGTGCTGCAGAAAATAAGTGATTATCCAAGTACCAGTTAATCAGAGCAGAGAAGATTATTTGTAGATCACATAAGTCTCCTTCTGATATCTTATGCAAAATCTTTATATTAACTTAGGGCATTGGTAAAAATCAGGAGCAGTGAAGATAGATACCAGCAATCTCACAGAGAAGTGTATTGAGAAGTAGATTTCAAAACAATATAATATAATACCGCAATTGTAATTGTATAAGCACAAAGGATAAAAGCAATGCACATAAACCAGCTCATCTACAGAAAGCCAGATGAGGGCTCTTAAAAAATAGCCTTCTTCCTAGCCCTATAAATATTCAAATCATCACTGCCATTGGAGACTGGCAACCATGGAGGACTATGAAGTAAGGAGTCAGGCTAGCCTTACATAAAATAAACCTCTAGTATTGTCCCTGAGCATTATGTCCAATCCGCTTGTTCAGGAGAAGGAGATGTGTTGGTCAAAACTCTAGTTATATGTAGTGATAGTGATTATACTAGTAATACAAAGTTTTCCAAGCAGAAAAAGTTCTCAAGACATCCATTAAGCTGAAACACAAACGCAATATTATTAAGATATAAATATTGAGCCTCCTTTTCCGAATATAAATATATCAAATATGCACATAAAATAAGTGTAGTTAAAAATAAATGCATCTAACATCAATCATGCTCTACTTAAAAACATTCTGGGTTGGATGCATATGAGTCCAAAAGAAAGCTCTAAAAGACACACATAAAAATAACATATTTACGCGCATATGATGAGTTGCACACATCTCAAGATGCATCCAGCTCTGTTTTAGTGGCCTATGTGTCAGGTTAAAATCAGGTATACAGCTGATACACTTGCACCCAACCTGCACCCAACCTGGTCAGAAGCACAAGAAAGATGTTTTAACATTGATTTTGATAGAGAAACATACATTCACTATTATGTTTGTTTTAAGTAAAATAAAAACCTCTATTGATACAAACAGGTATAATCTTTCTTGTGCATGAAAAAATGTTGCAAAAATTGAATTCTAAAATAGGCCCACAAAATGATATAACATAGGTACAATCAATGAAGAAAGCACTATCAGCTTTAGAGGGCAATATGCTAGCAGGCAATCAAAAGCAGCTAGCCAGTGTAGGCAACTGTCATCATCATCAATGTGTATTTGCACCAGCCTTCAGTCACCTGCAAGTCATGCGGCTACTGACAATCATATCTGAGGGTCTAGCTCAATTGCTATTTATTGCACATGTACTTACTGTACTCGTCTTGCTTTTGACCGCCCCTTTGCTCCCCCATTCTAGCTCCCCAAGTATAAGGAGGCAGATGTGACTAAGTCTGCAATCAGACTCGTAGGTGTACACTTTTATTTTTCTTGGTATGCCCAGTGCAAAGCGTATTTTACAGTAAACAAACAGCATTACTAACAGAGTATCTGTAAAATTCATAAAACATCTTAATTAATAAAAAACAATGTACAATTGTTTTTAAAAAAATGGTATACATATACATTTGCTTAGGCGTTTGTACTATGGAAAGGAATCTATAAATATAAGAAGTTTAAAAATCACCCATACATATGTCTTTATGAAAAAAGAGAAAAGGGAGCAGTGGTGGTGTGTATGTGTATGCGTGTGTGTGTGGGGAGGGTTATTGATATAGATAATACATGAAATATATTAACTAAAATGGTTTTAATTCATAACTTAGAGTATGAAGTTTTTGCCGTTTAAAAAGCAATACATTCCTTATTGAGTGTCCTTTCCCAAATGTACACGTTCAATAGCTTTAAAGAATATATGTTTTGGAACAGAATGGATATTTATATGATTCTGATATTCCTAGTGTGTTCTTGAATTCCTAGGGGTCTATAGAGAATTACACATCCAGGCTTCCACTTTCAGTTTGCATCCCAACAGGGACTGGCTGGGCTGGGGAGCACTGTTGACCGGTCTCATAGCGGGCCACATTGGGCTTGGTCACTGGACTACTGGGCTGATGACCCAAGTCTCAATTCCCCAGGATAAAATTTGCCAGCCAAACCCTGCATCCCAAGGAAAAATTGCATGTCAAAAGATTATCTATTGCTAGTCATCGAGGGTGGGTTGGGTTTAGGGCTATAATAAATAGACCCCTAAGATTGAGCTGATGCTTGGTTCCACCAACATACTACAAACTGCAGGCTCACTCTATACAGATATATAACCAATGTACTCATACAACTCACAAAGGGTATAGTGATGGGCAACATGCAGCTGTAGAGCCACACTTGCCCATCCAGGCCTTCAACTGGCGCCTCAATCTCCCTCCTGCTTTATTTTCAGATTTGTTTGTTATAGCATGTAACACTTGTTTAAAATGTCTGCTGATTTGTTATTACAGATAGGCATTTCTTTGTTTGATTAAATGTATTGTTTTAACTTATTGCTGAGGTTAAAGTTATAACAAGGCTCTTTTGAAGGTTAAAGGGCTGCCAACATGGCCCCTGAAGTGTACAAGGTTGCCTATCACTGCCCAAGGGAATTCAGACCACATAAAATGTGCACCACTCCCACAACATCAGCAGAACAACACTGGAGCTTTCCTAGCAACCGTGGTGCAGTAAGTGCCAGGTTGATATTTAAAATTACCAGTAAGCACCGAAAAACCATTGAATGTTTGGGGATGTTGGCACTTGTGTAACTATAAGATACTGTTGTTGAATTAAAAGCACTGGAACACGTAGCCCCACAATAGTACAGTGCCTATTGAAAATCATCAAACTCTCTCAAAATCATTACCTTTTGTCACATTACACCATGGAAATTTAAATAAATTGCATATTTTCCATCTTTTTTTTAACACATTTCACTTTATAACAGTCAACTTATGAAAGTGAATAAAAATAAAAAACTAGAATAACAAATAAAAAACTAGAATAACAAAAGAAAAACTAGAATAACAGAGTTGGAAGAATGATCAGTCCCCTGATATAATTTTTTGTAGAGTTACTTTTATCCTATTTACAGCCATCGGTCTGTTTGGATATGTCTCTATCAGTGTTGAGCACCTAGATTGGGGAATATTTGTCCATTCTTCCTTGCAGAATTGTTCTGCTTCAAACTAATTTTATGGTGAGCGGTGATGGACTGCTCTCTTGAAGTCCATCCACAGATTTGGGGTCTGACTTCGCCAGTCAAGGACATTCACCTTCCTAACCTTATGCCACTGCATTGTTTTCTTGGCGGTATGTTTAGGATCGATGCTGTGCTGGAATGTGAACCACCTGGACATCTTCCGCTGTTTAGTAGAGGACCACAGGTTTTCCTCAATAATTTGGTTGTACTTGGCAGTATCCATCTCAGGGGCAAACGCAGGATTTGTAGAGGGGGGTTTCCACACCACGCCGCCAGTGGGCGTGACCAGCATGCAAGGGGGGCGTGGCTATAAATTTAGACAGTGCTTGGCTGTGCTCCAACTCTTCCCATCCCCATAATATACATGGTCAATGCTGCGTGCACTACTGTTAGGTGCACGCAGCTCTCCCTTTTCACCTTTTCAAGCAGAGCTGTGTGAGGTGGGGCAGGGTCCAGCCACCTCAATTATACAGTGCCCAAGGCTTGGAGGGGTGTTCCAGGCACTAGGAAACCCCCCCCCCCTCGGTTTGCCTATGCATCTTTGCTTCATTCCTGACCAAGCTCCTAGTCCTACTGAAAAGAAACACATCCACAACATAATGTTGCTACCATCATGCTTCACAGTAGGTGTGTTTTGGGTGATTTGTTGTGTTTGGTTTGAACCAAACATGGTGCTTGGAGTTCAGATCAAATCATTCTATCTTGGTCTCATCTGACCATACATTTTGCAACATGGCATCAGAATCTTCCAAGTATTTTTTTGCAAAGCTCAAACAAGTCCGAGTGTGGCATTTTTTCAGACGAGACTTCATTCTTTTCACCCTGGTATACAGGGCAGCTTTGTGTAAAACTTATGAGATAGGTATTACATGCACAGACCAAACCAATCTGAGCCATAAAACCGTAAGTCCTTCAAAGTTGCCATTGGCCTCTTGGTAGCTTCCCTGATCAATAACCTCCTAAATTTGTCATCCAATTTGGAGGGATGACCAAATCTCGGTAATGTGTTGGTGGTACCATATGCTTTCCACTTTATAAAAATCCTTTGAACAGTACTTAGATGGAGAAGAGTAAAAGCCTTTGAAATCTTTTTGAATCCTTCTCCTAACTTGTGTCTTTCCCCTTTTGAAAGCACCTTCCCAACCATGGTGAATTGTTTGCCTTATCAGGTACTACTAGTAGTAGTTGAATCTTCAAGGAACAGCAGATTTCATTCTGACGAAATGAAAAACCACTTCAATTGATGTCAGGCAGTAGCTAATTAGCAGTTGTGTGATCTGGAAGGTCATTGGTTGTACCTGAGCAAATATATAATGGTTGTTATAAGGGTATTCAAACTAAATATCTTAGTAATTAAATTATATAAATTGTTAAGAATTTTTGTAAATGTTATTTTCACTTTGATGTTGAGGTTTATAATGTTTAAATACAGATGTAATAAGTTTAATTTAGGGGGCGTAGCCTGTCATCCATATCGGACGGCCGCGTGGATTTGGAGCTCCATGGAAAACCTCCTAATTGGGCACCTTGTGAGCCTTTCTACCAGCCACAATCCCACCTTCCTGGCTCCCGCTACTTACCGGACTTACCCGCTGTGCTCCGGTCCACTCACTAGATGCCCGCCGTGCTCCCAGACCATCCAGCACCTCTGAGGCCTAAACCGCGCTGAAAAGCCAGGGCCTTGATTTTTCCTGTCCCCGCGGACGCCATCTTGTCGTGGGAGCGTTTCCTCCCTCGGGACCCCTAGATTGCTGTGTCAGCCTCCTTCTCCTCTGGATTCAGGATCCCCTCTGAAGCGCCCGGCGGGGCTGTGCAGCCTGGACGTCCACACTCAATCTGGGCCCTGCTTCTGAGATGTCGCCACAAAATTGACCTCCCCTACCCTCCAAAAAGTGGTGAGTGACTGCTCCCTTCTTCTGCCTGGATCACTGACAAAATAGCACACTCTTGTAGTGTGTAAAGAAGATCCTTCCAGCAGCTTAACCTCTGTCCCCAAACTCTGTAGATCTGAGAATCTCCTCTTCACCAAATGTAGAAGTGACCCTCTCTGAGGCTGGCTACCCCACAATTCTGTAAGATTCCCTGCTGAGAAAGAAGGGTCCGGAGGGTCATAAATATCCACTGTCACTATACTACTCAGATCAACCAGATCTATACAATCAAATTGCCTGACTATCTGCACTTTTCAAAACCAGTGCTGCCACCTAGTGGCCAATACCTGGCATTGTATCCTGTAATTTCCTAAGAAATAATACATATATACCTATAAGTCTCTCCAGTGTCTGCATAATACCAGAGAAATAATAGCACCAACCTACAGCTTACCCTCCCACTTGGTAGCCCCTACTTTAACCACAGTTCAACTTATTAACACACACTGTGTGCTACCAGTACTATGTGGTGACTTCCCATACTAAGAGGGGCCTTGGCTGTCAAATTCCTCACAATGTGGGAGCTCCCACGTTTCCCTTCAATTCTTCCGCCCTACGTATTGCGGATGCGTGGGTGCTAATTATGCCTTTCTACTCCCATGGGCCCTGAACCATATGTAACGAAGCAACCAAACCTCCTAACCCACTACTTCCTCAACTGGTTTCCCTCCTATTCTACCACGATGACCAGTGGAGGTAAAAAACCGCCAGGAGGCGATCGACTTCCTTATCTCTCCAAGCAGAAAACTCCGGCCAGATCCAGTGAACACTCTGATTCGGATATGGACACTGAGGATTGCTCTCCTATGACTCGCCAAGATTTCCTATCCCTCCTCAAAGAACTGAAGGATGTCAAAGCATCGGTCCAAGCCCTCCACTCACTAAAAGCAGACATTGCTGGCATAGGTGATAGAACAGATCATCTTGAACACAGAGTGGAAGAAGTAGTAACGTATCAACAATCACATGAAACGGATCTCAACCAAATCCGCCAAGATATTGTCCAACTTCAAGAAGGGCAGGAGGACCAAGACAATAGAGCACGACGCAACAATCTGAGAATCCGCGGAATCCCGGAACAGGTTGAACCCGCTCACTTGGACCTTTATCTCAACAAACTTTTCACCCAGCTCTCACCTTCGACTCTTGAGGAGCTCCTTCTCCTAGATAGAGCCCATCGAGCACTGAGACCCCGCTCCCAGGATCCATCCCAACCCAGGGATGTCATCCTTAGAATGCACTACTTTACGGCGAAAGAAGACGTCATGAGAGAAGTCCGCCGCCTTCAATCTATCACCTCTGACAACGCTAACCTTCAAATCTTCCAGGATCTCTCCCCACTCACCCTAGCCAAAAGAAGAGACTTTAAGCCTATAACCACACTTCTCCGCCAACGACAAATTAAATATCGCTGGGGATTCCCCTTTCGCATCCTGATATGGCATCAGGGCTCAATGCTTATGGCCAGAACTCTCTCTGAAGCCCAATCCCTGCTTCCAAAACTTGGAATCACTACTGGTCTCCCAGCCACATCTGAATCATCCTCTCTTCCCCAGAGAACAGCAAGACCTTCGTCACGTCAAGCTCCCAACACTGAATGGACCACCATACCGGCATCATCACCACCGCCTAACGAAGCTTCCGGGACTTGATTACCCGTATCAGGTTTTGATGTTCTTTTTTCTACACTATGTGTTCTTTTTCTCTCCCTGATGTCCAGCCTAGGTGCTGCACGTTGGAGAGAGCCTAGGTATAGCTCGGGGTCTTCGCTTCCGGTGAGGTCCCCCTCCCCCCCATTTTGAGAGGTTCACACAGGAACACTACTTTATTCCATGATATTTACCTCTTATTGTTTTTTATGTTACTTCCTATATCATTATATAGGTATGTTAGTCTTATCTAGCATTATTTGGTGGGCCCTGGCTCCTATTGGCTCTTTTCCTCCTGTAGGGGACGGGGCGGATGGACCTGGAGTCCCTCAAACTGTTCTGCATTGTGTCCGTTACTAGTACCGTTTTTTAGCATCTTTGCTGTGTGCTTTTGTGTCGCAGACCCTCACCACATGTCCCTTCTGATTGCCCACGTTTTCATTTGTCTAATCCTCCTGCATTATTTACCTACCTGACCTGCTTTGAATGGGGGCTGCTACATGAGACCACCCGATTACTTACTAATCTTTATTTTACTGCATTATCAATTGATACCACTTTACCAGGAGCAATTGTAAAATGTATCGTCATATGGTTCCAGTATTTTACTGCAATACCACTTGATGCTATTCTACCATGTTTAATGTTAAAATGTTTACTTACATTGTTATGTTTTGCTCCATACTCCAACCCCTCGCCATACCTTTGACCTCTTCCTCCCACACTCTTGACCATCCCCCTCCTATACTTCACCTCAACTCCCACCCCTTATAATATTATACAAATTCATTATCCCTACCTCCCTCCCAGGTTGCTTCGCCCAATACCCACATTTAATCCAGTTCCAATGTCCCTATCTCAGGTTTCCCAAGGGGAGACACCCCCCTGACCCGTTCTCTATGGTCTGCGCGATGCGTCTATTGGATGCCTCGCCACGCTCCCCTGGAGCTCTTAGCTCCTTTGCTGATCTACGTGCTCCCCCAGCACATAGTAACCCCTCCCGATGTCGGCACCACTGGTCCCGGCCTACTTTGCCCTGTGACCCACTTCCTACCCTTTCCCCCCCTCTCCCCATTACTAACCTTTCCCTTTTTCCAACTGACCACATGAAACATTCACCCACCAGCCGCACTGCACCAAGCCATCTCCTGATATTTTTACCTCCTCGCTGCACATGGGTCTTAGAGTCCTCTCATTTAATGTTAAAGGGCTGAATACCTCTCAGAAAAGGGGTAAGCTTTTCACTACCCTCAAACTCTATTCGGGCGATATAATTTTCCTTCAAGAAACACACTTCCAACACAATTCCCATCCCGAACTCTGTTCAAAAGCATATCCTGATACACACCATCCATGTGATCACACAACTAAAAAATGGGGAGTTACAATTTTATTTGCCCTCCATCTCACCTTCGAACTCATTGATTCTCTAGCAGACAAAGAGGGTAGGTACCTTATATTAGTAGGCAGAATTAATAATAAACTTTGCACCCTGGTTAATGTATACGCTCCAAACCAACACCAGAACCGCTTTTTCTCAAAACTAGATGTCTTAGTGTCCCGCCTGCGTCAAGGAGATCTTATCATAGCGGGAGACTTTAATACTGTCTTGAATAACTCCTTGGACCGTTCCACCCCTGTGGCCGCACCCCCTTCCGCTTCGGACCCAACATCCTCCAAGTTGCTCCTCAGTCTCATGAAATCCCAGCTGCTTTAAGACTCCTGGAGAGTGAAAGAACCGACTCCGCGTGATTATACATATTACTCTCCACCCCATCATTCTTATTCACGAATAGACATGATCCTGCTCAGCCATGATTTAGCACTGAGAATCCAGACGGCTCAAATACATCCGATAATCTGGTCTGACCACTCTCCAATTTCTATAGACCTCTGCGGCTTCTCAAACCGCCCCCGCCCCATGATGTGGCGCCTCAATGATTCTCTACTTCACAACGCGGATATACTCTGCCAGCTCGGGGCTCGCCTTGAAGAATTCTTCGAACTCAATGACACCCCAGAAATCTCTAGGACTACTCTTTGGACGGCACATAAGGCAGTCCTGAGGGGACACTTAATCAGCATTGCCTCTAGAAAGAAAAAATAAACTTTCACCTTGACTAACGATCTATCCCTCAAACTTCAATCCCTGGAAGCCCAACACAAAACTACTCCAGACCCTGCCACTTTACTAGCCCTCCGCGAGACCAAGGCCCAACTTGATCTCCTTTTTTCCAAACAGGTAGCCAAACGCCTTAAATGGCTCCGTCTATCCTTTTATGAAAAGGGAGACAAGGCGGACAAAATCCTAGCGGCACGGCTTCGCTCAGCCAGGACCCACAAAAACATTATATCAATCCGGGATTACCACAACCAACTCCACCACGACCCCACTGCTACTAGAGAGGCTTTCCAACATTACTATTCCGCCCTCTATAACCTCACAGGCCCACTCCCCTCCTCACAGCATGCCAACGCAGCACTGATCTCAGACTTCCTTGTTGCATCTAAACTCCCTAAGCAATCCCCTCAAGCCCTTCAACAGCTTAACGAAGAAATCTTAATAGAGGAAATCCAACTCGCTATTAAGTCACAAAATAGTGGCAAATCCCCAGGCCCCAATGGCTTTACGGCATTCTATTACAAGAAATTTTTGATCTTGCTTGCTCCCCACCTGCACTCTCTGTACAATGGTGCCCTTCAAGGGAACCCCTTCCCACCCGAAATGCTCGAAGCCAGAATTGTAGTGATCCCAAAAGATGGAAAGGACCCACTCCACTGCGCCAGCTACAGATCCATTTCCCTCCTTAACCTGGACCTGAAGATATACGCTAAAATTCTGGCAAATCGCCTGAATGAATTTCTCCCATCATTGATCCACTATGACCAGGTGGGTTTCATTCCGGGGCGCCAGGCGAGAGATAACACCAGGAGAGCCATTGATGTGATGTCATCCATATTGCAAACACCAGGAGATCCCCCACTATTCTTCTCTCTCTGGATGCTGAAATAGCATTTGATAGGATCTCCTGGGGTTTTATGAGAGCAGCTCACTGCTTCACTGGTGGTTTTCTCACTGGCGTCCTGGCACTGTATTCCTCGCCCTCGGCTAAAGTCCTGATCAACGGCACACCTTCAAATTCGTTATCCATCCAAAACGGTACGAGACAAGGTTGCCCCCTCTCTCCCCTTATTTTCGCTCTAGTAATTGAACCATTGGCTTATCAAATTCGATCTAATCCTAACATTTCGAACGTGCAGGTAGGGGACATCAACTCTAAGGTTTCACTTTTTGCGGACGATGTCCTGCTATCGCTCTCTCAGCCGGCCATCTCCCTCCAAAACCTCTTTAAGATTCTCCAGACCTACAGTGAGATATCGAGTTACAAAATAAATTACTCAAAATCAGAGGCCATGCTGCTTCATGTCCCCCCTCAGGAGGCCGAACTGTTACGGTCCTTTTTCAAATTCAAATCGCAGACCAGGAAAATAAAATATTTGGGAATCTATCTTACATCTCGTTATGACCTCCTCTATCAAGAAAACTTCCCACCTCTATTTTCCAAAACACAATCTGATTTGGCATCCTGGAACCATCTCATCATCTCGTGGCTGGGTAGGATCATAGCAGTTAAAATGAATATCATACCCAAATGGTTATATCTCTTCCAAACTCTACCAGTTGCGGTCCCTGCCATCCTCCTATCCAATATCCAGAAAGCTCTGACACGTTTTATTTGGAATTACAGGCCCCCAAGGGTCTCGCTCAACATTCTAAAAAAAAACATCTCTAGTGGTGGCAGGGGACTACCTGATATTAAGTTATATTATCTGGCTTCCCATTTCTCACAAATTGTTGCATCATACACCCCCACGGGTTCCACCTCATGGCTTGACCTAGAGGCGGCACATTTAGCTCTCCCTGATTTCACCTCATTATGGGGTCTATCCCCTATACACCGTCCCGCTCCATCCAAATTACTTCCTACCACTAAATTTGATATCAAGATTTGGGATTCTCACTCCTTCAAATTGAAACTCACATCTGCCCTCTCCCCCCTGACCCCCATTTGGTTTAACCCTATATTTCCTCCTGGCCTCTCCAAGGTACGACACCTCCATTGGACTCAAGCTGGGCTCAAATTTCCATCAGATTTCTCTAAACAAGGCCAGTGGCTTCCGCTAGCAGAACTCCAACCTCGCCCCCCAGCTCGAGTGCTTAACCTTTTCGAGTTCTTCCAAATCACCCACTTTTTACGTTCCCTACCACTCAAATTTTTATTACGTCCCCTTACCCCATTCGAAAACCTTTGCAAACTTCACCCTATGGATAGGGGTATGATATCACAACTTTATAATATCTTTCTTGAATCCACTATCCATCCGCAACTCTAACATGAAGCTGACTGGGAGAGTGATTTGCCCCCCCCCCCAGATGAGGAGGCCTGGGAGGACATGAGACTGGGGATAGCTAAGAGCTCCATATTGACTAAACTAAAAGAAACATCCTATAAAATCTATTATTGCTGGTATTATACCCCTACCCGTCTCCACGCAATGTTCCCCTCCTCGTCACCTGACTGATGGCGGAGCTGTGGCCACAGGGGATCAATGCTACACATCTGGTGGACTTGTCCAGTTATCACTCCCTTCTGGGATGCGACCCATGGCTTTATCAACACTCTATTTGAGGCTCCCGTGGCGAAGGACCACTGGATCTTCCTTCTTTGTTATCCTCCCCCAGACCTTGATAAATTTTCTAAAAACCTAATTGCACATATCCTCACAGCCGCTAAATCCCTTATAGCCCTTAATTGGAAACGTACCTCTCCTCCATCTCTCTCTGCCCTTAAAAAGCAAATCTGGCACGTAGCAGCCATGGAAGAAATTACGTACTATTTGCATGATAGAGGTTACGCTTTCAACCAAGTGTGGGCTCCTTGGCAGTTCGCAGAATGCTCATTCCCCTCTGGCCCTTAACGACTCCCTTGTCACCCGTGTGCGGCGGGCAGGATTCGGCCCCCGTCCCACCATCCCCTGATCCTCTAACATTCATAATTTCACCTTCTTTCCGATTACACTCATGCATCAACCTTTGTGGGCTTCCCTTTCCCTTCCCTCCTAATTCTCCTTCACCCCTCCCCCTTCCATTCTACTTTTCCCATTATTGTATCTTACATTTATACAAAAGTATAAAAGGAAAATATGGTCAATGTATCTCTCATGTTGTCGAAAAATGTTTTCTTTAGACTCCATTACAATGTTAATGCCCTTCTATGTATACTTTGTAAACTTTTGACTTCGTATTGTATATATACCTTTTCCTGTCTGACCATCCAAAATAAAGAATTTAAAAAAAAAAAAAAAAAAGTTTAATTTAATTTATTTCATTTTTCATGATGTAATGTAACAAAAGATAATGATTTTGACAAGGTATGATGATTTTCTATAGCCACTGTATGTAATAGAAATAAAAAACACACATAGTTGTAAAAACATTTTTGTAGTAGCCTATAAGTAAAGAAAATATAAAAGCCATACAAAACATACATAGAGTAATCGTGATGAAAATGAGGGGTCAATAACAGCTTGGCCAATCAGATAGTCTAATGTGTGATTTACTGGAGCTTGGGAAAATTGTTTTGATTTGTTTGAGTGTAAATTGACCCCTCCAGGTCATTTAAGTTCATTTATACTCTGTCAGGGTCCGTTTGATCCTGAACTCCCTGTCCGATCAAGAGGTAGTACAGATGTTTTGCCTGAACTGCAACAATCTCCTGAATCTTTATGAACACGTGAAAGTAGAATTACAGACAGATACATCGTGGTCCCATTCAGGGTCCGGGCTGCAAAATTATTGTGCGCTGTTTACTTTATAGCCACAAACTCCTTTTAGTCTGTGAGGTCCAGAGTGGTGGGCATCACATGGGTGACATTTTCACGGCATTGGACACAAGTGATACATGCCTTAAAAGAAAAGATGCATACATATATATGCTTCCCCAGCCATGAACGATAGTAGCATGGGCTCAAGGTAGATTTATATAGGCTCTCTGTAGTACCAAATGTTCTGGGAGTTATAGATTGTTCTCATGTAGCCCTGAGATCACCTGTACAGAGGGCAGGTAGTCTGTGATGCAAACATATGCATAATGGGTGCTGTGGCCAGCAGCTCTGGATCATGCTGCGACTCTTATATTCTGTGTCAGTCAGCCCTATATGCCAGATTTGAGAGTGGAGAAATGCCAGAGGGAGGGCTACTAGGTATGTGATTGTATAATCAAACATGTCGCCTATTTGCTTTTATATAGAAATCAATACTTATCCTTAAAGCAGTCTGCCAACATTTGAATCAAGTGTCTTTTTACCAAGGTCAAAATAACTGTGAATAGTTACAAAAATATACTCAAACCAAACTGTTTAATTAATAAAAATCTAAAAATAATATAAGATATTGCTGGTGTCTACAGTTGAAATAAATATAAATGATACCATCTCACAGAATGTGTTATAAAAAAAATATGCATTGAACACATAACAATAGATAGTTTAATCTCTGATAGACTCCGAAGAGAAATAGATTTTTTCACGACTATGTTTACCAATATATAAATGCCACAAAGATTGAAAAAGATTGAAAAAAGGAGTGCAGGTTAGCACACATTTGTATGATATTGTGGCCTCTACCTCACCACGATGTCCTCTACTTCGTCCACCTCTGTTGTGTGCACAGCGTGTTGGCGTGTTTGGGCCTGAACTTCCAGGGGTGCTACCAATACTGGTTTCCCCAGAAGTCCAGAAGTAGAAGGTGCAGGTATGTGTGACATAAGTAAGTGTTGCATTTGGGCATTCATTTTGATTACATTTGTATTGATTTCTCTTATGGTACTATTATTATCATTTAAAATAAGATGCACCTGGACATTGTTCACAATGATTAATTCAAAAGCATTGGCTATACGATTTAACACACTGTTTCTATAATTTTGTTTTCTGCACCGTGCTTCAGCTGGTGTAATATTGGGTCCATTTGATGGAATTCATTGTCCATGTACTCCTTTAACCTTACTTGAAAGGCACCTACCTACACAATGATCTATGACTGTGTTTGGCTGGGGCTGATCAACAATGTGCTTCTGTGAAGGCTGCTGTGGTGTAGGAGCTTGTTTTTGAGCAGATGTTTGAGAGGTGACATCATCTAAGTTGAAAGTGATTAATGGCTCCTCCTCTCTCCTCCTCTCTATTCTGTCATCAGGTTCCTCTACTTCAGAGGGCTGCTCTGCAGGGTCAGTTTACATTGATGCTTCTATAGAACAAAATAAGGGTAAGTATGAACATATATTAGTTAATAAAAATAAAAAAGCAAAATCATTTTTTTTTTTTGTAGGTAATCTCACCAGCAATCTCAGTAGTGGACACTGGTGTTCTTTTATATAATAACGTGTTACGTTGTACAATGTGTAATGCATTTTTTTTATTTAAAGAAAAGCACAAATAAAAAAGAATAATCTTTGCCATTATTGTAAAATAGCTTATTTATATGTGTTACTCGCCAGCTTATCCTTGGGATGGCAGTTAATCTGTGTCATTACCGTTTATCCCTTTAACCAGCTCTTGGGGAAGGATCTACCGCAGCTCAGCCTCAATTTCTGTGAATTACTTTCTGAGTAGGGGACCCTCATCTGTTTTTGCTCCTCTCCCCAGCCAGTTTATATTTTAAACGTCTATTTATGACTGATAACCTCTTTCAACTGTGGGACTCGGACCGTTTTAAGGGGGACGCTCTGCATTAATATCGGCCCATAGTTGCTTCTTCTACCTCACAGGTAGATATTAGCAGTCTGGCTGCCTAAAATGTGGTCACAATTGCTGATACTAATACACAGTTTTCCTCATGGGAAAATCGAATGATGCGGCCTGTTTTTGTCTTCTGGACCTGGCTGGCTTCTCCTGCCTCCGCTAGTCCCTCCTGTGCCTCCTCTGCCGCTTTCTGCACAACCTGTTCTCCCTGTCTAGATTCCTCCTCTCCACTCTCCTCTCCCTCTCCATCGCAAAATTAAAAACACTACAATAGGAGACTAACACAAATTGTACTCACACAACACTCTCTCACAAACAATAGGCAGCAACAACAACAAAGAAAAAACAATTAAGAAAACACACCAATAAGAAACAAGAAAAACAAACAAAGAAGACTTCTTTCTGAAATTGATTTAGAACAGCACCAATAACTCATAAATAAACTCTCCAAGCACTCACCTATTCTCCTCTCTCCTATCCACTAGCTCCTCACAGCTCTATCAAAGTAATGCAGGAACAGCCTAGATCATAATAATGCTGATGATGTCATATTCACATGTGAATTGAGCTATCCAATATAAAGTGCCAAGTCACAGTCTCCATTTCAAATTCGATGGGAGTTTAGAAACCACCGCTGTTTTTCCACAAACCACCACGGTTTACCAGAAGTTTCCTCTTTGCTAATCCGGCATAGAAATTGCATGATACATACAGCATTTTGAGACACCAAACCACAGAGAAATTACGGCGATATGCGGTGGATTATAACCACCTCACAAAGTGCCATCTGATACAATTACCCCATAGTGTTAGACTGTGTATTAAAGACAGTTTTCCACTGATCACCACTTCGGATTCAGATTTTTAGTCCCTTGAAGATCTGTTTTGGAGTATATCATAGCTTCCTTAAGGTGATAAAAAGTTCGGAAATAATGGGTTACAGATATTTATTTTTCAGAGTGATTTTAATTAAATGCCTGCAATTGATACAAGGCAATTAATGGTCGTATATTTTAGGAAGAAAAAAGAACCCCACTCCACCGGTTGACTTAGAGGGTCTTAAAACCCTTTTGAAGATTTTCTTTGAAATACTGCTGGAGTGCATAGATCCAATGCACACCCTGTAGATTGGAATGCACCCCGCATTCCAAAAGCCAAACTTCTGGTATCGGCTGCAGCATATGGAACGCACGTTGTCTTTTGCGTTTCACAGAGATTGAATGGTAAGTTCTGCTCCTCGTATCACGAAACAGATAACTGGTCAGGCACTTTTATGGGGATCTCCTATTTACCAACATGTTTCACCAAAATGGCTTCATCAGGGATAGACTAACCCAGAGTGTGTTCGAATCTACAGGATGTACATTGGATCTATACACTCCAGCAGTACGCTGTCACAGACAAATATGGGACATTACACATCAAGTCTCTATCTGCTTGAAAAGAAACATCAATATTCATGTGAGTAGATTGTAAGCTTGTGAGCAGGACCTTCTGACCTCTTTGTCTGTTTTACCCAGTTTGTTTATTAGTTTACTATGTTTGTCCCCAATTGTAAAGCGCTACAGAATATGTTGGCGCTATATATATAAATGATGATGATGATGATGAGTACTCATATAAATTTTGCACATTACCAGCGGATCCAACTTTGAAAAGAGTATGAGGACATGTAATATCGCGCACCACTGACGACTGTGTGTGAATATTGAGACATTATTGTAAAAACTGAACTTTATATGTAATTCAAAGTTACAGGTTGAAACCTGTTGGCATTTTAATCACATATCATTCAATAAGAATAGACCACTGTTAAGGGCCATTGAAAAATATGGTTTGTGGTCTATATTGATTTATTTATATGGGCATACTATTGTGGAACATAGTTTTATTTGAAAGAATTGTGGATATATTTAGATTGTCTAGTTCACTGATTTACACATATCTGGCGTCAAGAATTACATTTTTTGTACATCTTATAGCAACTTGGATAACTGCTATTCCTGTGCAATATTATTCAAGGGATAGGCTTTTAACCTACACCCATTGGTATTATATGCACTCGGCAGCCAGATAGGAATTCAGGGAAGCACTAATCTTTCCTTTTTTTTATTATTAATTACAGCTTAGAAGACGACTTTCCTAAAGAGACTCTTCTTTGAGAAACTTTAGGTGCACACAATTCCAGCACCCAATACCTAGGATACAGGGAGGATATTTTTTTCTTTTTTCATTATGTAGCTAATAGAGCTGGGTTAAAATCCACAGCACTAAAATGGGTTCTATAATATTATGTTTTAACCATTTTGAACTAATTACACTTCCATTAAACATCAATTTCCAGCATTACCAACTAGACAGTGATAACATCACAGTTCAGTAGGACCCTTTACAAGTGTTTCCACTTTTAAATTGCAGATTTCTTTATTTCAAACTCAAAAATTCCTGAAAAGTCCTGGAATAAACTCAAAATTCCCTATCGAAAAAAGTAATTAAAATGCTTTAGTACATATATAACTTTATAAATTTAACATGAAAGCTAACAAAATTATGGGCTAGATTTACTAAAGAGTGGTTTTATGAAGCTGCCGGTCTTACTAAAGGCCAAATCGACAATAAAGCACCACATTACAAATTGCCATCCCAATTTTTAACTTGGTAAAATTACAAACCAGATTTACTAAATAGCTTGACAAAAATGCTGGAAAACCAAAAGCTAAACAACCAAAACCAAAGCTGTGGTTGTGAGAGTTGAGAAAGCATGTTGTTTTCTGCTATCTTGCCATTCATAACATAAGGGAGACACCATGACTTATTATTGTGGAAATTTTTATGTACTGATTATGGGGATAGTATTAATTTATATTTAATTATTGGGGCACATTTTGTGTTTCGTTATATTAATGGGGCAATAAAATTGTATTATTATATTGCGTGACAATATGATTATATTAAGGGTAAATAACACTTTACTGCTTATGGTAGCAATAATTATATACGAGGGGACCAACACTTATTATATGACACTAAAAGACCACGCTAGCACTTGTAGTGCTACATGTGGGCAATATAAAAGATACTCCAATAATAAAATAATAACCATTGTACCCATCATAAAAAAATATTGCCCCTATTAGCAATTACAGATTATTGGCACTTAATATAACTATATTTTCATATATGCAAAAAAAACTTACAAAAATAAGGTGAGAAAAAAATGCAAGGTGACAGTGTGTATTTCTAAATGGAAAAAGTTATGGCAGGTGAGGTAAATTAAGTGGTTTAGCATTTGGTCAGGTTGTATACTTACCCAAAGAGATGAGTTTCAAAGGATTGCTTAAAGACTCAGGATTGTGTGTGGAATGAAAAGGAGACATACAGAGCTGAGGGGGAACACGAGATAAATCTTAGAGACATTAGTGAGAAGATGGGAACAGATAAGGCAGTCATGTATTTAATGTGGAGCAGACATTCAAATGCAGTTGGTTATTGTATAACAGACCTTCATTCTCTGATGGCTTTGTATGTTACCTCTGAAATTCTGTTACCATGATTTAGTGAACTTTTTACTCAAATGTTGCCTAACAAGTTGACAGGGTCGGACTTTTTAAAGTAAAAGCCCTATACCTTTAATAGGACCAATTCAGTAGAGAAGCCAGGCATCCCGAGTCCCCCCAAAAACACCCACATCCAGCTCCATTGCTAGACAAAGCACTTTCCACTACAAAAGGGAGACCATGAACTTTTTGCATCACCACCTAAAGGCTACCTGCCCTGTGTTGAAAGTGCTGGGGTTCAATCCTATCCCCCTCGGTGTGAGGGCAGAGGTATTTAACAAGATTAGAACCCCTGGGGTGGCAACTTTGACACCCCAGCAATCGCAATATAGGACTCAAGAGGTGTAAGGGTCAAGAGTAAAAAATAAGCGCACTGTGATAGTTACATACTAAGTGGCTCTAGTTTTCACCCTGTTCATGTCCTGAATATTTGGATTCTCCCCAACAGAACTGAAAAATTATGGCCACACCGATTTGCAGCTCAGTTGACATCTCAGTGGCCAGATGTGTTGTCAAGAATAGGAGCTCTCCTGTTTGTTCTAGCTATAATCTGGGCAATTAATACTACTACTATGTGTGGTATCATTCCTGCAGTTCACTGATTAAAAATAAATATACAAAAGAGAGCACTAAGCTAAAAGTAAAACATAATTTAATAACCATACAATGTATTTAATGTAATAATACACAATATACAATTGATAATAAAATAATAGAACCAAGAAGTCAAATCCCATGAGTCTTATATACCACCCTCAGAAATTAATAATAATATTCAGTATTTACAATAACAACCCCTCTTCATGGCCATTGTAATTAAACTTCAGAGGGCACTATTGTTATCAACAATCAATGTAGCACGGCTACGGGTGTATTTGATCAAAAGATAGATATGTTCAGCTGTGCCATACTGTCTGCTAATCACAGGAGTGTTCTCCTGAGAGGAGCTATTATTGTGTACATTGATGAACATATCTATCTTTTGTTCAAATACACCTGTAGCCATGCTACATTGATTGTTGATAACAATAGTGCCCTCTGAAGTTTAATTACAAAGGCCATGAAGAGGGGTTGTTATTGTGAATACTTAATATTATTATTAATTTCTGAGGGTGGTATATAAGACTCTCTAGCACATGGGATTTGACTTCTTGGTTCTGTTATTTATTATCAATTTTATATTTTATATGTATTATTACATTTAATTCATTGTATGTTTATTAAATGATATCTTACTTTAGCTTAGCGCTCTCTTTTTTATATTTCTTAGTCTTACTTTTGTCTTCGGGTTCCAGCACCCTTTCATAGAGAGCTGCAGTTTTATAGATCACTGTTCAAGATATTGTCGATAAGGTCATTTAGCGCCTGGTTTTGTTCTTTTGTTTAGTTCACTGATTAACCTGGTTGCTAGGCAAATAGTTAAAAGCTTCATGCAGCTCTCAGTCTGGCCATATCAGGTGTGCAATCACCTACCACACTCATGTAGCTAATCATCCTGCAGTTTTGGTTGGTGCTGCTGCTTTTCTAAACCTCTTCCTGGCAGCATACCAATGCTGGTGATTCCTGCTTCACCTAGTGTGCCTTTTTTCCTGACCTGTTCTTCTATCACCATTTGACCCAGATTGTTTATAGAAATTTCTGTTGTCTCCACTTATGACTCTTAGCTTTGTTAAATGTATTTGCTCTCATATCTCTACCTGCTCTGACCCTTGGCTTTTTTTAAAAGATTCTGCTGTCTTCTCTACTCCTGAACCCTGCCTCTCTGACTCTGAGTTCTGCTAAATACATTCTGGTTGCATACTGCCTGTTGCCGTGTGCTGTCCACTCCATCAGACAAATGCCAGACTACTCTGCATTAACCCTTGTCTGTCTTCACTCAGAGTTCTGCTAATATATCCTGGTTGCTCATTACCTCCTATTGTCTTCTCTACTCTCCAACGGGTATGTGCTAGATAAACAACTTCTACTACCTGAGCCTAAGTTCTGGGGACATCCGAGAACTGTGGATCATAACAAGTTCCTTGGAAAGAGGCCTGATAAATGTGAACATCTCACAAAGCGGTTCTAGCAGTTGACACTTTCACAATACTCTGTCCTTAACAGGAGAGCAGATATAAAAACCCAGTTGGAGACAAACAGTTGGTCTTTTATATAAAAACTGATTTCTGTGATACAGGAGTTCTGAGGAGTCCAGTATTACAACACCAAGTGACCACAGTGACTGTATGAGGAAGAAACCTCATCAGTACAAGTACTGTGTATTTGTGAGTTATACCACTACAGTTAAAGTGGTGAGAATCCTAGCTGCCCAATGGCTAGAGAAGAGTAACAAAGTAAGTTAGCACTCTTAATGGGGGTTAGGTTTGTTGTCTTCCTTAAAACAGTGTTATTTTGCATAACAGTGACTATTAGGTAAAGTCAATGTAGATACTAAACTCTCAAGAACATGGTGAAGGCCCTTCATTTGCACATAACCACTAGTCACTGACAACAAAAGGTTGCTAATGCTGTCAAAACACATTCAAATAAAAGTTGTGAAATGAGCAACAAACTCCCTAAAATCTACATTCACCATTTTATAAAATGATCTGTCACAGTCTAAATTAAAAATAAAATCTTTTTTACACAATTCATTCTAGAGCAAATATAAAAAAGCTTAAAAAAAAGAAGAACACAAACTTAGAAAAGACCTACCTTACACTATCACTGACCGATGGCGGGGAACTGCCAGGAAACTGCCCTTAACTAGCGCTAAATCACAAGCAACCAGCAAGGGAAAATGCTTATGATTGGCTGATGGCTAAGGATATTGCATCTTTGATCATTTAGATGCAATTAGTGTTTGTGTGGTTATGGCTCTGTTTTTTAAGTTCAAGTTGATTTTTTAGGTTTTTTTTCATTTGATTTACAGTATGTCTCAAGTGAAAAGAATAGTATTTTTTATTTCTTTTTTAGCATTTAATGGTAGCGAACAAGTGAACAAGGGTTTCTTACCATTTAATATTTTATTTACATATTGAATGTGTTTACTATTTTGGTTTAATGAGTGAGGTCTTAGGAATTTATATCCATTATACTGGAGCTAAATTTTGAGACTCCATTGATTACAATGTTAAGTACTCCAGCTCTTTTAGCATCAAGATGAAAGCCTCTGGGAGTTAATGGTCCCCTGTTATAGTGGAAATGAGCTTTGGCTGTTTAGGCTGGAGCTGGTTGAGGATTTAGGGAGGGAGCAGTGTTGTCTGTATTTTTAATTATTTACTTTGACTGTGAAGCCAATGCCAACCCTGAGGTCTATTTAGGCTAGTCTCATTATTGCTACATTATGCCAGTGCCCATATAAAATATATAATGATAGAGACATGGCACTCTAGTGATAAACAATAAATATTCTCTGCTGTGCTATGATTATCAAGGGAACTGAATCTCACAGCAGAAATCAGTGTAGATGGAAAGGACTTTCTAGATGTGGTCCCCAAAGTAGTCATTATTGGTACTACATGCAAAACAGTAATGCAAATGACTCATTAATATTGTTACTCGTCAAGTGTCATGGTGACACTTTCTACAAGTGTATGCAATAAAGACAAGAAGTAAAATTACAGCTATTTCTAGTTCAGTGTTTTCAGCATCCACTCCCAGAAAGAAAAACATACAGCTGTATTGGAACCCTTGGAAACACATTGCATCATGGTGTTAAGATTTCCCACAGCAGTTACCCTTAATTACCCTTTTTCTACCACCAGATGACATGCTGAAGCAATCGATCTGTGCATACGTGAGAAACCCCATTCAAATGAATGGGAAAACTTCATGATAAATTAATGAATAAAAAACAACAGCATATCCCTGTCCTAAAATTAATAGCCAGCACCAGAGCTAGACAGTTTGGGCTGGTCAGAATCCCAGATACCGACCAAAGGATAAAGAATGGCTCTTTATAAGTCACCAACCGCAATATACTCAAACACCATAATTTGAGTATATTGATACTGGATACCATCCATGCAAATGGCAACACTATATCCCATTAGTCAATACCAAAATATGAATGAAATGTTACTTTGTAACAATAGCTAGCCACATTTACCAAACAGCAATAGAGATTAATATATGCTGCGCTCTCATATGTAAATATACATAGCAACTAGTTAGAAGCTCAATGTGATAGACAACAGATTTTCACAGATGGTAGTATTTATTAATCAAGGCGTTATATGCACCAAAATGCTGGTAAAATTATTGGCATTATCTGTTAAGGGTTCTATAAATTAATAAACTCTAATGCAGTATTCTAAATGGCATTAATAATATATTAACAATACTTTACATTTTAAAATTGGTGAGGCAATGAAATTTATAAAGTCTCTAACTAGACTAAATAATACAGTGAGATCAGCATGTGACAATTATACAAATGCTGACTAATATCCTTTCTGTGATATATTAATGAAGTTTCCTACTGAGCCATGTTCATATACAGATTTTGTCTATAATGATATATATGCAAATGTTAATACTAGCCAATGTTCTGTAGATGAGACTGAGCAATAATGGCAGCTATAGGCTGCTGACTTTCTCTGTCCCTAGTGTATAGGACAGCAATGAAATGGAGAGTTATATATAGACAATTGAATGTATGAATAAAATACACCCATAGTTTTACTTTAAACGTATACTCTTAGGAAACAATATGGTCCCACTATTTGTCCAGAGTGGATTTCTTTAACAGGTTTTCAAGCGTGTTGTGAATAGGAGGTGTAAGGAAGTTTTCAGTGTGAGCATGCACCTGAAAGTGCAGGAAAAACGAGAGTTGTCGACAACTGTTCGTTAACAGCACAACCATACAATGACGGTAAACTGCATTTAGCCTCTTGTAAGTGACTTTGTGGAGAAGGCTTGACTTTTCAGTTCAGTAATTTAGCATTTGCATCATTTAAAAAGTTTTTTTTATTATTATTTCTATGGATTATACCTGTCCTTCTGGATTATAAAAGAATAGAAAACTAACAAAGAAGATGTTCAATAAAGTGGTTAACCAGGGTGTATGCCTGTCATTTCAATATGCATTGTATCAGTGTTTAATTTTTTTTTTGTTAGTGGACGTTCTTCCATTCATTTCAAGAGTGTTTCTGAATGTAGCTCACGTGATAGAAACCCAACTGAAATGAATGAAATATCATGTGTTTGTGTTTTATACCTTATAATTCCATGGGCAATGCAGTTCATCTTACTCAATTTTGAACCCTCAAGCTAAGGTTGCTTTTCACCCCTGTAGAACTACAAGTTTGGAACTACAAGTCCCAGCAAGCCGTATGTCAATGGAGTGGAGATCACTTCAGGCTGCGAACCTGCAAAATAGGACACAAAAAATAGAGTCTGGATTGTTTTCAATTTTATACATATATTAACAATATCCATTATGAATAGACAGTAATATAATTATATATATATATATATATATATATATATATATATATATATATAATTATATCGTACTTGTTGGTGTGCAAGTGATGGTTAACAACCAAAAGTAAAGGGGGCTGTGTAAACAAAAAATACAATATTAGTAACAAATTTGCTCTTCTTCGTTACCAGTGCACATATGCACATGTGTGGCGAGAAGAGGAACAATGACCATCTCCTTGGAGAAATTACATCCCTGGGAAAATGGCATCGTCTCCGCTCCCCAGGAATAAAATCTACAATAGGCCACAGGTCATACACACCCTCATACACACCCCTGTTGCTATCTATAAAAAAAAATTATATATTTAATTTACTGTACATCTATCATGTTGTGTTGTACTTCCCAGCAGACGTTCCACAGTATCAATTACTCTATTGACCCCTACATCTCACATATATAGGACCAAAGTGAACAGTTCTATTGACATGGATTGTATTTGTAAGTAAACAGGATTTATGAAAGTAACATTTTACTCATTTTGGATTTAGCAGAGGACAAGATAGATTTCTGCATATATAGATGCAGGAACAGTGCAGGATCTTTAAGAATAATCATGTTTATTTCTCAATAGCTCTTACAAGTTGTGTTATACACAACCCCTTAAAGTTAGTTGATGCACACACATAGGCACAAAGACGTACTTACATGGGGCTTTCCTGCCCTTCACGTACAGTTTTATACAAACATGTTGTCTAGGGAAACGGAGCACCCTGTCCCTTTAACCAGTCCATCCTGATTCATTTATTTTGCACACAAAAAGCCTTGTTCTCAGGGTGCCAAGGAGGGAGAGGTTTTTCCACCTCTCCATCCTAAAACCATTAAGTCTGAGCTGGGAAAATTATAGTTGAAAAGTCTACAGTGAATAAGTCTACAGTGGAAATGTCTACACCAAAATGTCTACAGTCAAAGGGGCATATTCAATTAGGAGTCGTGCACAGACATCATAATGTTGCGGTAACATAGTGGCAATTTACAGGCTCAGCTGCGAGTAAACGCGGCCTTCTTACTTTCAATGTTTACAAGTTGGAAAGGCACCCCCTCACCTTTATTAATAATACATATAATGTTATAGGAATGAGGACAGTCCTGACCTTGTGCGGATTTCTTTTTGCTTTTGTCCAACTCTAGTGTTGCCATCCTAGGCTGCAAGTAGCAAAATCGAGAAGGGGGGAGCTCATGGGGTACCCCCACATTTACTATTACCAGAAAAAGGCTGTGCCAGTCTGGGCTAATGGGACTATAGCAAGGAAACCCACAGCATGGGGTCTTCCTGACATAATACCAAACCAGTCCCAGGCCAGTCGGGACTTCCTAGGGAGTTTGGTTCCGTAAAAAAATGAGGAACTTTCCCTAGGTTTAACCAGCCCTGTGCTGATAGAGCTAAGGCTATTACCACACCCCTGTGGTATTGGGTGTAGGGTAATATTAATTGATTAAGTGTATGAATTTAATTTTGTTTGGCACATGACAGGCCCCAGCATGCCCAGGCTGCCATTATGTGTTTGGGCATGCTTGCGCTTGTAGTAATCCAAGCAAAAGCATGCCGATGGCTGCCAGGGCTGCTTGGGGAGCCACAACTGCCAGCATGCTCTGAGGGTCTGCTGGGGCGTGTAGTGCATCAAGGACAAATGTAAACAAAACACAGACACAAGTGTAAAAAAATATTTTAATTGAAATAAAAACATCTCTATTCACCCTTTTTATTGCTCACCTACATCCAAGGTCTCCATCTGTAATAAATCCAAGGATCCTTGGCAAAATAAAAAAGTCCTGATACGCAACGCAAGACTATCTCCTAAGAATTCCGCCACAAAATAAACTCTTGGTGGCCATAGTCATATTTATTGCTTGGGGATTTCTCAAGCCCTTGATTCAAGCAGCATTGATTTACTGGGGAGTGATCATGTGAAACAAATATGTCTGACTTTTTGGATTATGTGACTAAGGTAATAGTGAAGGGTGGAGCCAAAGATGTAGCAAATCTAAATTTTGGTAAGAAGACTGTCTCACACCAAAGACTGCTGAAGAAAATATGGAAGTTTGGGAAATTAATGCAAATGTGGTTGATTGGATAAGATGTTGGTTGAAGGATTGACAACAAAGAGTTGAAATAAATGGAGTACAGTCATGGACAAAAGTTTTGAGAATGACACAAGTATTGGTTTTAACAAAGTTTTCTGCTTCAGTGTTTTTAGACCTTTTTGTCAGATGTTGCTATGCTATACTGTAAGTAAAATTACAAGCATTTCATAAGTGTCAAATGCTTTTATTCACAATAACAATAAGTTTAAGCAATTTGCATTGTTGACCCTTCTTGTTGAAGACCTATGCAATTCGCCCCGCCATACTGTCAATCAACTTCTGGGCCACATACTGACTGGTGGCCGCCCATTCTTGCTTAATCAATGCTTGGAGTTTGTCAGAATTTTGATTATTTTTGTTTGTCCACCTGCCTCTTTAGGACTGACCACAAGTTCTCAATGGGATTAAGGTCTGGGGAGTTTACTGGCCATGGACCCAAATTTTGATGTTTTGATCTCCTAGCCACATAGCTATCACTTTTGCCTTTTGGAAAGGTGCTCCATCATGCTGGAAAAAACGTTGTTCATCACCAAACTGTTCTTGGATGGTTGGGAGAAGTTGCTCTTGAAGGATGTTTTGGTACTATTCTTTTTCCATGGTTGTGTTCTTGGGCAAAATTGTGAGTGAGCCCACTCCCTTGGCTGAGAAGCACCTCCGCACTTGAATGATCTCAAGATGCTTTACTCTTTCCATGACACAGGACTGATGATAGCGCTCACATTTCCTTCTCCGCACAAGTGTTTTCCAGATGCCCCAAACAATCTGGAAGGGGATTAATCAGAAAAATGACTTTACCCCAGTCCTCAGTAGTCCAATCCCTGTACCTATTGCAGAATACCAGTCTGTCCCTGATGTTTTTCCTGAGAGAAGTGGCATCTTTGCTGCCTTCTTGACACCAGGCCATCCTCCAAAATTCTTTGCCTCACTGTGCGTGCAGATGCACTCACATCTGCCTGCTGCCATTCCTAAGCAAGCTCTGAAGGGGTGGTGTCCCAATCCCATAGCTGAATCAACTTTAGGAGACAGTCCTGGCACTTCTTGGGCACCCTGAAGCCTTCTTCACAACTATTGATCCTCTCTCCTCGAAGTTCTTGATGATCCGATAAATGGTTGATTTAGGTGCAATCTTACTAGCAGCAATATCCTTGCCTGCCTTTTTTATGCAAAGCAACAATGACTACGCATGTTTCCTTGCAGGTAACCAAGGTTAAGAGAGGAAGAACAATGACCCTCCTTTTAAAGCTTCCATCTGTTATTCTAACTCAATCAGCATGACAGAGTGATCTCCAGCCTTGTCCTCATCAACACTCTCACCTGTTTTAACGAGAGAATCACTGACCTGATTTCAGCTGGTCCTTTTGTGGTAGGGTTGAAATGCAGTGGAAATTATGTTTTTGGGATAAAGTTCATTGTCATGACAAAGAGGGACTTTGAAATTAATTGAAATTCATCTGATCACTCTTCATGACATTCTGGAGTATATGCAAATTGCCATCATAAAAACTGAGGTAGCAGACTTTGTGAAAAATAATATTTGTATCATTCTCAAACTCTTGCCCATGGTTGTATACTCAGAGCAGTGAAAGATTAATAGTGGAGTACCTCAGGGATCTGTACTTAGGATGTGCAATTCAAAATTTTTATTGGCGACATTACTAATGACATTAAAGTTAAAGCTGCCTTTTTTTTCCAAAGGCTGAATATAGTTTAAATGACACTAACATATCAACTACTGAGAAGAAAAAATATCTAGGAGTCATTATTTCGAGAGATTTAATGTTAGGCAAACAATGTAAAAAAACGCAGATGGGGGGACAATCAGGTGCTGGGTCTCATAAGGAATTAATTAGCATTAGAAAGAGAGAGGTGGTGATACCACTATGTAGGTTGTTGATGAGACTTCAGTTAGAGTACTTATGTTTAGTTCTGGAGGTCATATCATCAGAAAAAAATTAAAGATTGTTAAAAGGAAAGGAGAAAGGGGGATATGATAGAAGCTTTCAAATATATAAAGGGTTTTACCATGACACAAGAGGGGGGAATTCTTCAGAAGAAAAGTATTCAAACAATGGCACTTGCACAAAAACTTGAGGGTAGTACAGGAATTTTGAGAAAACTGACTTCACTAAAAAGGCAGTGGATAGTTATCCAACAGAGGTGGTAGAGGCTAATATATTATGGAAATTTAACAGTGCATGGGACAGACATAAGGCTATACTAAATCTGAAAAAAAGTATCAAATAAAGTCTAGAGGTTTATACGACTCCAGTCAGAAAAATTATCTTAAAAGATTTTTCGGTTTTTTCCACATGGATTATGTCTGGACTACATTTGAACAATATGACTTAGTTGTAATAGAAGGTTATAAAGGTGTCTTTATTTCAATAAACTTTTTTTAACCAATTGGTTATGTGCTTATATTTATCTATTATTATTATTATTAATTTTTATTTACAGGGCGCCACTAGGTGTCCGCGGCGCCGTACAGGGACAAACGAAATTACAATACGAGGTGAGACAGCACAGTACAGTAAACAATAATCACAGTAACTCAGTGAGCTCAAGGCACAGCTGGCGGTGCGGGGAGAGGAGAACGTCCGCCAACAACGGCCCCAAGGAGGGAGGGCACGGATGAGAGGGAGACCCCCAGGGGGAAGAGGAGGGAGCGAGAGGGGACGGGAGAAGAGGGTCCTCAAGGAGGAAGGCAGGGAAGCTGGCGAGCAGAGTTAAAAGTGGAGAAGACAGGAGGAGAGAAGACCGTGCTCAAAGGAGCGTACAATCTAAGGCTATAATGGCTATTGTGAAACTACATGTTCCACAACAGGGACTGGGTCATGGGCATGCTTGTGCTTGTAGTTCAGCCCAATCTGTCACGTCTGGTTCTGGAAAGTTCGTTAGTGGGGAAACCACATACTTATTGTTACTATGCTTTAGTAAGCACAAGGGTGCTGGTTCATGATTTGGTGGGGGTATTTTTGTTTTGTAAAAGTTTATTTTATTTTACATATAAAACATACAGCAGTCATAAACTTATTGCAGTTGATAATTATGCATATGGACTGCATTTGTTAACTTTTGAATATGCTTATGCTTTCTTGGTGTCTTCACCAGGTTCCCTTTTACGACTTTGGATTTTTAGTAGTCATGACAATGGAACATAAGCAAATAGAGATCATTTATGTTTCCTCGCTTTGTATACATTTTGTGTAGTGCATATTATTATTATTATTATTATTATCGTTTATTTGTAAGGCGCCACATGGTTTCCGCAGCGCCGTACACAGTACAAACAGTAGACCATACAGGGCAAAACAGTACAGAACATTAAACATAAAATACCAATACTTCGTAAACTCCGGGCAGGCAAATACAGTAGAGACGGAGTGGAAGAACAGGTATGGAGACAGGAGGAAAGAGGGCCCTGCTCATACGAGCTTACATCCTAAGGGAGGGTGGACAGAATCAGGCACAGAAGTGAGCCAGTGAGGCAAAGGGGAGAACCGAAGAGATGAGAGGTTAAGTGGATGGTTGGTAGGCCTTAAGAAACAGGTGAGTTTTAATGTGGCATAATGCCACAAATGTCTGGTAAAATTACAGTAAGTGCTTTGCAAATTCAAAAGTACTGCCATGTTTGTGTTAATACAGTAAGCTACGGTAGACATCACTTTTATATACAGAAAATCAGCAGTCACAAGGTGTTTATTCGTATTGTATAATGGGAGAATTAGATTGGTGTAAGTTGGAGATACTTTTCAAACCACAAAGGATGTTCAAGTACTGTAGAATAGTTAAATAAAACAATTCACTCTACACTAGAAAGCTCAGGTGTTCATATGAGCAGACAAAGTGTGTGTTACCATGCCAAGGGACTAAGAAAAAGCTGAGGTTCTATTTGTCCAATAACCATACTGGAAATAAAATATGTTTCTACTGTAATTTAATAACTTTGTTTGACTTTGCTGAATGAGTTGGAGCTGAATCACATTATGACAGATAAACAAAAAAAGAAGAACTGCGCTGTGCAGATTTAACAAATAATCTGATAAATAATTATATAAATTAATATCAAGTTACGAAACAAAAGAGGGTCTCTATAGAATTAAAATTAAATCGCTTCATTAAAAAAAACATGGCAATCAATAGCAATATACATAATGCTAAAACAATAAAATATAAAAATATATAGTCATGGACAAATTCCAGCAATGTGATCAAAAGAATATAAGCAACAGAGTCCTCTGAAACTCTGTTTGCAGATGTTCTCCTAAGGAATCCTCGAAGCGGGAAAAATATTAAATCCCAATAGAGTAATTAGGTGCTCATAAAGATCCCACTGACAAAACAGATTGGAGATGTTAGCACTTAAACAGCAGAACCCTTGTGGTTCAATATAAAGAAACTTATACCTTCAGACCATGTTGTAATAACAATTCCAGTAAATAGTGACGTGTACAGGCCCGGCACTCCCATTAGGCAAGGTTAGGCACTTGCCTAGGGTGCCGGGCTCTGGAGGGCACCTGGAGGGCGCCACAGAATTCTAAAAGACTTTAAAACTGTGCGGCGACCGATGACCATACCTGTCACGGCCGCCGCACAGCATTCAGATGCACGGGGGAGGGGGAAGAGGCTATTTTGTCACCACCGCCGCCTCTCTGCTCCATCTCCTCCCCTCCACTTACTAGTGTCAGTGAGTGGAGGGGAGGAGACGGAGCAGAGAGGCGGCGGTGGTGAGACAAGGTAAGGAGAGAAGGGCGGCGATTTTTGCGGTGGGGGTGGCGGCGATTTTTGCGGGGGGGGGGGGGGGGGGCGCTGCTTTTTTAAAAATGCCAAGGGCGCCGTGGACCCTAGCACCGGCCCTGGACGTGTAAATGCGTCTTTCCCAGGTCTGGCTAATGGCCAACCCTCCGGAGGGACATATATTTAGCATGCATGCAAAATCTTCACGGCCGTAACAGCTGAAAAATTACCATCTTGGTAGCGGGTGCGTGCACCTCTTGAAGTTCCATCTAGATTAATGACATATAGGAATGAAGCCGAGTCTCTGCACTTGGAGTATAACAGCTGGCGTGTTTCATCTCATCCAAGGAAGACTTTCTCAAAGCTGGTAGAAGGAAACCCATGCTGGGATCACCCTAACCTTTCCAACGCTCAACCTATTTATAAAAAAAACAATTGACAGGGCTAACGTGCCAATTTTTGCATATTTATTTATTTTATTATTAACCCCATTCATTTGAATGAGGTTTCAAGCACATGCCTGCAGCTCACATTAGAGTAGGAAGCCTCAGTCAATTGAAGTTACAGATCAATAATACAGTATATAGTAAAAAAGGGTGACATGTAGGAAAATTACTGCATGGGCAAACTGATTTTACACATAACAAATAATTAGGTGTTTGCTTTTATTTACTAAACAACACTACATTACATTTCCTGTACACTAATTTTCCAAAATGTCCTCAAAAGTGTAAGTAGGGTTTTGAAGTGATTTTCTACTCTTTTTAGTATGCACATTCCCATATGGACCCACAATCCTGCAAATTGTTGCAGAAAGCATTTGCATTGGTACACTTCCCAAATTAGTAAGTGATCACCCATCTAGGTAAGCTCTGGGTAGAAAAATAGGTTAATTTAAGAAAAAGTAAAAATGCTGCATCTATAGATTTTGTGTTAAATAAGTCACCATTTCAGTGGACTTTCATCAAATCAATCCAAAATACCCATAATTAATAGTGTTATTTATACTTTGTTATTATGTTAAATATATTACTTTCTGTTGATAGTTATGTTTCATTTTTAAAACATTTCTGTTTACTGTCATAAAATGATAATATCTAGAATTATTGTACTGGACAAATATCTTCCAGCAGAAGAGGCAATAACTATGTTCTTAATTGACCTGAGACTCAAAGGGGATTATTTGTATTCCTTGTTCAACTCAGTAATCCGAAATATGCACATTTATTTTGTGCTAATTCAAAGATGAAGGTTTTATCCCTTAATTATATAGCAAAACACTGCAGACTATAAATATTATCTATCATCTGTTTGTTAAAATATATTTCACCAGGCTATTGCTGGGAAATGAAGGTATTTCCATTCTAAGGAAGAACATTTTTCCATAACCGGGAAACCATGTTTTTTTTATTAGGAATGAATGCAGGCTGTGCCATAGTTTGTAAATGGTGGTGCTATAATTTCAAGTCTCTAAGAAACCTGCTCTACTAATATGCAAATGTGTTTGGTAATTTGCAGGAGTCCTGCAATACATACATGTTGGCAATGCACTGCAGTGACAGGCTGGTACAACATTAAGGCCAGCAACCAAGCCCTATTAGGCAGATAAAGCCTTTGAGCTAATGGCTTGTTAGCAGCAATACGCCTGGCAGAGTATTCACAGAGCTTCAACATGGAAACAAGATAGATTAATTTCAAATTGAGCTGTCAGGTCTTGTAAAGCCCAGCACTCCAGAAGCCTATTTGGGTGAACTTTTCAGCCATTACTGTAAACTACTATATTATTTGAACTGGATCTGGACTGCACATTGGCCCTCTCTCCTATTTCATGACTCTGAAAGGATTCAATTACTACATCTCCTGTAGGTTATTACTGTCTATTCAACAATTCCACCCATTCCTCCACATGGCTCCTCACCACATTATACATTCCTAAGCATATCCCATTTATCTGCTGTTGCTTCCCTTCCACCAAATATCACAATGTCCCCCCAAACATCCAATCCTGCAACCTCATTCCCATCCATCCTGTCACTCACCTTTCCTTGTCCGGAGGTCTCTGGAATGCAAGATCTGTTTGAAATAAGCTCACTCTCATTCATGACCTCTTCCTCTCCCATTCCATTGATCTTTTGGCCCTTACTGAAACATAGATCTGCCCCTCTGATAGTGCTTTACCACAGGGATCTCTCCTTCTCCCAAACTCCCCTTTCTGGGAACCACCAAGGAGGTGTTGTAGGTGTCCTTCTGCCTCCTGGCTATATCATCAGTGTTATTCCCCATGACCCCTCCCAATCATTCTCCTCCTTTGCAGTTCACTCCATCCACCTCTCCTCCCCTCTCCACCTTCATGTTGCTGTCATCTATTGTCCACCTGAACCTTCCTCCCAGTTTCTTGATAGCTTTGCTCTCTGGCTTTCCCTTTTCCTCTCTTCTGATATTCCTACTATTATTATCAATGATTTTAACATCCCTACAGACTGTCCTATTGCTCCCACTGCCTCAAAACTCCTAAACCTCCCATGGCCTCAACCAGTGGACAACTTCCGCCACCCACCATGATGATCACTCCCTGGACCTGCTGTTCTCCCATCTCTTTGACATATCCAACTTCTCCAATTCTTTTTCCTCCCTCTCTGACCACAATCTTCTTTACTTTAGCCTCTTTTTTCCCCTTTGCCCCCCCTCTCATCCAAAGTCACTAGGCACGCAGCGTCCCATTAACAGCATTGACCCCCATTGTCCTCCCGCAAACCCCTCCTCAATCCCATTTCTTCTCTACACCACTGCCTATCGTTACAATTCTAAACTCTCTGTTACCCTTGATACTGCAGTCCCAGCAACCCCAACTCGTCTCTATCATCATAATCCCCAACCCTGGCACTCCCCTCTTACTCGTCTCCTCCAAAAGTGCTCCCGCTCCTCTGAACGCCAATGGAGGAAATCTCGCTCCATTGCTGACTTCATGCACTTTCGATTCATCCTTGCCTCCTACTATTCTGCCCTCTGTCTTTCTAAACAAACCTATTTTTACCTCTCTTGTCTCCTTCCTGCCCAATAACCCGACGCCTCTTTGATACCATTAATTCTCTGGGTTGGGTTCGGTAGTGTATCTACTACAAACCTGACACCACTTACCTATACATGGATTACCCGCACTTCTGGACCCCAACAGAGTGCTAAATCCGACTATTGAAAAAGCTGAACTTTCTCCAATGCAATGAATCAAGATGCCGGGACGCCTAAATGAAGTAACTTTCAAGGACGACCGTACTATATCTGTTGCTAAATGTTTAATGCCAGGAGGCGCCACCTGTACAATGTAGAAGCTTTACTAAAACACATTGTACAGGCGGCACCTCCTGGAATTACCCCTTTAACACCAGAAATACTACTGTTGCCCATGAATGTGACGTCATTTAGGTGTCCCGGCATCTTCATGCGTCGAGTTCAGAAGTTCGGGTAAACCATGTCGGGGTAAGTGGTGTCGGGTTTGTGGTAGTTGTTACAATGACTACCATCGTAATTCTCTACTACGTATTCCTCTCCTATACAATGCCGCTAACAGAATAAACACTTAGTTGTTTCAAATTTGCTCTTAGATATTTTATTTTTAAAGGAATTGTAATGTATGAACGTTGTATTTAGGCTGTTGGTTTATTTTTCATCTTCTTAACACTCTTTGAGGGAAAGAGTGGAAGTATAATGTGGTGGTTCATCAGCTAATACTTTCATCTCCCATCAAATAAATCATGAGTTCTACTCCTGACCAAGATCTGAAAAAATGTGCTTAAATTATTACAGAATTGTGTTTAGTGTATGAAAATATTTTTTTTATTATCTAATTTTTATTTAATTTTTTTTAGTTTTGAGATTATAACATTGTTATTCTTGGAAATACACAGTGGTTTTTTAATTAACCCTTTTAGGATTTTTTTTAGAGCTGTGCGAAATATTATTTTCTCACTAATCTAATAGTGTTGCATATTGTTGATATTTAAAATATGCTCTATTTCTAAGGATGTATTACTAATTATACTTAATGTCAGAATAATTATGTAGTCTTAAAGTTTTGTTACTTATTTAAAAGATATGCATAATATGTTACAACTGACAAGAGGTATATATAACGAGCCCTTGATTGCTATGTTATTCTAATGAAACAAGTATTGATCTTCATTTTCGTAATTAAGGGTGCAATAAATAGTACTGACTATGAGAAGGTCAGAATAGTATTGCTGTGTTATCTTTGAAAAAGTCTCACTGAATGCATCAGATAGGTTTTTATATTCCCCATCAAAATATCCTGGACCCGTTGTGGAAATTATTGAGAGAGTTGACCTATACTTTACCTCCTTATGTGAACTCTACATGAAGAAAAGGATTCATAATAACTGATGACTGCACCATTGCCCGGCAATTATGGGGAATATCCGGACATTAAGAGATCTGATTACCGGTGCAACGTCTTTATTACTGTGAGTCTCACTGCCGACTGCAGTGTCCTCATTACTTCGGGACCAAAAGAATTTGAAGTGATCTGGTTTTGCCGATCAGAGGTGTTTACATCTGTGGTCTGATTTACATATTTTTACAGTGAAGTGCACAGTGAAGTGCTACTTGGTGTTATTCGGGACAATATATTTTCCTGGATTTATAGGATGGATTGATTTTAAGCCAGGAACCAAAGAACTACGGGCCTGATTCATTAAGGATCTTAACTTGAGAAACTTCTTATTTCAGTCTCCTGGACAATACCATGTTACAATGCAAGGGGTGCAAATTTGTATTCTGTTTTGCACATAAGTTAAATACTGACTGTTTTTCATGTAGTACACAAATATCAACTTTAAATGTCAGTGTACAAATAAGCTATCAAGTATTTGTGTGCTACATGAAAAAACAGGCAGTATTTAACTTATGTGCAAAACAGAATACTAATTTGCACCCCTTGCATTGTAACATGGTTTTGTCCAGGAGACTGAAATAAGAAGTTTCTCAAGTTAAGATCCTTAATGAATTAGGCCCTACAATACTAAATACTGGTACACTAGTCAGATATTATGAAAACTAATTTACACAGAGCATACTAATTGTAATAATTTTGTTTTTAATGCCATGTATGGGGTCTATATGGGATATGTGTTTTATTTTGTGCCGCACATAAAATCATGGAGTGTATTATTAATTATTATTAATTATCCAATATTACCCAGCTGGTAATATTAGAATACTCAACAATTAAATTTTTTGTATGTTTTTTTTGTTTTTTGTTTTTTATTATGGTATTTGTGTATTAATTTGGTTTAATAAATACTTGTTCTTTATAGTAGAACCACTCTGTTTTTAGATACTTTCATTCTAGTGTATCGCTATGATTGATTAGGATTGTTGACTTGCATAAACATATATATATATGTATGTATCTATATATAAATATAAATATATATATATATATTTATATATATCAATAGAAAATAAGCTATACATGTGCTAGGTGATCAAATTATGACAGTATCAAATAAACATATACTTATATCAACAGTAGGCAACACCTTTATCAAATAACACCTATCTGCGAGTGCCAATACCTAAAATCCAGAACACAAAGAAAAAGAAGCACCAAACATAGTGTAACTCATTTAGACAAATAGTAATGTGAAACAGTGCTGATTAGACTCGTGCCTGAAGTGTAAATAATACTCAGCTTATCTGGTGAGTAGAACAGTAGGCAAATAGAATGATGATATTCTAATACTCTTTCCTCTTGTCACCCAAAATGGTGAATCCAAATTAGAACTACAACTCAAAATAATAGCCAAAATAGTGTACTATGTTCTTATATTATATAAATACAGTAACTCAATGATACGCAGGCTTGTAATCAAAAACAGAATTTAATGCAAAATGCTTAAAAACACTTAAAAAAAAAAGTTACACCCACACATAAAATATAGAACAAAACAGCTTATCTGTCCTCCTTCATAAACCAAGATAGATGTTCCAGAATATAGACAGAACTCTCGTCCAGATATAGCAAATCCCACTTCTTATCCCGATTTTGGGGTGAACCAGTCACATCATACCCGACGCGCTTCATCTCCAAAAGACTTTCTCAAAGGGTCCTATCCAGTCACACTACTCAGCAAGTTTAAATAGTAGAACCCTTTTCCTCTAATTCAATCGCGTCCGAGCACTTACGTCCTCATTGAATGCATTGGAACACATCAAATGCGTTTCTCTGTATATATCTAAAAATTTAAAATTTATTAACTAAGACTAATATGAACACAGTGATACATATTTAAACAGCCTGAGTATCGTGCACTAATAAAATGTTCGAAAAACTCAAAAAAAACTAGTGCGATTTTCTAGATGACCAGATGACCATCTATAACTATAGGCAAGACACACAATTATATATATTACTCTAACCAATCAAACATAATAATATATAACAATTAGTTACAAATCAGAGTATAAGCTAATAGATACTCACTAATACAAAGACTGACCTATTTCCTCACCTATACATAAGTAGATATACATTTAACATATACCTAATAAACCTGATACCCATTAATAGATATCAATGAATATCTAAACTGTAATAACCTGAAAAAAGGGGAGAGATCAGAGATATATAATCAATTAATAAAGGATGCAATTTCAAATGCTTCATTAAGACCCTGTGGTGCTAATGTGTCAAGTTTAAATATTCAAAACATTTCTCTACAAGTGAGCTTGTTTGCCAGATTTCCACCACATGCACCAAACATCACATGCTCAATACCTTTAAACCTGAGGCCACCTGGATCTGCGTTGTGATATTTTGTAAAATGTCTGGACACTGAATGTGACTTATTTTTAGTCGCTCTTACATGTTCCTGCATTCGCAATTTCAGGAACCTTTTGGTCTTTCCTACATATTTTTTTCCACAAGGACACTCTATTTAAAAAATAACCGAAGTTGCTTGACAATTAATTAACTCTTGTAACTTGTACTCCTTAGAGTGGGAGGAGTCAAAAAATGTTTTATTAGATGAAGCCACCATTTTACACATATTGCAACTTAAGCATTTGAAAAACACTTTTATAGCTCTCTTGAGGGCTCTTTTATCCTTTACATTTCTCAATAGGCTAGGTGCTAAAAATGACTTAAGATTTTTAGTCTTTTTAAAAATAATGTCAGGTTTCTTCGCAACCACAGGTCCTAAAATAGGGTCTATACAAATAATCTTCCAATGCTTATTCAGAACATGTTTTAACTTCCTTTCATCTGTATTAAATTCTGTGATAAAGGGAATCATGTCATTTTTAACTTTTCTGTCTTTATAAATCAACATATCTTTCATCTCAAGGCTATTCGTCTTCTCTAAAGCCTCCATTATAATTTCATTAGGGTAACATCTTTCCTTAAATTTATCCACATAAATCTGTAATTGTTCCTTACAAACATTTTCACCAGAACAGTTTCTTTCAATTGTGATCTGTGGATGTTA
The DNA here is from genome assembly GCF_038048845.1 of Mixophyes fleayi. Taxonomy (NCBI): domain Eukaryota; kingdom Metazoa; phylum Chordata; class Amphibia; order Anura; family Limnodynastidae; genus Mixophyes; species Mixophyes fleayi. The sequence continues at coordinate 298,697,282 of NC_134405.1, read as the reverse complement.
TTTTTCCATTTTGTAAGATGACAGCTATTTGGGTGTCAGCGCTGTACTCCTTCTTTTTTTTATATTTTTCTGATATCTCTCTTTATTAAGTACTTAAGCAAGGTCCTAGTATACAGTTGCAGTTCCTCCTTTTTTGTATAACCCCTCCTACTCCACGCTCGTCCATCACTGTTCTTCACTTTTCCACCAACATCAAAGACAAAATTTACTCTATCCACAAAGATATCTGTTCTTGTCAGATTTGCCTCCTCACCCCCAGTCTCTCTATCACTCACTCTGCCACACTTGGGTTCTGTAACTGTGCCTGAGATCCTCACTCTTCTCTCCGCTCATCTCTGGTATCTTCCCCTTGACCTTCAAGCATGCTCTCATCTCACCTATCCCCAAGATACTCTCTCTTGACCCATCCTCTTTCTCCAATTATCGCCCTGTATCACTGGTTCCTTTTGCTTCTAAAATTCTCTGGTCTGGCTTCCTTCCCCTTCACGTAGCTGAAACTGTCTTCGCTAAAGTAACAAACTTACTCTCAGCTAAGTCCAAAGGTTACTTCTCCCTTCTCATTCTCCTTGACCTGTCTGTTGTTTTTGACACAATCAATCATTCACTTCTCCTCATCATCCTTCACTCCTTAGGTCCTTGCAAAACAGCTCTCTCCTGGTTTGCCTCTTACCTCTCTGGCCACTCCTTCAGCTTCTCCACTTCTGACTCTTCCTCCCCCACTCTTCCTCTTTCTATTGGTGTCCCCCAAGGCTCTGTTCTTGACCCTCTGCTCTTCTCTCTCAACACCACATCTCTCTATGAACTTATTCAATAAATTGGCCTTCAATATCGTCTCTATACTGATGACATGCAAATCTATCTTTCCTTCCCTGACCTCTCTCCACCTTCCTAACCCAAGTATCTGTCTTTCTGCTGTAAACACCTGGATGTCACAGCGCTTCCTGAAACTCAACAGGCCTGAGTCATTAAGACACTCATACTGAGCGCATCGTGCAGTTGTAAATCAGCTCTGCATACTCTCGGAGTCAGCAAGGAATGGATTTCAAGATACATGTGTTGTTGACTATGGGTGTAAGTTCACTCAGTTGTACTTGACCAGACACTGCAGGATGCGTTTAATACGTATGTGGAATATGAAATCTCAAAAGAACACACAAAAAAAAATTGCCAATTAATGTTACCTGTCAATAATATAGTTGTTTATGATTAGAAATGGAAATTGGATAAAAAAAAATTTAGATATTTTTTTTTCTATTGAAATACATGAGGGTTAGGCTGTGCTTAATGTCTACTGTACATAAAATACATATTTACAGTTGCTCCTGGGTGCAGGCACATGTTATAGCATGCATACAATACTGACTCATGACTTAGACTTGCCCCTTACCTGGTGCAAGAGATACGGCAGAAAAACAAGAAACTTTCACACACCCAGAGCTTCATTCCAAAGTGGCTGCATTCGCTTGAGTTTGGCATGCCCGCATTATGCATCACGTATGTCCCGTTTACTCCCCAAAATCATAGACCATTGTAACTGTCATTTGCGTTGCCATATGCAGTGAACTTGCTTTCGTTGACAGCTGAGTGTCCTCGTTTTGGGCATGTGCAGAACGAAATTGCGTACAATATGCACAAAAAATAGAGATACGTTCCTTAATGATTAAGGCCTAACATCTCCAAATCCAAGCTCACCATCTTTCCTCCTGCCAATGCTGCTATCCCTTCCAAAATCCCCTTTTTGGTGGACAACATAACTCTCTTTCCTGTCACCCAAGCCTGCTGCCTTTGAGTCACCCTTGACTCTGCCCTCAGCTTTAGCACTCATATCCAGTTCCCCACCAAATCCTGCCACTTTCTCCTCTGTAACATCACGAAAATCCATCCCTTCCTTTCACAGGAAGCAACCAAAATCCTGGCCCATTAATTAATCGTTTCTCATCTCGACTATTCCTACTCACTGGCCTTCCTGTCCCTCACTTTCCTGTCCTTTAATCCATCCAGAATGCTGCGGCTAGACTCATCTTCCTCTCCCTTCACTTCATGGAGTTTATTTGGGAATACATGAAGAGACAGAATGATTTTAGCAAGCCTACATCCACAAAAGATCTGTGGTTAGTTCTCCAAGATGTTTGGAACAACCTCCCTGCCGTGTGCAAGTGTACCTAGATGAATTGATGCTGTTTTAAATGCAAAGGGTGTTCACACCAAATATTGATTTGATTTAGATTTCTCTTCTGCTTATTCACTTTTCATTTTGTTAAATGATAAAAAATAAACTATTAACACTTCTTTTTTTTAAAGCATTCTTACTTTACAGTATTTTTTCACACCTGCCTAAAACTTTTGCACAGTACTGTAAGGTTTAGAATAGGCATTAAACTTAGTGATGCTAATCACTCTATAGAAATATATTCAGAAACATGTCTGGAAACTCCTCAACCAAGTCACTTAAAGACCCCTTTTTGTGCTGGGAAGGGGTTGGCTCATGAGGGACATATGATTCCATATCTGAGGGACTAAATCATCACCCAAAATCAGGTGCATAGACAGAATCTATTGCTTTACGTGCATTTTAAGGGTTAATGGGCTTTCTGATTTAGGGCTGAGTAATTTCATAATTTGCTTTCCAAACTCTGGCAAGATTTTGAAAGGATGCTGACATTTATCTAAGAACTTGCTCTTCTTTGTGGGTAATAATAACAATGCCTTATCACCTGACACAAATATACGGGACCAGGCATTTCAACTATACAACCACTCTTTTGCTCTTTGTGAACTCCTTAGAATATCTCCAGCCAATTGACCAATTAAATCCAGGAAGCTGCACATATTCAACACATATTGGAAAGCATCTTTGAAAGGCTATTACTCCATTAACTCTTGCAACAGATCAATAATACCCCAAGGTTATCTCCAGTATAAAAGTTCAAAGGGCAAAAAGTTGGTCAAAGACTGAGGAACTTCCTGATTTTCAGGAGGAAAGGGAGAAGTTTGAACAAATTCTTTTCCATTTGCACAAATCTTTTATACCTTACTTAACAATGTAATAAGTCTGCATGTGTTAAACAGATGTTTTAATTGGGTGATATTTCTTAGCAGAACATAAAATTTGTACCTTGGTCTGTAAGGGCAACTGCAAATAAACATACACAGGAGAAAAACCCTATTAATCTGTTACATACTGTTTATTGATTGAATAGGTTTAGGATATCTAGTGGCATAGTCTATTACCACCAAAATAAACTTACATCCTCTTGTTGAGGATTCTGTAGGGCCCACCAAGTCAACTCATATCTTTTTTCAAACGGAACTCAGGCTATTGGAAGTGGCATTAAAGGGTTGAGGGTTCATTCTTTGGTGTGGTGATCTGGCCCCCTGGACAGGCAGCTCAGAACTTTGCTACCACTGAGAACACTCATAAACACCAGAAAAAAACAAAGTGTGATTCGGTAAAGGGTTTCATCCATTCCCAGATGATGGTAGAGTATAGGCCAAAATCAGTACCTGTCGGTTTACGAAAGTGGGTAGCATCAATTGTTGGAATTCGCCTACAATTTGTCCCTTAGATAAAGAATATACTTCTGGAGTATAAAACAAGGGCATGCGAGCTCAGCAATTCAGCAACAGACACTGGTATCACATTTACAATTACATTTTCAAAAGTTTCAAACTAAGGAAGATCCTCCCTTTGTGCCACCTTAAGGGTGGGAAAGGACACAAGAGGAAGAGTCAAAACATTTTCATTGATGTCACACAGGGTAACATTATTATTTGTACCAACATTTCATCAGCGTTAGCACCAGTACTGGCATTAATGTCAACTAAACATTAATACATCATTAGTACCAGTATTATCATTAGTTTCAACATTGCTAACAATTCACGAAAATATGAGGTGATGTTGTAGTAAAACCAATATGGAATGTACTGTAATTTACTGAATATAATGATTGTCTGACTACAAGCACCCTGGATATTACAGTAATAAAAAGAAGACATATGAAAACACAATTCAGGGGTAGTGCAGGGATGTGTCACATTCAAAATACAATGCAGAAATATAACATTGTCTTTGTGGCAATGCAGTAATATAACACTGTTTCTGTGACAATGCAGGAATATAAGACTTTCTCTGTGGCAATACAGGAATATAACAGTCCTTGTGACAATGCAGAAATATATACATTCTTTGTGGCAATGCGGGAATATAGTACAGTCTTTACTGTGTATGTCCCGCAGATCGTGAAATGATAATTTCCTCAGTCCATGCCTGTGGATACTGTGTAGAGCTAAATGAATAGTGCAAACTGTAAGTTGCAAAGCCAGGTATCAGGAGCTAGGAGACAGCTGAATGCAGAGCCGGGACCTGTTTGATGGAAGGTCAGCAGCACAGCAGCACACAGGACATGAATACAGTAACCAGGAAGTAAGCGTTTAATGCTATCACTGGCAATGAGTGCAGAACAGGTGAAAGCTTATACAGTGCAGTCTTCCAATCAGAAATCATAGGGAGACACACCTTAACTGCACAACAGATCTGAGTAACAAGAAGAATGTGAAGCAGATGAAAAGCTAACAAACATAGTATAGACTTTAGCAGTAGCAGATGGAAAGTAATCCTCCTCCCTCATCAGAATCTCATACAAGATCCACTCCTTACAATAGTGTAGTGTTCCAAAATGTATAACAAAGCACTTGAGACACTCAATTTGCCTCTATAAGACATTCTCTATGCATAACGAAGGTGTAGGGTGGATTTGATTTTATATTAGACTGCCCCCTCCCTTCTATTAATCTACCACTGGAGGCATTTACCTTTATTACTCGTACTTTCTAATCTAGAGGCATACAGGATAGGATATTCTTAAAACACTACATGAATGTTATTTAGTAGAGAGAAATATTTTTTGTTAAGCCTCAATTTAGTGGCTTTATTATTGCTATATTACTATGATATTAAACTAGCGGACAACAGATAATATAGAACTATAGGTATATGTACAATATAGATGTTGCACAATAATTAACTTTAGCACATTTCAGTTTTTAAAGATTTTGCTGCATTCTTAGTAACAGACCACCCTTGGTTTTAATGCATACCTAATAAAATATGATGTTTTTATTTCAGATGCTCATTTATAAAAGTAAGATGCCACCTGTATGCATTTTTCATCTTGATGATTTTAATTGATTAGCTTTTAAATGCCCTCATGAAAATTTTACTAAATAATTTGCTTTATTCTTCTGGCTTCCTATGTCCTTTTCATCAAGGTTTTAAGCAAAGCAGAGTTGTTGATTTTAGTTACCTTTAAATACAACACACAACTGGAGTGTGGATACAATTGACACCAAAGCATAGTTAACCCACATCATTCATAGTCAAGGGCAAAAATAAGAAATGACAAAGAAAGATGCCAAAAATTAAACTGTAGTCTGATTCTGACCATCAGGGCCATCTTAACAACATTATGGGCCCCTGGGAAAAGCAGTGCACCGGGGCCCCTACCTACACATATATCAATATATATATATCTACATCTATACATATATATATATATATATATATATATATATATAGATAGATAGATAGATATAGATAGATATATGTATATCTCGCGTTGTGGCTCCTCCTAGCTGCACTCCTCAATGAAAATATCGGGCGAGTGCAGCACGGAGGTATGGAACAGGGAGGAAGCCAGATCGCCACCTGACCGCGTAACCGCAAAAGGTAAGTTTTTGGGGATTTTTTTGTAGGCATTTTTTTTTGCAGAATTATTTATTCTAACTAAGAGCCCTGCCTATGGTGCCCAGTGGAATTGATGGCCCTGCTGATCATATCACCTACCTCCATTATGTAGTTGTCCATTACTTGTGCACTTCTCACCACTGAACTCACATAGAGCATTGTCAGGTGTCAGGAGTAGTCTATTCACTGCAACCCAACTATTATATCTTGCTCTGTGAAATTTCTGTTTTCTTTCACAATGGTAGAGCTAGCAATATTAATTTGTTCATTAACAATAAAAAATAAAACAGAAGGATTATTTATGTACAACATGTCCTCTATACAAAACCTCAGCAAAAACAAAGCATGCTTATAAAAAGGTTAATTCTCCCATGTAAACGCTGTGACATTAATTTAGCATGTAAATATTGTCAAGTGAAGCATTGCTGGCTGTCCTGTAATTGTATACTCCCTAGCTTGTTAGCACTGTCACATGATATATATTTGTTATCTGTAGTGTTGTCCTCAATGTCCTTCATGTAGCTACTGTAAATGGCAGTACCGATCTTTTGGTTCTAATGATAATTCCTAGAATGAATGAATAAATGTCTTGCAAAGACTGTCATGTGTTGTAACACATTTTCCAATTTAATGTTTCTGCGACTTGGAATTATTAAGGGAAAAAAGATTGGCAATTTATTTACCTCATAGGGCATGGGTTCATAAATTTCTACCATGTGAGTTAGAGAGATCTAACATCCCAAAAGTTTGAAGCTATGGCTGTACTAGCACAAATTCCTATTAATAATCCTCTTTTCACTTCTAAACCTCACACAGAGAACTATAGCTGGTCAATGCACTAAAACATGGTTCTAATAGTGATAGCACAGTTCCTGTGTGAGAGGATGCCACAGGAATTAGATAAAAGTTGTTGATAGAATGAAGTGTTAATAAAAAAAATACATAGTATAATAAAAACAACACATAAGTGTGATTTTTATCTAAAATATATTTTTATTTAAAAGATATTTAACTTTTTTAAATGACAATCTAGTAGTGCATAGATGTTTTATCAGCCCTATCAGTCCTGACACAACGGGAATTATTTTTTTACCATATAAACATGCACACAACAATAATCTACCAATATGTTTTTAGATTGTTAAGCCAGAGGGTAGGTGTAATAGTTTTATGTAATATATATATATATATATATATAAAGAGAGAGAGAGAGAGAGAGAGAGAGAGAGAGAGAAATTAGATTTCAGAACACAAACAAAAAATGTATTTTACATTCATGACATTTTTTTTGCTTGTATTAAAATGATTTCATGGTGGTTAATAATTATACTATTTGATATAAACGGTTCTTTTGAAGTTAGCTACACATGAAACAAGTTTGAAAGGATCTGTTGTTAGAAATGTCAGGAGTTAGGGACATTGTAAAAAAAAATCAATTTAAGTTTTATCCTATTAGTTTAAACATTTATTTATTTTTCTATAGACAATTTAAAAGTGCATGTTTCAACTCCAAACAACTAGCTTGATGACATTAGCTTTTTTTTAAAGGATTAACAAAAGATGTCACGAAAAGTAGCCAAACCAAAAAAAAAACTTTTTTTTCTCTCATTTGCCAAGATGCAGAGAAACCACTCACTGCTGAGGAAGATATTCCTGAGGATGAGTCACTATTTGTGCACCTCCTGGAGGGAATTGAAGGGGCAGTTGTAAAGTCGCTGACCTCCTGACTGGAATCCATGAAATCCTTCAGCAGGTGCACCATTATGAGTGGTAGTCACAGTATTGGTGGGCATCCTCATTATGATTCCCCTCCACTGGCCTTGGCCCCATATATCATCCTGGTGGACCTGACCATGAGGGAACAGAGGCCTCCCTACCGTCCTCTGCTCCTGAACCCCCACACTGCTCAGGACACACAGAGCCAGATGTGGAGAGCTGCATCTAACATCAGCATAGAAGGGGGGTTACATTTTGCTAATATTTCATTTGTTTACAAACATTTCTTTGAAAAATAAATTATTTCTAAAGTCTTCTTGTTATCAATTAATCATACATATAATAGACTAAAGCAGAGTACATGTTGTTCTTTGTAAATATGGACATATACACTTGGTTGGCTATAAAAATATATGTTGCATGGCAACATCTGTGTTGAGTCCATTAACAATTCAGATTATGTTTTTGAAAAATAGCATGAGTCAAAATCATTTACAAACACATCTCAGCAATTTTTTATGCAGCATGTATTATATGTCCATATATACATAATTGATACAAATCCAAAACAAATTCTACCCATGGTTTAGGTAACCAGTTGTTAGTTGTTTTAGCTACAAATATAAAATGTAAAAATATTCAGTAATTGTTTAACACAATATATATATTTTTAGTTTGAAGTTTTATTGAACAGCATAATTCAATAAACTCTGTTTTTCTTCATAGGATTCCTCATCCAATAGCAAAAGTATAAACTGGCTGAGGCATGACAGGAATGCCCGTAGTACCCATTTTTCCCCACTAAAGGCAGGCTGTGACATTCTTGCCGCCACAGCTACTGTAGTCTGGCATGAACCAGACACACTGAAAGTAAAACAGCCAACAATTTAGTCAGCTGTGGTATTGTCGATCATAGGCTCAAGACCATCAACACAATCTTTAGAGTTTCTATAATGACATGTGGTGGCAGCCTGTACTGGCTTCTCACCTCTGTGCGACAATATCTTAGAAAAATGTACAATACCATTGGACCAAGAATATTCCATATGTCAGAAAAAGGATAATAACATGTAGTTCAAAATTTAAAAAAAACATCATTAATTTAAAAAAACAAGCATCTTTAAACTTGTCTAATGATAGGTAAAAAATATAAGTACATTTACATAGGCACGTCATCCAAAAACACATTAATTTATAGAGATATTAAATAAGATTTACATGGCAATTACAATCAGATTTCTTTTTTGTATGGAACTATAATAACGTAATTTTATATAAATGTCATAAGCACTTTTTTACACTTGTTTTGATAGTGTGACACACATCTATTATTTCATGTATTAAAAAATAAATACTACCATACCTCTATAGAAGCCCAGAACTAATCTTCATTTTTGTGATTATATGAGAGCTAATAGCAAAAATGTCACACTAACAAACAGCCTCTAAAACATATAATATAGATAATTTAAATGAAGGAAACTCTATCAACTGGAGTGGTGAATCTATAATCATCATATCAGAAACATCTAGCTAGTGATGCCAAACATCATCATCATCATCATTGTTGACATCATCATCATCATCAGTACATATTGCTGCACCAGACCTCTGCAACCACAGAGGTCTGATGTCAGAGGTCTGGTGCAACAATATATACTTACTCTCAATTACACAAACATACCCTTACTATACTCAGCCTATGTGAGACCCTTCCTCACCTGTTCTGTCTCTAATCTAGTAAGAAGGGGCAAATGTCAGATGAGAGTAAATCTGCATACACGGGTAGGTGCAACTTTTTGTGCACAGGTGCAGTAGGGAAAAATTTATTTTATGCTAAATAAATAGCATATATCCAATGCACCATCAGCCCCAAAGTATAGAGCGGGGAAGAAAAGTGCTATGACAAGTTGCCATACTGATAATAAAAAAAACACATCATATCAGCTTTTTTTCTAATTCAAGATTTAGAAGTATTTTATTGATTGCTTGTTCAGATATACAACTTTTAAATGTAAACTGCCATTTCAGTGTTAACATGATACATTTACTATTTCTAGAGGTACCCTACAGAGTCCTAGAAAGTAATATATAAATATAAAAGACAGGGGTACATCTTAACAATCTAAAATATTGTGGCGTTAAGACATTTTTGAAATGTCGGCAGTGGAAACAAAGATCAACAAATGAAGCATTTAACTGTAGCTCCTTGTGTATCTGGAAACTAAAGAGAAAGAGGAACAGCAAAAGACTCACTCAAAGAACAAGCTAAAGGTCAGGTTTTCAGAAATAACATTCCTTTATATGTGTTAACATTTCTGAGCAAATAAACTGCACAAATCCATTTGCTGGGTATAAGAAAATAACAGATATTTATAACATTTTGGAAGCAAGGAAAACGTTTTATCATTGTTTACCTGATATTTGGTTGAAATAGGTTTTGTAGAACATGCACTACTAAAAATAGCTCTAGTAAAATTGCTAGTCAGTGTACTTTAATCATATATTTATTTATTATAATGTTGTGTTTTCTTAAATCTGCACTTAATACTGCCCCAGTAAAAAATGGCTACATGGGAACTGTTGGGATGTGTGAAGCTGCAGAAGTGGGTGTGAAGCTCATGGAAAAACAGCATGCAGGTCCTGGGGCTCCACTAAGGGGAAGCACTCAGTCAATAAAAACAGACTAATTAAGGCTAGGGCATACTAGAGAATTTTTCAATCAATCTGTTATCTACAACGATTGTTCGTACGACTGAAGGTACCACCAGTCGGTGATTCCTGCATACACACTACACATGATTTACCATCATATCTGTGCTATTCATCTGGTCATCTAGTCATTCAGATAATAAGAGCACAATAGTCAATCATTCATTCATTCTTTTCACACTGATTAAAATCACCTTGTTATAGCCATCCACATGTCCTTATGAATTTCGTTAGCTTCTGTGACTCTGAAATTAAATATTCAGTCTCAGAATGAAAGAACAAACCGTTCCATCTACAGCACTCTTGACAATTAGTCACTGGGATATGTTCATTGCCGGCACCAGCTGAAAAGACCATGGGGTATATTTACAAAATTGCTGGTTTGAAAAAGTGGAGATGTTGCCTATAGTATCCAATCAGATTCTATTTATCATTTATTTAGTAAGTTCCACAAAATGACAGCTAGAATCTGATTGGATCCTATAGGCAACATCTCCACTTTTTTAAACCTGCAGTTTAGTAAATATAACCCATGTTTCTGCAAACTCTATGGAGACGTGATCGTGAGTGCACATACTAAATGATCGAAATGTGAGTGGAACAACATTATTAAATAGTATAACCGACCAAATTAAATGACAACTTTGGAACGATTGTCCTTAATTGTGTGATTATACACACTAACACAAAATCGCAGCATTTTGGCCCAGCCCCTGTGACGAGGGGCGGGGTTAAATGCCACGATTCCCAGAGAATAGCAGCATTTTGGATCTAATTCTTCTCACTTCATTAGGAAGTGGGCAGATGCAGCAGGCTGCCATATTCTCCTGGGACTCTGGGAGAACTACCCGGAATCCGGGTAGGAGTCCCCCGGACATTCCAGGAGACTTGGCAAATATGCATAAACCAGCCCACTTTGACCACTGAATATAGATTATGTTTCTTACACAAATAACCTCTCAAATAAAGAATATAAAAGCATCTTCATATGAAACCTTTTTAGGATATTGTGTCTTGCATGTATCTCTTCATTATACTGTATAAAGATCAACTCTGATTATCCAAGGTTATTACTCACTGAGACATATCCATAATTCCAAGCACTTAGCCAAGGCAATATTCATCATGTTCTTTTAACATTCTAGTTTCTCCTTGATACTTTACAAAATAAATGTGTATCATTTTATTCCATTTTCACTCCAATTGGAGACATTTCTATTTATTTTTTTACATCAATAGTTTTTATTCAAGGTTTAAGGGTATAGGAATGGGCATACAGAACATTTCTATTTTCAAGGATGCAATATTTCCTTCTCTTTGTATTCAAGAATTTATAGTTGATAAGCCAATGTATATTATTTTAATGTGTGACCATGGACTTGGTGGTGTGTGCTGTGAGAGAAAATAGACAAGAAATAAAATGTACTTACCAGGCCCATTTTCAAGCTCTTTCGGTTTGTTTCAGTCACCAAATAAATCAAAGGTAGTTAAATGCAGAAACTAGATTTGATTAATGTAGATACTTTCTTCACAATTTTAAATTGTGTTCAGAAACTTGCTTTATTCCTTTGTCTGCCTCATGATAGAAAAGAAAGTAACTTATATGTCAGGGTCTACAAACCAATCAAGGCTTCTAAAGCTGAAGCTAATTGCAAATACATTGTTACACAAATTGCAGTAAAACAATCAAGAGAACAAGGTTCTTACTTATTTTGTTCACTCGAGACAACCAGTACTTGATAACAGTTGTATTTAGTTACAGTAAGCATTGTAATCTTTTCATTAGCAATAACAGACTTTAACCAAAGACAAAAAAACATGAAATATGGCAGATGGAATCCTCATTCCTGTTATATAAACCAAATAACAATTATGACATTTTTCTCGCACAATGCCTTTTATGCAAAAGAGCATTCCCTTTATGTTATGGTTAATTAAAATGTACACATTTAAAATAAAAACCCAAATGAGGAACCCATATATGTTTTCTTCTGTGTATTGTTAGAATTTTATTTATTATTTCTGCTTTGCTACTTATAACATAAATGTAAAGGATGCTTCTCAGTATTGGGCCTGAGGTTAGACGGACCATTACATGTACATTTTAAGACAGGTGCAATTAAATTTAATTAATTAGATGTACATAGGAAGGGGAAAAGGAGAAGCCTTTACTACCAGTCCACCTTAGACATCACATATTTGATAAAGTTATATACTATCTTTATAGTTATATACTATTAAAGAAACACTCCAGATGAAGTCTTGAGTCCATGTGAGGTGCTTTCCCTCTTATAATTGAGTGAGTTCAGCAAACGGAGATCAAATCAAAGTAAATAAGAAAATCAAGCAAATCTCTATTGTCACAAACTGAATCAGTTGCATTGGCATCTGCGGCTATGAGGCACATAATTTCTTATATTATTACTACGAGGCACATAATTTCTTATATTATTAAATAAGCCCAACATGAGAAGTATACTGGAAGTTATGACTCTGAAACATTTGTTAAATTAGCAGCAGGTTTGATCCCAAGGAAACAGAAGAAGTGTTAAACGTATGTGTGATTTGATGAGCAGTGATGTCAAACAGGAGCTGGGATGCATACCGGTGGTTATAAGATCCAGTTAGTACCAGATTACTGAGTTTACGTGATCAGTGTCCAACTATCTTCTTAACCTGTATCTCTGTGTACTGACCTGACTGACTTTTTCTGACCTCCATTGACTAGCTGCCTTCCATTTTGATCCCCACAACTTCTAGTGACCACTGCTTCCTACTGTGATTTTTTATTTTTATAATTGACTGCTGCAAAAAAACTTTTTGCAGATTGTTTCCTCTCAAGACTGGATGCTGAATCTACTTCCGTTATTTTGGCACCTGCTGTTGCACACCGCTTTACCGGTGCTCTACTCTATTACAGATTTTGGCATTCACTTATCTATGTCTGGACCTGCTATCGCAAAGTGAACGTTGTTGTTGATTATTTGTTCTGTCGAGCTGACACCAAACCTGTTTTCATTACTAAGACACATGGGGGTAAATGTATGAATCTCCGGACTCTTTATCTCCGGCGTGTTCAGCTTCTTCAGCGCTTAAATTTAAAGCGGCGCTGCATTGTAAAGGGAAGTTTCCCTTTACAATGCAGCGCCGCTTTAAATTTAAGCGCTGAAGAGGCTGAACACGCCGGAGATTAAGAATCTGGAGATTCATACATTTATCCAATGCTGTTACTAGCCGCTATACTTCATTATTAACTTGCTGTTACTTATTTGTTGTGAGGATGCCGGGTTTTTAGAACTGAAGTTCACTAGGTTACTCGGCCCCCATTAGGTTCAGAAAACACACAGGCAAGGAGGAGAACAAAAGATAGAATGCTATCTTTACTTTTCTTACAGTGAAACAATGGAATATAAAACTGTACACCTAAAGCAATAGGTCAGCGGATCACCAGTGTTAATGGAGCCCCAGCAAGGTTACCCACCCACTTTAGCCAAAGTTCTACAGGCAAAAGATTCTGTCAACAGAAGGTCCAGGAAGTCTTGGTATCTTGCTGTTTATGGCTGCTTGGTCAACTCTCCACCAGCATGGTGGGCCATGGTTTTCACCCAGAACCTGGTGAGTATCTCCTGATGGAGTAAGGTGATCACAGGTCCACAGATGGAGCAGCAGCCTACAGGACAGGACAGCGAGGATCACTGAGTCTGCTGGTAGAGAACAGAAACTCAACACCAGTCTGCCCCACACCTTCCAGGAATCAATCCTCAGAATTAATACCCCCTCCCCCCATGAAGTGGCTCCTTACGTCCATGGTCAAATTCCAACAATGTTTTCCAATTCCTGGTCAAACCCCTGCTTCTGGATACATATTAATTATGTGCACAGATAAAACCAAAGGGATATCTATAGAAAGCTGCCAGAATCTATAGGTAGTCCAAAACCTATTATTGATAAATGTAATACTAACTGATTCCAGCGCTAACCAAATCGATGTTGCAATCTAGAATTAAAATGTATGTGGGCATAAAAACATATTATAGAACAGATAACAATGTAAGGTATTTTACTTGGGTAGATAGGCTAAAACAATGTTAGATAATCACATAAAAAACAATGTTAAATAATCACATATAAAATCACACTGAAAATATTAATAATTACACAATAACAATATGAGTATAAGAGCTGAAAAACCATATAGGTGCACAAAGTATAAGGATTGGAAATATCACGATGTAGGCTGATAAGTCCAAATACTTAAAAAGAGTCTATATACTTGCTGTGATGCTTTACACCTGGTTCTCTCCTTCTTAAACATTTGTGGGTGCTGGGCCAGGGGTTTGAAGTGGGTGGAGATGAGCTATCCTTCCACAGTGGCTTCCCTGCTCTGTCCCTGCCATAATGTCTGGGCCAGTCCTTTGAAGACAATGGGTAATAGTTATCTTTCACCACCTCCAGATCTTGGCTAATACTCAGTTCCTCCTGCAATTAGCTTCTTCCGTGCTTTTGTTATGTGCCAGTGCTTCCAGCTGTCCCTCACTTCCTGTCCCTTCCTTCTTACTTTCCCATGTGTCTGCAATAAGTTCTCCCCCTGTCTGTTGGGTGCAATTTAAGAACTGTTCCTGGGTGGACAGCTAACCAATTCTCATAGACTATTCTTTACATGGAATCAAGAGTTTGTTGCATAGTAGCTATAGCCCATCTTGCATAATTGTTAGTCTGGTATTCCATGATGATTGACAAATCAAACAGTAGTGATGCTGTGCTGTATATATTAACTGCTATATTCTAAAGTATTATCTGATACATGAACTGTGTCTTCTAAGTTTTGATATTATTTGGGACAGTCCAACCACTATCATTTCAAGCTATCTGTGACTTATCTCCACCCCACACAAAGTTTGAGACTCTTACAGAATTCTCTGGAAAGTGTATTAACATACTGCTTGCTTTTATATGCACATTGTAGCCATCTATGAACTGTTGTTATACAATCTATGGTGGAAACTGTGCAGTCTGCAATCCTGAAAACGTTATACAGAGTTTTTGCCAAGTATACAATTGAAGTTAGAGACTGATCTGTAGACATTTTGAGGTTACCACCACTGGGGTTTGATCTTGCCTGTGCCGATTTCAAATCTTGACAGGTATAAACATGGACACTTTGTATTGATACTGTTTAAAATTCAATTTGCTGGTCTAATTAGAAGCCAACAAGAGCAAGTAAATCAATTGAAGTTCTTATGTGTAATTTGGCCACTTACTTTTTCACTACTACTGCTCTATAAAGACTTTCACTACTTTAAGTGATGCTGACAGTTACCAATATCAAATTTGTAAAGAGCAAGAAATGTGTTACTAGGGCACTCGAAGGATAATGAAATAATGTAAAACTTATTCAAAATTTATTAGTATGCATTAAAATTAATGTCATAATATATAATCACATATAGAATAGTGAAATATTAAAAAGTGTAAATGAACAAATAGACCTAAACAAATATAAACTGATAAAACTAGCAGTAGAAACTACTAGAATGCGCCGTCCCTCCTATATGAAATTTTACAAATAAATCGTAAGGGCGCTCAATGGTATCAGAATATAGTACCCTACACATATTGTAAATATAGAGACATAATAGTCTTGTATTCAGTTTTTATAATCTGTAGGTTGAGTAATGCCGCAGCTTGTCTTATTAGGGTGATCAGGACTGTTAACCTGGGTTCATATATAAACTTAAAACCAGGTCTATTAGAAAAGGAACTCCTTAGATAACCTTGTGTCATATAACATTGACTGTATAGAGATTACACAAATACTTGTTTATTAGTCATATCCAGTCAATGTAAATGTGAAAACCTAAATAGATTTTTTCACATTCATTCATTTGTATACCATATCTTCTGGTTTCCTTAGATCTAATATGTGTAAATGGCAACACTTTATAAACGGTTTTTAGTTTCCTTGAATTAATATGTGTGCCTCATAATAATGCACAGCTGTTGCTCTTTGTCTCCTTAGCTAAGAGAGTACTATGGTTAGCATATGATTATGATAAAAATCCTACATACGCTAAATGCTGAAACATAGGCTTAACCTGAACTGCAATATATATAGCAATAAGGTTTAGTATTTAAAGAGCCTTAGATCGATAAAGATGCTTCATAATTATGCATAGTAATTTCCCTGTGTCTCCTTTAACTGAGAGACTACTAGGGTTGACATGTAGCTATGATAAAAATCCTACATGCCCCAAGTATTTTGCAGGCTAGATCTAAATTGCGATATATATAGATTCCCCTATTGCTGCGGATCTATATTCAATTGAAGCGCCTATAATATGTCTATAAATCAGGAGAGGAGAGACGGCGCATAGAACGCCGACGCGCGTTTCACTAAACTGAATTAGCTTTCTCAAGGCCAAATTTCATATAGGAGGGACGGCGCATTCTAGTAGTTTCTACTGCTAGTTTTATCAGTTTATATTTGTTTAGGTCTATTTGTTCATTTACACTTTTTAATATTTCACTATTCTATATGTGATTATATATTATGACATTAATTTTAATGCATACTAATAAATTTTGAATAAGTTTTACATTATTTCGTTATCCTTCGAGTGCCCTAGTAACACATTTCTTGCTCTTCACAAATTTGCATAATAGTACCTTGTGTGGGTGCACCAATTCTGGTCTTTTGGCTTTATAAAAATGGATGATACCAATATATTTGGATGAGGCCATTTTCCAGAATAAGTTGGATATTCCTGGTGCGATATAGTCTGTTTTCCTTAGTTACCAATATCAGCCTGAATGAACGGACCATTGAGCTAATTCCTATACCTTGCTGCATATCCCACATGAAGATTCTGCTGTGGAGAACCTGCTATGTGAGTATGTGAGCTTGCTTTGATTATTGAGGGCCAGAAGATGCTAATGATAAATGTAGATATGGGTGTAGAAAGACTAGAGTGACAACTCTCTGGAGTGAAACATAACGTGTTTACTCAGCATAACATACATAACAAGAATGCAGAACAGAGAACAGGATCTTCCCAGAATGCCTAGCCAATGACCAGGCTCTGGCAGGTCATACATATAAATAATTTCCTTCAAGATACAGCTAATGGATTAGCTCTAAAGTGTCATTGGAATAGAATGTGGCCGGAAGCTAATGAGAGAAAATCCATAAAGAAGCATTACCACAAAGATACATAGTCCTCGTTACAATAGGAAGCATCACTGGTTGATGATTTCCCAAAAGCCCAAGTGAGCATTCAGTCCTGTTAACTGATAGTCTAGAGTCTGAAGGCATGGTAATGAGCCCATCAGATCTTGACTCCTGTGAAATGTGAATGAGTTCTGGGTCACCCATAGTTGAATTGGTTGCTGGAGGAACTTCCTCAGGCACACTCAGCAAATGATGACAGTTACGATCATAGGGGCACCTTTAGATTGTACCATATAGCTGTTGAGAGGACGGTGGCTAGTCTATTATATCCACAAGGCGTTTGCATTCAGACAGCTTGACCTGGAACATGATGTGAAAGATAATGTGCTGCTCTGTCATAACTCCTTTTGTCGAATAGTCGCTTTGAGGTAAGTTTTGTTTGTACTCGTGTTTGTACTTGCTGTTGAAATTCTTGTTTTGTAACAGGAATGAAAGTCCTGGAGCGGTACTGCAAAAACCATTGGGCGGGGACCACATATGGAGACATCTCTTTTTATTTCCTTGAACATGGTGGACCAATATAGTGACTCTCTGGCCCTGAGCTTGGTGGATTCAAGGCCTGGGTGCCCCTGGTGGAGCTGCATTGCATAGTACTTCTGCAGGGTGTACGGCATTATGAATTGTTGATCTCTCTGGATGATGCCATCAGACTGAGTAAGCTCATCTCTCATGGCGAAGAAGGGTTTCAAATCTTGTGAGATCTTCGTAGTTGACTAGGGCCACTCTTGTAATATGATTTGAGACAGCTGTTGGCAACGATCGTCTTTCAATGTTTCAGGCTGTAGCTCGTCCATTTGGTTGGAGAATAGTATTTGCATAGACATGATTTCATAGTCATCCTCAATAAGTGGGCAAAATTTTTTAGAAGCACTTCAGTGTCGTCATTATCCTTCCCTTCCTCATAGACATATGTGTACACTTTAACTACTACCTCTGCATCAGGCAAATTTAGTAAAGTATATGCTGGCACCTTTTTTTACTTCTCAGATAGCCCAGTGTTGCAATACACTTTCCATTCTTTTCTGAACTGGAGCCAGTTGTCCTAGATGTTTTCATCAAATATTAGAGAGTTAATGCAGCGACACCTTGAGCCATGTCTGCCATCTTCTGACACCATGTAGATGTGGGTGTAGAAAGACTGAAGTTAAAACTCTCGAGTGAGAAACAGAACGTGTTTACTCAGCATAACAAACATAACAAGAATGCAGAAAGAGAACAGGAACTTCCCAGCATGCCTAGCCAACAACCTCACTTCCTGCCAGGCTCTGGCAGGTCATACATTTACAATAAGGATGGGCCTGTAGAGAAACAGCCACAATGATGTTTAAATTAAGGAAAACACAAATATTGCAGCTTTTACAAACTCTTTAGAATTCTCAATTGATTGTAACATTTGATCCTAGATGCTCTGGCTCTGTTCTACTTATCATATGATATCAAGAATAGCTCACACTTTCTGTCTGATTTAACAAACACGTGTCGTTATTCCAGCTTAAAATTATTGGTCTAACTTACAGACCTCAACAAACTATAAGTCAACCATGGTGGAATTTTTGTTTGTTAGCATAATGTATCAAACCAATACCTATTGGTGAAGAGGTTAGATCTTTAGTAGGCTGAACATTTTCAGTCCTCTGCATACAACTAGCCTGTACCTTCATGTCACATGTCTGATGCTATCAGGATAGAATGGAGAGTTCAAACAGTTTAAAATACTAAGGTCAGATAAATGACACATTGATGGAGGCGGAGCAAATGCAGATGAATGCACACACTAATATGTCCACTGAAGATCAAGAATGATCATTAAAAAGTACAATTTAGATACATTGTGTTAGAGAGGTTCACTAACCAACAAAGATTGCATAATGTTTTATACTTGAAAAATAGACCCACAGCTAATAACTATTGGAAAAATAATATTAACATCCAAGCTAGGAAATCCCTGTGTTTACTTGAGGTTAACGTATTTGTACCAAGCTCTCAGAGCCCTTTAAATAAAAGGAAAAATTGTCATTTTTTTTCTGGGTGAAAAAAATGTAACTGATTTGAATAATTAGTGCATGTACTATGATATGATATTTACCTGAAGGGTGGGGCGGCTTGGGGAGGACTCTAACCAGTGTCACTCTTCCCACACCCTGCAACAGTTGTTCTTTGATGCAGGCCAATACTGCGTGCTTCAGAGGTGTAAATATGGTGATCTAATAATGCACTAGAACAAAGAACATTACCATATTAAGAGGATTATAATAATCGATTTAAATTGATTTCAATTCTGGTTTCTGTATTTGGAATTATTGCATAACCATTTTAAGTATTCAGTTAATAAATAGAGTAGGATTGGGATTAGACATGATCAAAATAGTTTCAATATAACTGTATTACCCTTTACTCTAAAGAAAATTTACCTATTGCAACCCCCCTTCCTAAAAATTATTTAAAAATGTATTTGTGCAGAGTGGGTGGCGGGTGCTCTATTGCTCAACCTCAGCGCTGCTGGAGTAACCTCCGCAGGAGACAACCTCAGCTCCTTGTGCACATGTGGAGGGACATTGCTATATTACAAATAAGTAATAAGTAAATAGTTCACTATTACAAATAAATACATATGATTATAGTTTTATTTGGACCATGTAGTTATATGCCAGTGTAGAAGAGAAAGTATTCAAGATAGTAAAGTGGCTTGAATTACCCATTATAACACAAAGTACAAGGCCTGCTATGTAAAAGTGATGTGTCAGTATAATGGTTACATGTGTGATAACATTCACTTTAGGATATGTAATTTTTAAGAAACCTCCTAGCTCAAGTCCATATGCAACTGGTTGTAGAGATGTTTATAATTGGGCAATGGTAGAGTAATGCTCCATGTGTGGTGTTTTAATAATTAAATTTGAAACAAAAAAAATATATCTATGCATCTATCTATCTAGGAGAGAGATGCTATTTATAGTTATATTAATATATCATATTTTATCAAACAAAACGCTGCCATCACCACCACCAACAGGAGGTGAGGGAGGAGGCAAGGGAGGAGGCAATGGAAGAGTCCCTGGAGGAATCCCAAGATGCCCATCTGCCTACACCCATAGAGCAAAGATATGTTTCTAACATGTAATAATGTTGTAATATTAAAATGTAGAATATTAATGTTTTTTCTGCATGCACTTGTTACATGCTTTTTTTAAAAATATAAGTTGCGTCAAAGTTTTGGTCTGATTTAAATAAGGTTCACAATGTATAAAATATTAAAGTTTAAAATTATTGTTAGTTCTTTCTAATTGGTCACTTTACGCACTGAGCCACAAGTTTGCAACATAGGCATTATACTGTTATCATAATCATGTGATAATGTACTGTAGTTACTTGACAGGTCAATCATCTGATTTCAGACTGTGTGATGACCATAATAATCCTCTCCTTGATTAATGAATATTTATTCCTTGGGAGGTTGATCTTCATGATGTGTCATATAATAAATGGGCATTATATTTGTAGCTTATCAAACATTTAAACAAAAGGATATATGAAAGTTTAAGGTGCAAAAATTGCATCTTTTGGTGACAAAGAAATCATTGGACTGCAAAACAATTTAAGTTTTTTGTGTTTTTATTTTGTTAACTGTTAATAAATTCTTGTATGCCACATTGCCCTTCTCCATTATTGTCCAGGGTCAACTGTTTCATTAAAATCTTTTAGCTCCACAAAACCTTGGAAGACATTCGTGTTACATTAATGGATGGGCTAAATATTGGCGTGCTTACCTATTTATATGCTACATTATAATTTTACTTTGGTGTTTGCAAAGACGTCTTGGAGTTTGCTCTGGTATCATCTGTACCATTGAAATAACTGTGCTACTGAGTATATTAAACAGACAGAGAAACATAGGGCCTGAGTCATTATGGAGACCAAAGCATAAAAAAGAAGTAACTTTGCATCTGGGCAATATCATGTTGCATTGGAGGGGGAAATAAATGTAAAATGTAGGGGCAGAATAATTGTTGGGGTAGGGCATGTCCTAGATCAACTTTAGGTTTCAGTGTAAGAATAAAGATATCAAGTATTTGTGTGCTAAATGAAAAAGCAGCCAGTATTTCCTTGTGTGCAAAATAATGAACTAATTTGCACCCCTTGCATTGTAACATGGTTTGTCTGTGAGCAAAGTTACTCCTTTTTTTTATTTGCTCTCGTTAATGACTCAGGCTCATAATGCTTAAAGTGATGGAAAGACAAGAACAGTGCAGATAGGCAAAGAAGCAAAATATTTTTGAGTCAAGTGAATCAAGAATCCAAAGCTGGTAGTCTGACAGGCAAAGGTCATCAATAGAATGGGTAGTCAGGCAAGTCAAAGGTTATAACCAGTGCATCAACAGAGGTACAAGCAAGACACAGACAGAACATGGGTTAACAGTCAAGTCAGATGGGAAGGGAGAATGACCTGATAGTTCCCAAGTTTGGAATGTGTGTACAGCAGCTATATTTTACCTTAGGATGTGCCTACAGGTAAATAGATGCCCCAAGAACTTAACTGTGTGGGAAATCCAGAGCTATAGCAGGGACACACCAGGATTGAGGAAAGGTGGATAGTGTAACAGCAGGGCAATAAAGCAGGATACATAGATAAAGCATCTTAAGTAGGATTAATATGCAACAGAACAGGAAAATAGGATACACAAGACGGACTGAAGTGGGACAGACTAAGAATGAGACTGACAACTGTGACTGAGGTCAAGACTATGATGACTATGATAACTAATGACCATCTTAACAGCATTATAGGCCCTCGGGCAAAGCAGTGCACTGGGGCGCTATCTACGCAACCAATCACAGGAATAAAAATGTACATTATCGATAAAAATGAGCTTATACAGACGAGATGGCACAGTATGAAATTTTTATGAGTTGTTCATTATTAATCAAGTGTTCAACACAAAGATTTGCAAAATTTCTTTGTAGAGAATTACTTCAAAATTGCTTCTAAAAATTATGTGTGTTAATTTTAACTTGCTTATGTACAATTAGCACGTGTACTTTTTTTTTGTCAAGGTCAAGATATGTATTTGCAATAGCAAAATTTACAGATGACAGCTGATACTGAGGTAATTAGTTCACCTAAACGTTTTAATGAAGAGAGTTTGAAGGTTCTGTATAAATATACCAAAAAGTTGGCAAGCCTCTGGGGGCTCCTATGCTCGTGGGGCACCCAGGAAACAGCCCAGCATGCCCATGCATTAAGACAGCTCACTGATAATTGTGACCAAGACTGTGGCTAAGACAGAAGATACAAAGGAAGCACACAGTTCAATAAAGAAACAGGAACGGACTGGAGTCTCAGATAATGATACAAAATGGACCAGCTGTCTCCAATAAATTAGCAGGTTTTTTGAGGGCCTCAAAGCTCCTGTTCTGACCTCAATAAGAGCCAAGGAGTTCACAACACAGAACAAACATAAAACAGGGAAAGGTACACAGCACCACACCTGCTCCAATAGCCTAGATGTTAAGAAATGTCAGTGAAGTATAGACAAATGCTCTGTCTTTTGGGAACTACAGAAATATTTTAAACATTTTATTTTACCTTCCAAGAGTACTGTTCATATTTTTATTTAACAAACTCCTGTTTGTTTGATCTATCATCAGTGCAATTACTGCTACTTCTCGGTTTAGTATCAATCCTGCAGTCCACTGATTTAACTGGTTGCTAGGCAAATAGTTACAAGCTTCATTAAGCTCTCTGTCAGCCTCAGGTGTGCAATCACCTACCACACTCAAGCAGCTAATCATACAGCTGTTCTGATTTTTGTTTCTGCCTTTATAAACCTATTCCTGGCAACATACAAATTCTGGTGATAGCTCCTGCTTGACCTAGTGTGCCTTGTATGCTGACCTGTTCTGCTATCGGTATTTGATCTGGACTGTTTATTGTTTAGGAATTTTTGTCTTCTCCACTCCTGACTCTTGGATTTGTTAAATGGATTTACTCTCTACCTGCCCTGACCCATGGCTTGTTTAAAGGATTCTGCTGTCTTTTCTACTCCTGAGCCCTGTGTCAGGCGCCGTCCCCGCACTTCCCCTTGGTGCTGAAGACTGACGACTGCCTTTTCTCCCTGCTGGCGTCCAGTTGCTTAGCAATGGGCCCCTCTTCTGGGTCGCGGTGATGTCTGCGTCCTGTTGCTAGGCTACAGGACACTTTCCCTCGTCTGTCGGCATTTCAGCTGGATCGCTAATCTGAAATAATCTACTCTATTTTAGGATCCTCCTTACTGCAGACCAGTGCCATTGGTTCACAATACCAAAGAGTATTGGTTCACACCAGCTCCAGCACTTCCTGTGATTCTCCTGTTTTCCTGTGCTTGCTGACTTTGGCTTCTTCTCTGGCTTATTCTCCTGGATCCCGATTTGGTACTGCACAGCCCATTAGGTTTGACCTTCTGCTTGTTCCTGCAGCCTCTTCTGATTGTCTCTGTATACTGCACTACTGTCTGGCTTTGACTCGGATTGCTCAACCATTCCTATTCACCATGCTACCACACTGGTTACTAACTTGGAGAACCGCGACCTGCTCACCTCACACAGCCAAGTCCATACCTCCTTGCGTGGGTCCCTGGTGAATACTAGGGGTGCGTTAAACTCCACCTCCTTGTTTAGTAGTGCCAATACCAGTCGGTGGTGCATCCTTCTGCATTATCATGACACCCTGCCTGTCTGAGTTTTGCCAAATACATTATGGTTGCTCACTACTTGTTACCGTGAGTTGTCCACTCCTCCAGACACGGGCCAGACTACTCTACATTAACCCTTGTCTGTCTGGTTTAGAGTTCTGCTATTTACTGTCTGGCTGCTCGATTCCTGCTGCTGTGTGCACTTCCGCTAAGCAAATTCTTTTCATTTCTTACTTCCAGAAAATGTAAAGTTATTCTTCGAACACTATTCATGTAGAGAATATACTTTTGCCTGCTAGTTCTTTCCTATTTGTGCCAGTTCCTATAATCTTATTCTACATTTACAACTAAGGAAATTTGTCAGGTAATTCCTCATTATGGGCATGTAAAGCAATTTCTGTCTCATATTAGGTTAAAAGGCAAATAGACCCAGCAAAAACAGTTTAGGATAATAAGTAGTGAGATTTCTATTTCCTTTGTGAAATTACTGCAAACTTAATCTTTACTTTTGTAATTTTAGGTAGATAAATGTATTAAATAAGTAAGTATTAGCAAATGTTATGTAAATGCATTAGTTGTAGCAGTTGTCAGTAGTTTGTTTGTTTTTTTTTGCAAAAAGCAGATAATTAACATTTTACTCATCAACAATTAGTGACGTATTACCCTATCTGTGTGTAAATTCTCATAAGGGTGCTGTGCTCTCTTTCTGCTATCTTGGATGGCAGCTGTACTCTGTCTTTCCATTCCTGCTATTGCTCCGGTCATCAGTCTCTTATTTTAGAAGCAAGAGTGATAGTTGACACAGTGTAAGAAGTAGGGGAGGAAAAGTACTTTTTTTTCTCTTCTATCCCTATTCCTCTCATGCCATCAGTCATCGTGCTTACTCCAGCAGTGAGTCCATGGTGACTAGAGCAATGGGGAGGGTGGAGAAAGGCAGTTTGAGGTCCAGAAGGTGTAATTAAATCCTCATATCTGCTGCCCCTTTGATGTTGCCACATGAGACAAAATTCTTCCATCACCTTAATGGAAGAAACATAACTGGATTCTCTATTTAATATAAGTACAATTATGTCAAAACTATAGAAATAAAAACAACACATTTACATAAATAAATATACACAGTTACAGCCATCATATTAAATAATTACATAAGGAAAACACAAGAAGTGAAGGCCCTGCTCATCAGAGCTTACATTCTAGAAAGGATGGGCGTATACAGAGCAGGTGAAACTAAGTTAGAGAGCAAAGGTGGGGGATGTGGAGTCAGGAGAGTTAGGAGCATGGCTATAGGCTTGAAGGAAAAGCTTAGAGACTAGTGGATAGTCTACTGTGGTGTGGGAGTGCATTTCAAAAATTGGGAGCGTCACAAGAGAAATCTTGAAGGTGTGAGTGGGAAGAAGATATCAGTAAGGTGGCGATCTGGGTCACTTTATTGATATCTGGGAGTGGTCAGCGGATCAGCTATTGTGGGAGGTGTGCTCTCTCCATAATGCTTCTAGGGGTCTTTCTGAGGTAGATCATCAACTATCCAGCTTCATATTGCTGGTGATAGCATTTACACGTTAGTTTTCTGGTCCTGTATGTTCTACTGCAGTTGGTTGCTGGCTCCTGATTCCTGGTTCAGCATTATGGTAATTCTGACTCCTGACACCTGGCTCTGTATTATGATGACTTCTAGCTCCTCAATCCTGGATCTCCATTATGGTCATTTCTACCTCCTGACACCGGGCACTGCATTATGGTGGCTTTTGGCTTCTGATCCCTGGCTTTGCAAAATAGTGTCCTCTGGTTTCTGATTCATGCTTCTTACTGCAAGTTAAAAGGTTGTAGACCGCACTGGGAGAACCCTTTCAGAGATATTTTAGATTAAAAATAGGTATAACCTGTTATATAAATCTCTGAGTTTTGGTGCACCCTCACATATTATAACATTTAGAACCAGAACAGAAAGCAAAAGAGAGTATGTATAGATACTTACTGCAAGTTCCTGATTCTGGCTTCTGATTACAATTATTTCTGGTGCAGACTACTCGGCTTGGTTTATAAACACATCCTCCATCTACAGCATGCTGCACACAGATTGGTTTATTTCTTGCTACAATACTTATTCTCGGTTCAGCATTTTTTTCATCCACACTGAGGGGCTCGGGGCCTGTCTCAGTAGTGCTGCTGTTTTTTCTGAGTGCCCAACTGTTGTGCTTTTTGACAGGGTTAAGGGTATCATGGCCACTCTCTCAGTGAGAGTGGCCATAGGAGTCGGGCGAAAATGAAGTGGGTGGGGAGATAATAAAGAAGAGGAGATGTGGTCAAATATAGGCAAGGGGGGGAACTGTTAAAGCCAGAGGCACTGCAGAGGAGGGAAAAGACCAAATGAAGGGAGTGGTCACTGTTATGGAGGAAGAGGAGGAGGTCCACTCAGAAAGACCATATAAGGATAAGAGATTTGGCTGCTGTGGCGTTAGTGGGATCATCAAACGGAATGTTGTGGTCTCCCAGGATGAAGGGAGGGAGGCCATAGGAGGGGAACAAGGCAGAGAAATTATCAAGGAATTGGGAGACGGGTTCTAGGGAATGGTAGATGATTGTAACATGGAGGTGGATATGATAGATGAGAAGACAGAGTGAGCCTCAAAGGAGAAAGAAAGAGAGGGTTCAGTAGTGAAGTGAATGGGGGTATTGTGGCAGGGTGGTAGGTAATAGAAGGGATAGCACGGGACAAAAAAAACTATACTTAGAGCTATAAAATATAATTTTGTTGACAGAAAGATTTGTTTGTGTTGTATAATGATATCTGATTTTGGACATTAAATGATGTACAATTTACATAAAAGCATAGGAAAATAGAAATAGAATTTGACAGCAGAATAAACAATGAGTTCATTTTGTTGTTTCTCATTGTATTGTTAAGGTATAAACCCTCATAATAGTGTTATGTTTGTCCTATATGAGTTTGTGCTACCTTTGCTGAGAGATCAATGGATCAGTAATGATGCTCATTAGTAACATTTGTAGCACTGTTACATATTCTTAAATTGTAATATAAATGAAGGATTTTGAATATTTAATACTTTTTTATTGGGCACTTTATGCATATTTACTTTGGATCATTTCAATAGTTTGATGTTTTTCTGGGTCACACTAACACTGTTTTTAGAAATTATTACATATGGTATTTAATTATTAATCATTATTATTTAATCAGATCTAGGGCCTGATTCATTAATGATCTTAACTTGAGAAACTTCTTATTTCAGTCTCCTGGACAAAACCATGTTACAATGCAAGGGGTGTAAATTAGTATTCTGTTTTGCACATAAGTTAAATACTGACTGTTTTTTCATGTAGCATACAAATATCAACTTTAAATTTCAGTGTACAAATAAGCTATCAAGTATTTGTGGGCTACATGAAAAAACAGTCAGTATTTAACTTATGTGCAAAACAGAATACTAATTTACACCCCTTGCATTGTAACATGGTTTTGTCCAGGAAACTGAAATAAGAAGTTAAGATTAAGTTAAGATCCTTAATGAATCAGGACCCTAGACTTTATTTTATATTTGTGATTCTTTATTACATGTCAAAATATATCTATTGAAAACTGTATGTGATGTTTATACTTTACCCAGTGTATGATCTTATGGTTAAACCTAGTTATTTTCAATTGTAACCATGCAATTCACCAATTTAACAACCTTTGATAAACCAAAATTTTGGAGTATATGTGGCACAATTTTACCTAAGCAATTATCACTGCCTTTGTAGTTACCTAGTTAGTAAGGTTAAAAAAGGACACAGGTTCATAAGTCACCCATCAGTTGATAGACTCCCTGGACCAACCTATAAAGGTTCAGCTCAACTGTTAATAACTGTACAATTACAAATGCACCACTGTCGCCACAAAGGGAAGTTCTAAAAAAAGCTCTGCCTAGTCAGGTAAGGGAGGAGATAACCCATATGAAGGTAAAAACAAAAAACCTCAGAGATCCACAAGCCAATCAGGATCTCAGTAAAAGGAAAAATTAGATAAAATCCCTTCAAGACCCCTCAATCAACTATATCATGCATCATAAACCCACAGATAGCTCATACAGTGAACAAAGTTCGCTAGCATTTTTACATCTTCTAATGTATTTTTATAGGTTTAATTTACATGGGCATTTTCTGGAATGGTTTTCTGCATGCTTGTTGCTATGTTAACATTATATCCAAAGTGTACTTTTGGCTGCTTTAATTGTATGTTAACTTTTGGTCCATTTTGTAGTTACAATGTAGTACTTTGTAGTACTGTAATAAGGGGCACTTTATATATAATTACTTTGTACTTTGGATCATTTCAATACTTTAATGTTTTTCTGGGTCAGATTAACTCTATTTTTAAAAACTATACTGCATATGATACATAATTATGTTTATGAAATTATTAATCAGATCTATACTTTATTTTAGTCTTTTGATATTTGTATTGAACAAACACCTAGTGGTCTTTCTTGACATTTATTACTCTTTATTAAACCACAAAAGAACAATTGTATACTGCATATGACTTTTATATTTTGCCCATTGTTTGACTAAATCTAGCTAATTACAATTGTATAGAGTTTACAGAGAATATTATGCAAAGAAAAAAACATCCATTGAGCGGCAGTTCTGTGGGCAAAAACACTTTGCTATTGAGAGAGATCAAAGGAGAATGGCCAGACTGGTTCAAGTTGATAGGAAGGCAACAATAACTCAAATACTCATGCGTTACAACAGTGGTATACAGACAGGGGCGGGCTGGCCCGGGTGGGCGCTGCCCCCCTGCCCCCCGCTGCTCGGGCCGGGGGGTAGGCCGGCCGGCCGCCCCTCGGATGCAAAATACAATTCTTTCCCCTGCGGCTACATCTGATGACATCAGATGCAGCCGCATCAGCGCACAGGCGGCTGCATTACATGACAGGGGATGCGGCCGCGTCATCAATGATGCGGCCGCATCCCTTTTCATGAGATGCGGCCGCCTGTGTGCCCCCCGGGCTTCTCTCTCCCAGCCCGCGCCTGTATACAGAATGGCATCTCTGAATGCACAACATTGCGAACCTTTAAGAGAATGTGCTACAGCATCATACACATCCAGTGTCTTCATCTGTAACACATTCATGGATTCTTGGAAAAACAATAAATCCTGATAGACGATGCAAGACTAGCTCCTAGAACCTCCCAGCACAAAATTACTAATGCAATATTAGTCATATTTATAACATATGGATTTCCCACGGCTTGAACTGAAAGCCTGTTGTTGGTAATACTAATATTGAGGGGAACCAATGTTTTTTGTGCCCCTGATTTTGCTATTACCAGGCTGGTAGTACTAGGGTAGGTTAAGCTGTTTAGAGAGGGAAGCACGCCATATTTTGTTTTCCATTTCTTCTGTTTTGCTTATATTTACATGTATTACCAATTTAAATATAGTGAGTTATGTCTGCATTTTTACTGTCTATTTTACATCCCTATCTACATTTTACTTATTGCTCTTTTAACTGTGAAGACATTATGAACATGAAAACATTTTGTCGAACTTATACTTGAGTTGACCTTTTTACTGTAGACATTTTGATGTAGACATTTTCACTAGAGATTCTCAGGCTCGGTTTTCCAAAAACCTAGCCCACCCCTACTGTACAGATCCGAGTACCGAGCCAGCTCAGCTCGGTAATTTTGCTTACCCTCGGAACTGAAAACAAGGCAAAACGTCATTGTTGCATCATCAGATCTTGCGAATTTTGGATTCTATAAGTACCGCCCTCCACGGAGATCTGGAACCATTTCACAAACAGACACAGTAGGGGTAGCAGCATTATTGGCAGTCTCAAGTGCAGTTGGCCAGCATCATAGCTAAAACAGAAAGAGGAGGGGTGGCAGTGTTCTTGGCAGTCTCCAGTGACATTGTACTGTGCCATAGCTCACACTGAAACAGGAGGGATGGCAGTGTTCTTCTTATCAGTCTCCAGTGGCATTGCTCTGTGCAATTGCTCATACAGAAACAAGAGGGGTGGTAGTGTTCTTATAAGTCTCCAGTGACATTGCTCTGTGCCATTGCTCATACAGAAACAGAAGGGGTGGCAGTGTTTTTCTTATCAGTCTCCAGTGACATAATTGTGTGCCATTGATCATACAGAAACAGGAGGGGTCGTAGTGTTCTTATAAGTCTCCAGTAACATTGCTCTGTGTCATTGATCACACAGATACAGGGGTAGAAGTGTTCTTGTCACTCTCCAGTCTTCATTCACATTGTTCTTGTCACTCTCAAGACTCTGTACTATTGGTGACACAAAAACAGAGGTAGCAGTGTTCTTATCACTCTCCAGTCTTCAGTCACATGTGCCATCGATATGGATTCACATCAGTCCACAGAAAACCAGGAGCATCAAACAGCTGCTGGCACCAGTCATGATGATAGTAATCCCTTAATGTCATCTGCTACAGCCTATTTTCAAGTGCATATTGCTTTCAAGTCAGGGCAACAAAAATGTAAAAACAAATCATTTAGAGTAGAGCAGAATAGAATAGAACAGAATTTGAGGGGGAATGTATTTTTGTCCAGCGCAGTGGAGAATACTTTCCGTTTTGTGCCAGGTGCTGAAACCATTTAAAGTAGTCACCTGTGAAAGAAGTTCGGACACTGCTAGCTTGAGTCAAGTGATTCGCTTAATTAGGCTTTTGGAAAGGCATCTTGAGAAACTGAAGGAGGAGATGAAACAAAGCAACTACGCTAAGTATGTAAGACTTGTAGATCAAGTACTTTATTAGCTTCGCCAGGATCCAAGAGTTATCAACATCTTGAAATCAGATCACTACATTTTGGCGACTGTGCTTGATCCTAGGTTTAAGAGCTATGACTTCTATTTGTATCCAATTGACCCATATCTCAAAAGATGCAAGGAGCTCCTGGTGAGGTAGCTGACAGCTCAAGTGGTGCGTGACACTATGGGGATTTCTACTTCAGTTTCTCAGGCAACTGCTGCTAGGAAAAACTTAGCATTTCCAATAGACCCAGGGATGATGCACATTAGTCAGCACAACATTTTGACATCTGGGTTGGTCTAAGGGAATTGACCAAGAACTGTGACACCTCTGCCGTAACTCCACCTGATCCTACTATCAACATTCAAATATTTGGTGGAGGATTATTTTAACGACAGCATACAAATAGACACCTCAGACAGTCCCTTTATATACTGGGAGGAAATAAGGGCAATTTGGAGACCCATGTGCAAACTTGCTTTGCAACACCTAAGTTGCCCACCCTCCAGTGTGTACTTGAAAAGAGTTTTCAGCACAGCTGGGAACCTTTTTCAGCGATCGGCATAGGAGGCTACTTAAAAATGTGAAAAAGATGATGTTCATCAAAATGAACTACACATTTCACGAGTAAGGCCTTTACCGGTTGTTATATCAATGTATAGAGATTTCTGTAATGGTGGATTCCAGCAGGGATGAATTAATATTGTGTAAGGATGATGTGCACACTGATGAGGGTGTGGATGAGGCTGAGGAGGATGACAACAACACCTTGCCAATGTAGAGTTCATTAACAGCACTGTTAGCTCAGGTGCATTAAGCCCATTGTTAGCTTGTTTTATGGGGGTCCAAACAAACCAAGCACTTCAGCCACAAATGTGGCACTCCTTGTTGCTGAAGTACTTGGTTTGTTAAAGTGTGCATGTCCTTTTTAAAATCCAAAATAAGGGTGGGCAGGAAGGAACAAGGACAATTCCATCTTGCACCACTTTTCTTTTCTGCCACTGCTGTGGGGAATTGTTTCCTAGATGTGCTATGAACTGACTTGTGTTTGTGCACTTGCTCTTTCAATTAGATTGTAGCAGCTACAAGAACAATTTCACTTGCCCTGCCACCAACTGAAGAAAGAGGTGGTAACAAGGTGAAATTGCACCATTTATATTCTTCTGAGGATGGAGGAACAGCGAAAAGCCATCAGTCTTAGGGCTAGATTTACTAAGCTGCGGGTTTGAAAAAGTGGGGATGTTGCCTATAGCAACCAATCAGATTCTAGCTCTCATTTTGTAGAATGTACTAAATAAATGAAAGCTAGAATCTGATTGGTTGCTATAGGCAACATCACCACTTTTTCAAACCCGCAGCTTAGTAAATCTAGCCCTTAGAGTTCATTGTTTTGCTAAACTGTACCTGCTAATCCTCCTGTTTTTGTGTCAGTTTGTTAAACCTTTTTAACATATTTCCCAAGGACAATTCCATCTTCCACAGTTTGACATTTTGGACTTGGTCAGCTTGTGTAACAGTCGACAATTGAGGTTTCAACAGTATTATTAGGTTGCCAATTCACATGGTTGACAGTATGATTAGGTAGACTATTCAAATGTGGACATTATTATTATTGGGCTAGAGATATGGTTAAGGACAGGTCTAGGGACAAGGATCGGGACAGGTCTAGGGATAAAATTGGGAAAGGTCTAGGGATAGGGACAGGTCTAGGGATTGGGACAGGGTTAGGGTTAGAGTTAGAGTTAGGGATAATTCTGTCTACATTTGAATTGTCAACCTAAAAAATACTGTCTACATTGCAATTGATGTCCTAATAATACTGTCAATGTCATTATATTGTTGACTTTATAACTTTGTCTACTCTGCTGCCCATTAATCATAATATGTCAATCCAACATAAGGGTGGGTGGAGTTCCGAATGACAATACAACTTGCACCACTTTTCTTTTCTGCCACTGCTGTGTGGCAATGTTTCCTAAATGTACTATGAACTGCCATGTGTTTGTGAGTTCATTGACGACACTGTTAGCTTAGCTGCCTTAAGTCTATTGTTAGCTTGTTTTGTAGGGGCCCAAACAAACCATGCACTTCAGCCACAAAAGTGGCACTCCTTGTCGCTGAAGTGCTTGATTTGTTAAAGTGTGCATGTCCTTTTTAAGATCCAACATAAGGGGCTGGTGGGAGGGCCCAAGAACAATTCCATCTTGTACCATTTTTTCTTTTAGCTACCGCTGTGTGACAATGTTACCTAGATGTGCTATAAACTGTTGTGTGTGTTGCAAAACTTAGCTTTCGCCAAGACACTCATTGATGATGCAGATGACTCAGCACAACATTTTGACATCTGGGGATAAATTTATCAAGCTGGGGGTTTGAAAAAGTGGAGATGTTGCCTAGAGCAACCAATCAGATTCTAGTTATCATTTATTTAGTACATTCTACAAAATAACAGCTAAAATCTGATTGGTTGCTATAGGCAACATCTCCACTCTTTCAAACCTGCAGCTTGATAAATTTACCCCCTGGTCTTGTCTACTCTAAAAGAATTGACCAAAATGATTGACAACTCTGCTGTAGCGCCACCTGATCCTACGATCAACATCCAAAGAATGCTGGAGGATTATTTTAATGACAGCGTACAAATAGAGATGTCAATCCCTTTACATACTGGGAGGGAAAAAAAGGCAATTTGGAGACCCATGTACAAACTCCCTTTCCAATACCTAAGCTGCCCACCCTCCAGTGTGTTCTCAAAACTAGTTTTCAGCAGACCAGGGAACCTTGCCAGCGATCGGCCTAGAAATGAACTAGAAATTCCATGAGGAAGGCCTTTACCGGTAATTACATCAAAGCACAGAGACTTCTGTAATGGTGGAGTCCACCAGGGATGATTTAATATTGTTTGAGGATGATGTACACACTGATGAGGGTGAGGATGATGACAACAACATCTTGCCACTGTAGAGTTCATTGACATCACTGTTGGGCTTAAGGTAGCTAAGCTATTGGTAGCTTGTTTTGTGGGGGCCCAAACAAATCAAGCACTTCAGCCACAAAAGTGGCACTCCTTGTTGCTGGAGTGATTGGTTTGTTAAACTGTACATGTCCTTTTTAATATCTAACATAAGGGTGGGTGGGAAGGCCCAAGGACAATTCCATCTTGCACAATTTTTCTTTTCTGCCACTGCTGTGTGGCAATGTTCTCTACATGTGCTGTGAACTGCCGTGTGTTTGTGCCATTGCTCTGTTGCTTAGTTTCCAGCCAGCTTGCTGCAGTCTTTGGCCGAAAGTGGATGAAAATAGTATTGTGACCTGTAAGGTGTTCAAATTGACTGGAAATGACTGGAAATTAGTGGTATTGAGGTTACTAATAATGTATGAAAAAGAACCAAATTATGTGATTTTCGCATATTTTAGCAATTTTCCCCAAAAAATCCAAAACCAAAACCAAAACACGCGAAGGCGGTTTTGCCAAAATCAAAACCAAAACACAAAGTTAATACAGATCCAAAACCAAAACCAATACACAGGGGTCAATGAACATCTCTAATTTTCACTGTCGACTCTTCATACCCAACCTGTTTTATTTTGTCTATAGAACAAATTCTTTAAATAAAACATTGCATATAATCTTTTAATGTATTGAAAACTGCCTTCATAGTAAGCATTTTATCTTTTCCTGCATTGGAATTGACCTTTACGTTTTTATTTACAGCAATAAATAAACACCCTGAAGTTATGTTGTTTTATCCTTATTCTGTTGTTTTAACAGCTGCTTATTTCTGCAATCAAAGTGCAAATCCTTGTTTGTATTCCATTGTAATTCATCACAGGTTTATAGGTTTTATTCTGGCAATTTGTGAAAATACTTTGCAGCCAGCATGCCACAAAGCAGATAAGATATGCAATATCAGAACACTAGCAGAGGTCATAAAATTTCGTTCAAAATTTAACGTTTAACCTGGTGTATTTTGGTACAATTCTACCAGCTGAAAACAATTTGTCTCCTAAGTCTTTGTCAAAAACAAATCACTAATACAATCTTATGGTCAGCAAAGGAGCATCATAGACCTCTGGAATACTTTATAGCTATTTTATATTTTATAAAATATTTTATAGGTATTTTACTATAGAACTTGAGTCAATTGCAGACCAGCAAAGTCAGAGAAAAAAAGTTATCTACTGCATTGAAAATTGCAACCACAAGTACTTACTTAAAATTAGAGATGGGTGGGCTCGGTTCCCAGAGGACCGACGCACCCGAACTTAGGCTATCGAGTACCGAGCCTGCTAGGCTCGGTACTCTCCCGCCTGCTCGGAATCCAAATCGAGGCCGAACGTCACCGTGACGTCGTCGGATCTTGGGGCTCGATTCTCGCGATACTTGAAAATTATAAATACCTGCCTCCACTGCAATCCATCACAATCTGACAGAGGGAGAGAGCAGGGTGTAGTCACAGGCTGATTAGAGCAGCGACAGACAATACAATTCTGATTTCAATTCTGCTAACAATCGATAGAGAAGAGAGGAGGATAGAGGATTTGCATTAATATTTCTGGCTGTCAAAAGTACTATATGTCAGCAAATTGAAAAAATAATTTGTAGCACTCCAAATTGCTTTTGGGGTGTCCCCCATTCTTTGGCATTAATATTTCTGGCTGTCAAAAGTAGTATCTGTCAGCAGATGGAAAAAATTATTTCTAGCACTCCAAAGTGCTTTTGGGGTGTCCCCCATTCTTTTGCATTAATATTTCTGGCTGTCAAAAGTACTATCTGTCAGCAGGTTAAAAAAATAATTTTTAGCAC
Source organism: Mixophyes fleayi (assembly GCF_038048845.1). NCBI lineage: Eukaryota > Metazoa > Chordata > Amphibia > Anura > Limnodynastidae > Mixophyes > Mixophyes fleayi. Next base: position 298,661,622 of record NC_134405.1, on the reverse strand, counting down.
TCTCAAGTGCTTTTGGGGTGTCCCCCATTCTTTTGCATTAATATTTCTGGCTGTCAAAAGTCATATTTGTCAGCAGTATCTAAAACAATGTGTAGCACTACAAGTGCGTTGGGCTCATAATGGATTCTAAGCAGTTCACATATGAGCAGAATCAGCAACCAGGTTCTGTCACCAGTCCTGATGGTAGTGTTCCCAGTACGTCATCTGGGAAAGGCGATGTCAAACTACACAGTCTTTTGAAATCAGTCAAAAAGACACACACCAAAAAAAAAATTACCGTGTTGAAGCGCAAAAGAAGTGTAACTGAGGAAAAGTTAACTGCCGATAAAAAAAATATTGGCAACATGCCATTCTACACATGCAGTGGCAAAGAAAGAATGAGGGCTTGGCCTTTCTCTAATAGTGGCAGATCAAAAAATGTTACTGAGCCTTTTTCTTGTACGGACACTCGTGACAAAGCAAAACCAAGTAATTTGGAGTCTAAAAGTGGTGCACAAGTACTGTTACGCGTGAAAGCCGAGCTGCAAGAAGACAGTAAGGCATTAGAGGATAATTTATGCTCTGAATCAGAAATGACACCAATCCCTGGGGAGAGTCCATCCACCAGTGGTATGTCTAATCGTGAGCATTCTGTTAGTGACAGTGTACCAATAAAGAAGGTTCCTTTCAGCAGGTCTGCTGATGTGTGCCTTAACAGCCCGAGTGTAGCTGCTGATACACCAATTGAGGATGCCACTTTTGAATTAGAAGAGGATGAGGGGGAGATTTGTGTAGGCGACGAGGGCACTAATGGTGATGTTGATGATTATGATGCAGACAGATACCAAATTGCCTTTCTCAATTTCTATTTATATTCTAGACTCTATAACAGCTGAATAGTTTACTATTTTACTCCTAGTGGAGAGGGGGTCTGATGCAGACAGATACCAAACTGCCTTGTTCCATTTATTTTTACTTTCTAATTCCACAGTCTATGCAGGCTGCTTTTTTTCTATTCAACTACAAGTGGAGGGTGGGGGGAGGGGCGGCATAGATAGCCACCAAACTACTGTGCTCCATTTACTTTTACTTTCTAATTTCACAGTCTATGCAGGCTGCTTTTTTTCTATTCAACTACAAGTGGAGGGTGTAATATACACCCAAAGACGATGGCTGCATTGCCAATAGGCAAAGATGAAGAGGAAGACAACCAGGTTTGTGTGGAGAATTAATGACGGCCTACCAGGGATTAAACTGTTTTCTTCCTAATTTATTAGCTTTAGAACTACCTTACTTATCCAAGAAACAGGTGGAGCACTAAATTATGTTATTTTATGCCCAAAAAACATTGATTTTTTATCAAAATAGCAAAACAAAACCAAACAAAACCAAAACCAAACACGCAATGGCGGTTTTGCAAAACCAAAACAAAAACACGAAGGTAATCCAGATCCAAAACCAAAACCAGAACACGGGGGTCAGTGAGCATCTCTACTTAAAATGCAGCAGAAAATTTGTAATTTGCAGTGTCCAACAAATAAAAAATATCAAAGTTGTGATAACATCTTTTCTCAGAGGTCCCTAGTTTTTTCTGATTGGTTGACGTAGAAAAATGCTTAACTGTATTCCCAAGATGCTGATACTAATAGCAGATAAATTAAAATTTCAAAAGTTTTTTTTATGTATTTAATCACTTTTCCTTTTTGCTGCACTTCCATCACAGTTAACCGCCAAATATAAAACTGCTGACTCAAATGTGACCCTGCCACTCTCGTAAAATACGCTAAATTGGGCCAATTTACTGGTATCATCTCCGATTTTGCAGCATGCACAGCCAGCATAGTCAACACACCTCCTTCTAACTTGGGTTTATATTAGTACAAAATCAGCTTCCAGCTACAGCAATCAGTTGTCACATGATTTGGGTAATACAGTATTAGGAATCCAGATAAAAAGGAATCTGCTATATCTTCATGTTTAATGGGCCACTAAAATCTTAAATACTAGTTTGTTTAAAGATAACAGTAAGTACTACATTCATATGATGTCAGGAGTGTGCCGCCATAAGAAACATTAATTAGTACCAACCTGTGTTATCTGTAGGCGTGGACTGAAGGTGATTGCTGTGCGTGATACTAGCATCCACAGACATTGCAGTGGCTACTGAAAATTTGTTGTGAGTGTTATTTGCTTTCAATACTGCATAGATTATTGCTATATTAGAGGAGAAGGTGCTGATTATTGTTTTTAACTGTGGGCTGTCACTTCCACATGTATATTCATTTATTGCACTCCTTAAACTGTGGTATATGTGACTGACCATGGCACACTACCATCTCCATTCCATTGTACAATAATTGCAGTGAAAGCAGGATAGAAGTCAATGGCATGATTGAGACACCCATTGACACACACTCCATAATGTAATTTAGTTAAAACAAATGTGCTGCATCTCTATATGTAAATGCTTCAAAAGCTTATAAGACATTTAGATATATCACATTAGGTTATGATTCAAAAAGTGTTATCTCTATGCATAGCAGACTTGGGGTATATTTATTATGCGAGCCGCCGATTCCAGGTGCTTTAAAGGCATTTTCTTCAAACGGCACTTTTATTAAAGACAGAACCCAATGGGCTTAGTCTGTAATAAAAGTGCAGTTTTAAAAAATCCCTTCAAAGCGCCTGGAATCGGTGGTTCTACAGAACAGCCACATAGTAAAAATACCCCTTTATCTTTTATAAAAGAGTTACTTTACATTTACCTATAGTCAATTAGACCATCATTTCAAAAATTACCATATGTATATTCACTGTTAACTTCTTAGTGATACATACGTTGTACATAGTAATTACGGTGTAAATAGCAAATTTATTACATTGAGCAAGCATATTTTGTAAGTAATTTTTTGTCTATAAATTGCTAAATGATTTGTTCTTCATCTTGTTTTTTTTACTGCTTCATCCCCATCAACATAGATTTTTATGGTTTGATGCTAATGGATTTTCTCTTTCGCAGGAAGGTGTGGCTCAAACAGGGTGGCAATCAAATAATCATCTGTTTTATAATGTATAAATAAATAAATGGTGAAATCCAAAACAGCGCTTCACTTTTAACAGCTGCCCGCTGGAATGATCAGTGAACCAGCTCCAACATGTTTCGACCTGAACAAGTCTTTTTCAAGGTGCACTATGCACCTTGAAAAAGACCTGTTCAGGTTGAAACATGTTGGAGCTGGTTCACTGATCATTTTATCTTATCCCTACCATTGAATGGATGTCTATTTCTGGCTGTTCTACATTGTGACCTATTGAAAGCTCTGTAGAATTATACCAACTGCCTGATTATTCTGTCTATCTGGTAGGAGTAGATATACTTTGTTTTTATATATTTTTTATTATTATATTTTTTATTTTGTGATTGTATCAATAAATTTTACTAAAGCAATATCACACTAGATACATTTTATTTGTTTTTTATCTGCTGGTGTAACACACATGACGTACACCAATGGAACATATCCATGGATAAAGATTTGATGAAAAGAAAAGACAAACTACACTTTGATGGGCTTGAAATTCATCTAACTCTTGTGAGTACCCCACCAAAGGGGGAGTCTGCATATAAAAGAAGATCTTTTGCCTCTATCTACTGGAACATAGTTATTGTTTCATGCAGTATTTGATTGTATTACACTATGTTGCTCTTTTCTCTTTGTTCTATGACATCATGAACTAATATGAGAAACAAGAATCTGAGGATTACCGTCTTACCATTTAAGTATTTTCCCTATCTGTTTTATAATGTTTATGCGTTATTCAGCATTACATGTGCCATGGCTGTTAATTTATCATCACTTACAATGTTACCTTCAATCTGCATTTCATCATCAGTGGTTATGAATTCTTTACTTCCATCACCAATTCTAATCTGACCATCGCCATCTTCATCATCATTGTGGTAAATTGTGGTAATGCTTGAAGATGTAAGTATGTGTGATCATTGGTCTGTAGAGGGCAGCATGATCACCCTCCTTATCTGTTGGATTCAACTTAATGTCTACAAAATAACAATGGTTAAAATATTGATAATGCAATTGTGGAGGATGGCCAGCTTGTGTAATGGACTGTGTTATATACCCTCCTTCTCCTGCATATAAACCGCAAATATATGTCTATTGTATGGTAACAACTGTTGTGAATAAACTGTGTGTAACGCTTCTAAGTAGGTACCTCTGGGTTTATTCCTGTAAATTTATATATGGCCTTTGTCAAATAATATTGTGTCTGATATAATTTAACAATTCACTGTGCATAGACAGATTGGGTACTTTTAAAGTTAAGTATATGATTGGCCATGTTTATTTAAATGTCTATGTTTCTGGAAATTCTATCTGATGTTCCTTAAAATGCAGCCAGGTGGGTGCCAGAGATAATAGGATACATTGATTAACCATTGGTAAAAGATAAAAGCGCACTAACTTCCTTTGTCACTGTGTGTGCATCTAAGGAAATAGAGCAACCCTATGCTCTCTATAGCTACTAGTAATATGATGTAGGTCCTAGCGCTCAACACAGTTAACCTAAAAGATGGTCAACAGTGATTGTTTAATTATCTGCATGTGTAAAATTGAAAATGGCATGTATTAATTTAATAAAGATTAGTCTTTATTTCCATATTGTAAAATTGACAAATAATTTAACAGGGGTTGTGTAATTACTGTTACACTCCAAGGTCCTAATTTCGTTACTATTTCATTTATTCGATAAATCTTTCTGAAAACAGTAGGATCTGGATATAAGTCCATCTATGACAGATCCTAACTTCTCATGATCAGAAGATTTGTAAGATAAACGTTCGTTTATCTTCAGATCATCATGATCTTGAAGGTAGAAAGACTAAATAGCTTTGTGTTTCTAAATGAAACAAAAGAAGAGTGTATCTATAGAGTGATAATTTATGTACTTGGTATCTTTAAGTTTAGCTGGAATTAATATTAACAATTAGAAACATAGAAACATATAAACATAAAATTTGATGGCAGATAAGAAGCGCTTGCCCAATCTAGTCTAACGATTGTTTTATTAACTTTTGGTATCCTCAAACCCTATTTGATCCTTTATTCTTTATAAGGATATTTTTAAGTCTATCCCAAGCATGTTTAAATTGATCTACTGTATTAGCCTCTACTACCTCTAATGGGAAGCTATTCCACTTATCCACTACTCTTTCTGTGAAATAGTTTTTCCTCAAATTTCCTCTGAACCTACTTCCCTCCAGTTTCAATGCATGTCCTTGTGTTCTTGTACTTCTCTTCCGTTGAAGAATGTTTCCCTCCTGTACCATGTTAAAACACTTGATATATTTGAAAGTTTCTATCATGTCCCTCCATTCCCTTCTTTGCTCCAAACTATACATATTAAGATCTTTTAGCCTTTCCGGGTAAGTTTAGTGCTGTAGACCATGCACCCACTTAGTTGCCCTTCTTTGTACAGTATCTAATGTATTTATATCCTACTGGAATTATGGCCTCCAGAACGGCACACAGAATTATTACTTCTTTCTTTCTACTACTGATTCCTCTCCCTATGCAACCAAGCATCTGACTTGCCTTCCTCATTGCTTTTTTATATGGCTTACCTGCCTTCAAGTCACCTGAAATAGTGACTCCTAGATCCCTTTCCTCATCAGTAGTTTCCATTATAGTGCCATTAATACTATATTTAGCCTTTGGGTAATTGAGACCCAAGTGCATGAATTTGCATATTTTGGCATTAAACTTCATTTTCCACTCTCTTGACCATTCCTCTAGTCTACCTAGATCATCAATCATTTGTTTTACCTCTCCTGGTGTGTCTACCCTGTTGCATATCGTTGTGTCCTCTTTAAAAAGGCATACTTTCCCTTCAATGCCACTTGCAATGCCTCCAATAAAGATATTAAAGTGGTAATTGACCTATGATTTTGTGTGGGTTCAGGAGATAATTTCATTATATCTTCAGTTAACCTTATGGTTTGAAAAAGGATGTGATAAACATCGCTCATGTCAGTCCAGAGACTCTGGCAACATGCAGCCTGCCCATATTAAATATCACTAGTTTATGTGTATAAAGATGGTACTATAGGAGCAGGCTGAGCAGGGATCCAAGTTCTGTTAGTCCAAGATTTCCATCATTGGTTTAATCGGCCATGTGAGATGGTATATCAAGCTGCGAGATATGGAGCTATTCCCGGACACAAGGGAGAAGAAAAGAATTGGAATCTACTTACTTTGTGTTATTGGGAACTGCTTGATTGCAGTCCTCAATGCTAAAATTCGCTATAGCTTGTTAATTCTGTGGACTTGTGAGACAGACATTGTAGCAGCTATTGTCCCTGTATTAACCAACCTTGGCTTGCTACCATGATTTTGGAATAGCTCTTAACAGTGGGTCACTTCTAGTCAAAGTGAAGAGTACTTTGACCACTCAGTGCTTGACTGGCTGCTTTTAGTAGGCAAAAATCAAGGTTACCCCCCCCTCTATTAAATTACAATGAGCCCAACCTAAAAAAAAGCATGTGCTCTTTCTAACCACTTTGGTGCTGAGGTGAATAGTGTAGCAAATTGTACCCAAATGAGTAATTTATTTGCTGCATTTGATGGTATTTCTAGTTGAACAATAGCTGAAGAGACAAAGGTGGCTTAAGCAAACACATCTCACAATATCCTGGGGGAATGGAGAGAACCATGATGGTGGAATTAAGGCTTTACGGTTCAGCCCCCACCCAACAACAGAGATAGGTGGATAGAATCCCTATAGCTAGCCTGGAGGGATTAGTTTTCCCCATCAAAAGAGAAAGATGTTTCCCTATGTATTAATCACAATTAATAAGACCCAATTAACACACATAATTGGTAAATTGATATCAAATTCTGCACCCCTCCCTATTAAATAATTAATTATTGTGCACAGTGTCACCAGGAAATGCAATTTGACACTCATAAAGCACAGTTATAAAATTAAGTATGGGGTACAATTTTGGGCAACTGTGTTTAAGACAAAGTAGGAGACATTGGGAGAGACTAAAGACGAGCTACTTTGTTAATAAAATCAATGGAGTGATTACATTTTAATTAAAAGCCTGATAAAATGGGGTAGATTCATTTTGAGGAAAAAAGGCACCTTATAAGTGACCTCAATAATGTTTGCACACACTGTATATCTAATGATAATTCAAAGACTACGTACATTGTTACATAAAACCAGTTCATTAAGTTAATACATTTTAATTGTTTTGAACCAGAGGAAGGCAAAATAAACCCACCATTTGAGAGTTGTCAATTTAGCCACACAGTGGGAATAAAACAGTTTGACTTATTTTAAATTTATTGTGTGTAAGATATGCATTTATATGCTGCACATTGTCACTAGTTTGTATGCATATGTCTGTATATAAATGATTACATTTCATTGATCATTGACTTGTGTAGAGAGGCGGAATGAGATTTGCTGGGTTTGACAAGTGTAGGATGAGTACAGTAATGATGTGTTCATGTAATTGCAACACAATTAGACCTGGACATATCCCACATCTTACTGAAAGCTACTAGAATTCTCTGAAAGTCCGTCACTAACATATAGTGCTGGACCCATATCATTAACATGCACCTTGGTTGCTGTCAACATTTAAGAGCCATTTCTTTGCTGGTACTGCAGAGTGTGCCAATACACCGTGATGACAAGTAGACTATCTGGCTGCTTCTGATTGGCTGATTGCGTATTGACCCCACTAGCTGATAGTACTTAAATCATTAGCATTGCAGCTATCTTACATCAAGTCACGGCTATATATTCCTATTACCTAATTCACATACCGATTTGGACTACTGCAGGAAAATAGATTCATATTTGATTTCTAAAGCGGAAAACATCTGATGTGGAAGTGTTTGTATTTAATCATGTTTATATTGAAAACACGATTTTCACATTAATTAAAAGCTGTCAAGACACTCGTCTCTTTTGTGTGCAAGGCACTTCATTAATTTATTATATTGTGTAAAAATAGGGTAATGCAACTTTAGCATTTACTAATAACACTGCCACATCTTGATTCTCTATGCTATTGTGGTGTATAAGTATACAAACATTTTACATACACATGCTACCTTTTTGGGCACCTTTTCCTACATATGTTTAAAGCACAAATACATCCTCCTCTATATGAGCCCTATAATGAGCAATTTGATCAGTTGAGGTTATCGATCAGGGAATTCATCTAATCGCCATGTATTAGGTCAGGAAGGATCTTTTTCTCCAATGGAGGTTAAATTGAGAGCTGTATCTGGTGGTTTTCTTATGCTTTCTCTGGATCAACACATCTTGATTTATGGAATGTCCAAGTTGTCTTCATCCTCACATTATGTTACTATATGATTTTATTTTTTGTTATTATTTGCTTTAGCATCAAATTTACAATAACACTTTAAAAGAGTATTCTTCATGTAACTATAGGTTAGCTATAATGGTTTGAAACTGGTAAAACTTACTAGTTTCATATCTTAATAATGCTTTATTTACATCTTCACAAATCGCAATGTGCTTCATCTATGACTTGGCTGTATACAATCGGTGTTGCTATCATGTTTAAAGGAACATGTTTCAAAATGTGTATGGTCAAATTAATATTCACAGTGTCTGAAGTATAATCTTTCTCTGGCTTATTCTTGCCTCTCTTAAATATTTAGCTTGAAATTTTCAATTTATTAAGTGTACTACGTGTGTTGCAATTTCATTTTTTTTTTTACATTTTATAGCATGTCTCATTGTAGTTTCCCATAAAATCACTGAAATGTTTTATTTAACTAAATATTTCTATTCATAAATATAACTTATACAATTTAGGTGGCAAACTATACAGGCCCATCAATATAATTACAGATATATTGTGAATGTAAAAATGATCCCACATTGGTAAGTAATGCTTCGGTGTGAGCCTGGTTGCTTAGCAACACATTTACACTGTGAACATATCCAGGAGCTTCATAACTTAATTACTCACTTTGACAGCCCCACTGAGTTATGAGCAACTGAGCAACTCAGCAACTCCACCGAGAATCGCGTCAAATGACGCGATTCTCAGTGAATTCCGGGATGCAGGAGAAATACCAGCTCTCGCGGGAGCCCGGGAGACTGACCTGAATTTCGGGAGTCTCCCGGACTTTCCGGGAGAGTTGGCATGTATGTAATAGATGAGTGAGAATCAAACCATAACTTGATTGTTGTTGTGTGCTTCTCTGTCTGTATCCAGGTATTAGAGCTCATTTTCTATTTTCTGCACAGTGTCAGCACCAATTGATATGCAAGACTGACACCTTGATTTCGGCAATTATGGTTGTGGCCTGTCATGCAGAGGTGTGGCTGTTTGCATGGTTTCAGTATATCTTCTGCACCTTCAAAACACTTATCATTTGCAGCATGGAGGCAGTGGAACCTTGCTATCTTCACAGATGGCTATATACCCTGTTAATGAGATGGTCTTTTCCTGTACCTTCACCAACTCCCATGACACTCATTACCTGGAGCTGGACACACAGTTCTACAGTCTTTTGAAGTTGTGCATTGTACATCTTAAACATCCCAAACATTATTCAAAGCAGAGGTTGCATCAATTCTATTTTCTTTCGTGGCCATCTTTGTCAAAGCAATGAGAGCACATATAATTTGCTCTTACTTGCTTGTACAGAATACTTTGCTCAGCAATGAACAGTCTATTTGGGTGTGGTGTCTCAATGACTGAAGGTAGGAATGTCTACTTTACCTAACACCCTCCTCATGTATTATAGGCAGTGGAATACATTACCATATAGTCAGGTTTCTTTATCCTTTTTACAATATTTCTATGTGTCATCTATTTCATAAAATAAAATTAGTATTTATCTTACAACAATTTATATCTATTGGTTCCATTTATTGCCTACAAGAGTTTAACAAATATTATTTGAACTGAGTTGTAGTGGTTATGGCCACATCCTTACAATGCAATGCAATGAATATGATTATGCTTCATACAGAAACTCAATATATTTCAAGAATTGTTTTCAATGTGCATTCCCATATGACATTAAAAAATATGCATATAAATACAATTGAATTACCCATATGTGTTAAAATGACTTCTGTTAGACTTGGTACAGTCTAGATAAACAGATAAGATTCTTACATTTAGGGTTTTCTGTAGGATGGTGGTTTAGCTGTTTATTAGCTCTTTGAACACTTACATTATGTTTTTTTTAAAAAAATACTCCTCTCCTGCTACGTGTTTGTAAAATGTTATGATTAATCTACAAATACCTATGTGTAGTTTAGGTTTATATAATATATATTTCCTCTAATTATGTTAGCATTTTTGTAAGTACATTTAATAACATTTTTCTTACAGTGTTAATATAAAAATATATTACGGTAGTCACTTTGAAAATTACTTTTCTGTTAAGCAATTTATGTGTGCACATAAGATATACCCTATACTAATACCCAGAATGAATATTGCCAATCGATGGCAACTGCAAAAGAAGATTGTTAGAGGATGTAGATTTCCTATACAATTCAATCAATAATATTGTGCTGTGGGAGGAAATTTAATAAAAATGTTTGCCTCCAGCTCCAGCCACCTAGCTTTTACAGGGAACATTGCTGTTTTCTGCATTTATAGATGACTTACCGACAGTCTGTAAATCCGTTTTTATCCATTCTATCCATATATATGTTATTAACATGTATGCACGCAGCTCAAACATCTGTGGCTTTAAAAATGATTTCTCTCAAATGGAACATTGGATAACTAAAAACAATGTTTGCAGTTTAAGGGCCTGAGTCATTAAGGAGAGAAAATAAAAAAAAAGGAGTGACTTTGCACCAGGGAAAAACCATGTTGCATTGGAGGGGGAGGTAAATTTAAAATGTGGGGACAGATTTATAATTGGGGCAGAGCATGTCCTAGATCAACTTTAAATTCCAGTTTAAAAATAAAGTTATCAAGTATTTGTATGCTACATGTACAAGCAGCCAGTATTTTCCTTATGTGAAAAATAATAAACTTATTTACACCCCTTGAAATGTAACGTGGTTTGTCCAGGACAACATTTACTTCTTTTTTTGCCTTGCTCTCCTTAATGACTCAGACCCTAAGTGTTTTGTTATATGAGTGGTACGCTATAAGAAACCTACGACCAATAATTTTGTATTAGTGAGATCTGATCCCTGTAATGTATTTGTATTTTATGATTGTTTGGTCAATATTACATATCTTTGAAATACTTTGGAGGGGACAGTTTTGTCCAAAATTGTTTATTGGGAGCTATGTACATCAAGTGCAATATATTAGATGTATCTATTTGCGTTTACCTCTTGTGCGATCGGTCTGCTAATTCATGCAAGCTGGGACTTGCATTGTTCCTTATTCAGCCTCAAACTCTCTGATAGATCTTAATCAACATACAAAGTGTTATTGCATTGGTGGGCGCTCTGCTATACATAAATCTAACACAAAAAAATAAACAAATATATAAAATAAAAGTAAACGTATATAAATAGAAATATTTCAAGTAAATGTGAATGTTCCTTAAAAATAGTAAATTCATCCAGATTGAAGATACCCACATTTCTTATGCAAAGATGTGCTGTTTTATCCAGGTATGGATTCAACAGAAAATGTAAAATAAATAAGAAATGATAAAATAGTGTAGTATTTTGTGTTGCTACTCATTAATAAGGGCCCGGGTGAACTGCTTTGCAAGTTTGGTAAGGCAGATTTCCTCTGATGTAAAAAAGACATGCAGGTATCTTCACTCTACTTTAAAAATAGATACATAATAAATAAATAATTTAAATGTATCAAAATTACTTATAGAAAAAAAGTATATTCCATCTCTTAAAAGTTTTATTTCTTCTTGGGAGAGTATAATGGAAGACAAATGTCTAATATTTAATTCACTTTGTATTTGAATTGAATTTTTTGCTCATCTATGAATGCTCTCAAGTGCTTCTGTGTCTTTCTCATACACCGATGTGCAAAAATTGTGTCTTGCAAGTGATTTATACAAAGACAAAATTACATTTCTTCCTAATGCATCTATTTTTATGCATCCTATTATTTTATTAGCTCTTGCAGCAGCTATCTGACACTAGGTTCTACTGCTCACTTTATTGTCTACTTAAATCTTTTATTATCTACGTAAGACTTTTTCCTTCTCAGATCTCTCCATTTCTCTATCCTCAATCTGATCCTCTTGTTATCTGCTCCGAAATATTACTGAGAATATAGCAAACCATACATAATATTATAACATTTGAATGACTTTTTAATACAGTGACATTTGGAAATCTGTGATTGGTAAGCTGCGGTACAAACCATAGTCAGCTGTTACTATACTGACACTTCTCTTGGGAGAGCTGGCAATGGTGTATATACAATTTCCCCCTTAGACTAAATATGTCATGTGTCTTGCCTATAAAACAAAGCATTATCTTAGTTTATCACTAACTGTTCTGCCAAGATCACACAAAGCATAAAGACTCACATAGCATTACCATTGTCACGGTCGTCTGAATGTCTTGATCCGATTCGGGACCCTTGGGACTAGCTGGAGCATGAGTGAAACAGAACTTAGCAGCCTGGATGATCTTTTTGCTCATTGTAGAATATAGCAGAGGAATGAGCAGTCTAGAAATGTTGACAGGAACACTGCACTTGTAATGCAGTCAGGAACAGTGCACTTTGTAATTCTGACAGGAACACTGCACTTGTAATGCAGTCAGGAACACTGCACTTGTAATGCAGTCAGGAACACTGCACTTGTAATGCAGACAGGAACACTGCACTTGTAATGCAGTCAGGAACACTGAAGCCAAGAACTATCCTCTGGAGAGAAGTGTGTTGTTCTGGCAATGAACAGATCACAGCAGCAGGTTTAAATAGGATGTCCCAAACAACTATTGGCTGATCAGTTCATGTGATCACAGCTTCTGAATCTGGTTGGTTTGGAATGATCACCTGACTGCATCCAAGATGGCCGCGCCCATGCAGCAGGACAAACAGTATGTGTTTGTTTACAAATGAAGGTGTGGAGAACGGGAATGCTGCAGATGACCAGAAGGGACCCAGGTAGCCGTGATATGACAGCGGCGGATGAGGTAAGTGCGGCTAAGATCCCGATTTGTGACAGTACCCCCTCCCTTACGAGTGGCCACTGGACACTTAGATTGGGGCTTAGTTGGAAACTTGCGGTGAAATTTTTTGATGAGAGATGGAGCGTGAACATCAGAAGCTTTGATCCAGGCCCTCTCTTCTGGACTATAGCCTTTCCAGTCGACTAGATATTGTAAGGTTTTATGTCGAAACCGAGAGTCCAAGATCTCTTTAATTTCATATTCGTCACCATGTTCAGTCTGCACTTCAGGAGAAACCAGTTTGGGTGTATAAAACCGATTTAGCACCAGTGGTTTCAAGAGAGAGATATGGAAGGTGTTGGGTACCCTGAGGTAAGATGGTAGATGTAATTTGTAGGACACTGGATTGATGACTCGGTAGACGTTAAACGGTCCAATAAATCGAGGAGCGAATTTCATAGATGGAACTCTGAGGCGTAGATTGCGAGTAGACAGCCAGACTCTGTCTCCGGGTTTCAAGCTTGGAATGGCTCGTCGCTTTTTGTCGGCCTGAATTTTGTAGCGTTGGGACGCTTTAAGTAGAGATTCCCGTACCTGGCGCCAGTGGCCTGAAAAATTCTTTAGGAAAACTTCAGAGGCAGGTACTGAGGCTGTAGGAAGTGGAGTAAACAAGGGTACCCTGGGGTGTAGGCCATAGACCGTATGAAATGGAGTGCAAGCAGAGGATTCGTGATAATGATTATTATGAGCAAATTCTGCCCAAGGAAGCAGATTTACCCAGTCGTCTTGAGAAGAGGATATGTACAAACGGAGAAATGTTTCTAGGTCTTGATTAACTCTTTCCGTTTGCCAGTTGGATTGGGGATGATAGGCCGAAGAGAAGTTTAGTTTGATCTGTAGTGCTTGGCACAAGGATTTCCAGAATTTCGCCACAAACTGAACTCCTCTATCTGAGACGATTTCTTCAGGACACCCATGCAAACGGAAGATCTCCTTTATAAATTGCTGAGCCAGGATAGGTGCTGATGGGAGTCCACGGAGAGGAACAAAATGCGCCATTTTAGAGAATCGGTCAACGATGACCCAGATGGTATTGAAATTATTAGAATTGGGCAAATCGGAAACAAAGTCCATAGAAATATGGGTCCAGGGTTTGGTGGGAATAGGCAGAGGCAAAAGTTGACCAGCTGAAGATTGTCTTAAACTTTTATGTTGGGCACAGCTGCCACATGCGGAAACAAATTGCTGAACATCCTGATGAAGCGTAGGCCACCAGTAGCTTCTCAATATGAAAGATTGAGTTTTGCGGATGCCAGCATGACCGGCAAATCTGGAACAATGTGCCCATTGGAGCAATTTTTTACGCAGATTCTCAGGAACAAAAGTTTTCCCCTGGGGAGGTGTATTGTCGGGTCTACTGACTGCGATGCTGAGTGGGCTGATAATAGGCCGTGGATCCACAATGATGGAATCTTCTTCTTTTACCATAGAACGTGACAGAGCATCGGCCTTGCGATTTTTGGAACCGGGACGGAAGGTGACATGGATATCAAATCGAGAAAAGAATAGTGCCCATCGGGCCTGACGTGGATTCATGCACTGTGCAGTTTTAAGGTAGAGCAGATTCTTGTGATCCGTGTATATTGTGACAGGATAACGAGCTCCCTCAAGTAAATGTCTCCACTCTTCAAGCGCCAATTTGATGGCAAGCAGCTCTTTGTCCCCTATGGCATAATTTCGTTCAGCTGGTAAAAATTTTCGGGAGAAGAACCCGCAGGGATGCCATTGCTCATCAGCTGGTTTTTGGGAGAGAACTGCCCCTACTCCGACAGATGAGGCATCAACTTCCAAGTAGAATGGACAGGTTAAATCTGGTTGCCTCAGTATGGGAGCAGAAATAAATGCTTGTTTCAGAAGTTGAAAAGCAGATTGGGCTTCTTCAGACCACTTGGCAGGATTAGCTCCTTTTTTGGTGAGGGCGGTGAGTGGTGCTACTACAGTAGAGTAGCCACGAATAAATTTTCAAAAGTAGTTAGCAAATCCCAGAAATCGCTGTACTGCCTTTAGTGTAGATGGTTGAGGCCAGTTAAGAATAGCTTGCACCTTCTCTGGGTCCATACGGAGACCGGTGCCCGAGATGATATACCCCAAGAATGGAATGGATTCAACTTCGAAGGTGCATTTTTCAAGCTTGCAATACAGTTTATTCGTTCTGAGACGGCTGAGGACCTCTTTAACATGTCTGCGATGGGACTGGATATCAGAGGAGAAAACGAGGATATCGTCCAAATATACCACAATAGTATGGTGCAGTAAGTCCCGAAAGATTTTGTTTATGAAATTCTGAAAAACCGCTGGGGCATTGCTCAGACCGAATGGCATGACAAGATATTCGTAGTGCCCATCCCTGGTGTTAAAGGCGGTTTTCCATTCATCGCCACGCCTGATACGGATCAAATTGTAGGCCCCGCGGAGATCCAACTTCATAAATATTTGTGCACCTTTGACTCTGTCAAATAACTCTGTGATTAGGGGCAGAGGATACCGGTTCTTGATGGTAATGTCGTTGAGACCTCGGTAATCGATGCAGGGACGTAATCCACCATCTTTTTTTTATACAAAAAAGAACCCGGCTCCTGCCGGTGAAGAGGATGGGCGAATAAAGCCCCTTTCCAAGTTCTCTTTTACATATTCAGACATAGATTTTGTCTCAGGGATAGAAAGAGGGTAGACTCTGCCACGCAGTGGGGTTTTACCCGGAACAAGATCAATGGGACAGTCCCAATCCCGATGAGGTGGTAGAGTTTCAGCAGCCTGCTTACTGAAAACGTCTGTGAACTCTTGGTAGGCAGAAGGAACTGGCAAAACTTCCTTATCAGAGGTGGAGCAATGTGGAAGAACACGTTGTAAACAGGACCCGAAACAAGTTGGAGCCCACGCCAGGATTTGTGGAGTCGACCAGTCAATATGGGGGTTATGCGTTTGAAGCCATGGAAACCCGAGAACCACAGGGCTAGTGGCTTCTGGGATGACCAAAAAGGTAAGAGACTCGGAATGCAGAACTCCTATTTGGAGCGTCACTGGAGAAGTCTGATGCGTAATGGTACCCCCTGGAATACGGCTACCGTCAACCGCAGAGAGAAAGATGGTCACTGGAATTTTCTCTAGTGGAATGGCTAGTTCAGCAGCTAATCTGGCAGACATGAAATTCCCAGCTGCTCCAGAATCCAGCAGGGCTGAAATGTATTGGGAGCCTTGAGCGTGTTTCAGAGTGACTGGGATAATACAGTCCTTGCCTTGTGGGGAGCGAAGAGTCACTCCTTGGCTCACTTCCTCATCGTCAGCTAGGAGGTTGTGTTTACCCGGCTTACGAGGACAATGATGTAACAGATGTCCGGAACTGGCACAGTATAAGCAAAGTTTCTCTCTAACTCGCCGTTCTCGCTCGGTGGGTAAAAGACGTGCTTTGTCTAATTGCATGGGTCCTTCAGGGAAAGGAGATGGTACACGGACCCGTTGAATAGGGTGGAACTTGGGGTGTTTCAGCTTCCTCTTTTCTAGAGCTCTTTCTCTGAACCGAAGACCAACCCGATTGCAGGTGGTAATCAATTGGTCTAGCGTTGTAGGTAAGTCCCGAGACGCTAATACATCCTTAATGTGGTCAGACAGGCCCTGCTAGAAAACCGCAACAAGAGCATCGTTATTCCAAGATAGTTCAGAGGAAAGTGTTTGAAATTGAACGGCATATTGGCCCACAGACTGCTGCCCTTGCCGAAGGCGCAGAATATCTAAAGCGGCTGACGTTGTTCTTCCAGGCTCGTCGAATATTCTGCGGAAGGTAGACAGGAAGCTATCAATATCAAATAAAATTGGGTCAGATTTTTCCCAGAGCGGTGATGCCCATGCCAGAGCTTGCCCTGATAGTAGCGAAACAATATAAGCAGTTTTGGTACGTGCAGTGGGGAAATTTCCGGGTTGTAATTCAAAGTGTATACTACACTGGTTGAGAAACCCGCGGCAATTCTTCGGATCGCCATTGTATTTAGCTGGCGTGGGAAGATGGAGTCTGGATGAAGTAAGTAGTGAAGCAGGTATTACTGGCTCAGGCAGAGTATGGGATGGTTGACTGCGGAATAACTGCAAGGTATCCATACGTGTAGAAACATCCTGCAGCAATCTCAAAATTTGCCCCTGGTTAGTTTCTTGTCTCTCAATGCGTTCAGCTAATATTTGGACAGAGTCCTCCCTCGGGGTATGTTCCCCTAGCGGATCCATTAGGCCAGAACAAACTGTCACGGTCGTCTGAATGTCTTGATCCGATTCGGGACCCTTGGGACTAGCTGGAGCATGAGTGAAACAGAACTTAGCAGCCTGGATGATCTTTTTGCTCATTGTAGAATATAGCAGAGGAATGAGCAGTCTAGAAATGTTGACAGGAACACTGCACTTGTAATGCAGTCAGGAACAGTGCACTTTGTAATTCTGACAGGAACACTGCACTTGTAATGCAGTCAGGAACACTGCACTTGTAATGCAGTCAGGAACACTGCACTTGCAATGCAGACAGGAACACTGCACTTGTAATGCAGTCAGGAACACTGAAGCCAAGAACTATCCTCTGGAGAGAAGTGTGTTGTTCTGGCAATGAACAGATCACAGCAGCAGGTTTAAATAGGATGTCCCAAACAACTATTGGCTGATCAGTTCATGTAATCACAGCTTCTGAATCTGGTTGGTTTGGAATGATCACCTGACTGCATCCAAGATGGCCGCGCCCATGCAGCAGGACAAACAGTATGTGTTTGTTTACAAATGAAGGTGTGGAGAACGGGAATGCTGCAGATGACCAGAAGGGACCCAGGTAGCCGTGATATGACAGCGGCGGATGAGGTAAGTGAGGCCAAGATCCCGATTTGTGACAACCATACTCGATGAGACGGTCTACAATAGGGATTGTATGTCAATGTGAGTGGCTAAAAGTGGATGCCACAATGTGTAAGGAATGTGGATGCTATCGGAGGAGAGGTATTGTAAAACTTTTCCTTGTTTGCAAGAATTTACATTAATACATACACATAGGGCTAGATTTACTAAGCTGCGGGTTTGAAAAAGTGGGGATGTTGCCTATAGCAACCAATCAGATTCTAGCTGTCATTTTGTAGAATGTACTAAATAAATGAAAGCTAGAATCTGATTGGTTGCTATAGGCAACATCCCCACTTTTTCAAACCCGCAGCTCAGTAAATCTAGCCCATAGTTGTTAGTCTTGAACAACAAACATCACACAAACCTCTAGCTATGTGGCCCTTTGATTTATCTAAAGATGTATAGACAAAGTGGAGTAGTTCTGGAACCTAGTTATTATGAGTACTAACTAATCATATGATGAGTGAAATGAACCATAAATAACGGTCAATAGAAATATAAAAAATTGTGGAAAAATCCCCTTATATTTTTAACAGCTTTATCTCAAAATTGGTTAACTGTTTAAAATTTTGCTCCCATAAAAGTCCCTTATCAATATCTATCTGCGTTCTAATTTTCATACAGATGAATCTTAGTATTCCAAATGTATTAACATTTGAATGTGGGGGTTATAAGTAAAAGGCTCAGGTAAACCATAACTATGCTGATAGTGACCACTATAAGTATTATATACTGAATACAATAACTTTTATTTCAGATTTAGACGTCCAGTTTTTTAACTGATATGCGATGATTGGACAACTTCATCAAACTGATATCACATGAAAGTGTTTTTTAGTTGTTATTTTCAAATTCATTTAAACATGGAAATATTTCATGTTTTAAACAGAAACTTTACTACCTGGCTTTTAATACTTTTAATACTTTTTATACATTAAATGCCGACTATCGTACCAATTGTACTGTGTGCTCTTGGGCCCATTTAGTAAGTTCCCGAGGCTTTGCCCCTAAGGCATCGTTAGAGGGATACAAAATGACAGTTTTGGGTAAGGAAGCAAGTCCTTTAAACAAATAACAGAGAAATGTTCTCTTTTATCTAGATGTTTTCTCATACATTTATTCTGCCCTAAAAAGTAACCTGTGGGTAATGTTATGATGAGACCTTAAGGCTATTGTGTAGTGATAATTAGCCACATAAATCCACCTATATATAGTAAGTAATAAAAGATCTTGGCATATATTCCATTGATTTATAGAAAACAGTTACATGTTTAAAGACATTGATATTGTACCATATCAATACAATTCAATTAGTAAGCTCAAAACATAATATCCATATGTAAATGTATTTTGGAGGCAAAACAAGCAAAATGCAAATTAAATCCTTGGCATGTTTTTATACAGTGCTGAAAACCCTGATACACGTAAATAACACATGTCACATCTGTGTAACAGATGGATAACGCTGTTTACATAATTTCCCCCAGCTATTTTCTGCCGCAGAAGTAAATCTTTTAATTTCCATTTGCTTTATCCAGATCCAGTGAGTTTGTCAATAGTTCAGAGTGCAGTAAAATTACATTTACACCTTGAGATAACTGAGCTGTCAACCAAGTATGTAAAGATTATAGCAATTACCAAGATGGATTATCTGAAATGTTGTGATCATTGGCATTAAAAACGAATGGTAATTTGGTTGTATTCCAATGTTGTTCATTATAATAATTAATTATAGGCTATTTAAAAACAAATAACTCCAATAGGTTTACTATACAGTACAGGATAAAAAAAACCACATAAAAATGCTGCGATATGTCCTTGGAAAGGAAAAAGTATCTACAGTACATATTATATTCTACTATATTATATTCTAATACTCTGCATACAGTATACCTGTAAATGGACTTTTGTCATTTGCCCTAAACTCCATCTTTTAATTTACATCTCTTTGTCAATATCGTAATTATTTAGCTTAATAAAATTCTAGCCACCACTCACCTGCTTCACTAAGACCTAACAAGTAGAAATCAGTTAGATCTCAACTGTTCCCAACTTTATCATCTCTGATAAATGAAGACCAATTTATCATACTCTGCAGCCACATCGCAGTAAGTGCAATGTAAGTTACTGCAATGCGGCTGCCATCGGTGATGTGTGCTTTTTAACCACTTCATGACTGCTGGTATTTTTCCAATTTTCCCTTGTAGTATCCCACTGCTCATATATGGCAGGTGAGAGTAGACTTTAATCCCTGCTGCCCTATATAGGCTGAATAAGGGATGCCAGACACTATCAATGGAGCAGCTGGCCATTAGTTCCCTGTCAAGCGATTGCTGTGGTAATGAATCACAGACTGCACATTATAGAAACAAGCTTTTGCTATTGTAGACCCTTTTACTTTAGTATGGTGGTGTACCTGACATATGCCTACCTTTTCTTCTCTCTTAAGTTTTAACATGTAAAATGGTTCCTGGACATTCAAGTTTAGCACCCAGTTGAGTAGTTGTATTGACACAGGTTTTATAGTGTAATACAAATCACAGATATTTGAACAATGAGCATCAGACCACCTCTCTATGACAGCACACTGTTTTATTTACTCATCCTGCATGTCGCTCACTGAAACCCAGAACCAATCTTTTGGATTGCATGTTAAATTGTCTCTTAGATACATCTCATTACCCCGACAGCCTTGGTGCTCTCTCCCCTCAACTAACGGCAAAGTAAAAAATATCCCAAATAGCTTGAACTTGAATGTGACTCATTCAGGGTGACATAAGCATTTAAGGGGAATGGAACAGTCAGTTCAAAGGGGTCACATCATCATTCCAGATATTTCTAATTTAAACATCTTTTCTTGAGGACCCACCCAAGACTCCAATAGGTCTCCCTATTTTCAGCACAGCTATAACCTATGTAAATTGGATCTAATAATAACTAGTGAAATAATTATTACTAGATGTATTGTGCATGGATGTATTAGAATTGCTTTGCATGGGAAGCCCAGATATGGTTCATGAATTACTCCATATGATTCCAGGACCCACCATTGGGCTCTTTGGCTGCAATTGACAGTGGCTTGTCCAGGGTTGCAGTCAATCATCAGATTTTCTGGTACCATTTCTATATAGCACTAATTTAATAAGGCGTACCACACATATACAGAAAAGGGTTTCTATTATGGAATAACATATGTAGACCAGGGTATACAGCTCAAAAATGAGCAGTTTAATGCTGATATTTTGTGAGCTTATAATGGAAAATTTGCCAAAGTAAGAATGAGACAAGTCATTTAAATTAGGGATGCTCACTGGCCCCGTATTTTGGTATTGGTTTTGGATCTGTATTCATTTTATGTTTTGGTTTTGGCAAAACTGCCCTCATGTGTTTTGGCTTTAGACCTGTATTATTTTTTAAAAAATTGCTAAAATGTGCTAAAATCACATAATTTGGCTTATTTTTGTTCCTACATTATTATTAACCTCTTTACCACTAATTTCCAGTAAATTTTGACAACCTCACAGGTTACAGGTCACAGTATTATTTTTATCCAGTTTTGGCCAAAGACTGCAGCAAGCTGAGTGGTTACTAAGCAACAGTGCAGTGACAGAGCAACGGCACAAACACATGGAAGTTTATAGCACATCAAGGAAACATTGCCACACAGCAGTGCCAGAAAAGAAAAGTGGTACAAGATGGAATTATCCTTGAGCCCTTCCACCCACCCTTATGTTGGAAATTGAAAAGGTCATGTACAGTTTAATAGACCAATTACTTCAGCGACAAGGAGTGCCACTTTTGTGGCTGAAGTGCTTGGTTTGTTTGGGCCCCACAAAACAAGCTAAAAATGGGTTTAATGCAGCTAAGCTAACAGCGCTGTCAATGACATCTACAGTAGCAAGATGTTGTTGTCCTCATCCTCATCCACATCCTCACCCTCACCCGTGTGTACATCTTCCTCACACAATTTTAATTCATCCCCGCTGGAATCCACCATTACAGAAGTCTTGATATAGTTGTCGGTAAAGGCCTTCCTCATGGAATTTGTAGTTCATTTTGATGAACATCATCTTTTCCACATTTTTAGGAAGTAGCCTCCGACGCCGATCTCTGACAAGGTTCCCGGCTGTGCTGAAAACTTTTTCTGAGTACACACTGGAAGGTGGGCAGCTTAGGTTTTGCAAAGCAAGTTTGTACATGGGTCTCCAAATTGCCTTTTTTACCTCCCAGTATATAAAGGGACTGTCTGACATATCTATTTGTATGCGGTCATTAAAATAATCCTCCACCATTCTTTGGATGTTGCTAATAGGAGCAGGTGGAGTTACGGCAGAGGTGTCATGAATTTTGGGCAATTCTTTTAGACCAGACCAGATGTCAAAATGTTGTGCTGACTCATGTGCACCATTGGGTCTCTTGGTAAAGCTGTTTTGCAAAGCACATGTGAGTTTATAGCACATCTATGAAACATTGCCACACAGCAGTGGCAGAAAAGGAAAGTGGTGCAAGATGGAATTGTCCTTGGGCCCTCCAACCGTTATGTTGGATATTAAGAAGGACATGTACAGTTTAAAAAACCAAGCACTTCAGCGACAAGGACTGCCAAATTTGTGACTGCAGTGTTTGGACTGCTTGGGCCCCCACAAAACAAGCTACCAATTGCCTTAATGCAGCTAAGCTAAAAGTGTTGTCAATAAACTCTAAGACTGCAGCAAGCTGGATAGTTACTAATCGATAGAGCAATGGAACAAACACACAGCAGTTCATAGCACATCTAGGAAACAATGCCACACAGCAGTACAGAAAAGAAAAGTGGTGCAAGATGGAATTGTCCTTGGGCACTCCCACCAACCATTATGTTGGATTGACATAATATGATTGATGGGCATCAGACTAGACAAGGTTATAAAGTCGACAATATAATGACATCAACATTATTATTAGAACAACAAGTGAAATGTAGAGAGTATTTATTAGGTTGACAATTCAAATGAACACAGTATTATCCCTAACTCTAACCCTGTCCCTATTCCTAGACCTGTCACTATCCCTATCCCTGTCCCTTTCCCTATCTCTAGACATGTCCCTATTCCTAAACCTATCCCTATCCCTAGGTCTTTACCTATCTCTATCCCGTGTGCCTAGACCTGTCCTTAACCATATCCCTAGCCCTATAATAATGCTGTCCACATTTAAGTAGTCTACCTAATCATACTGTTCACCGTATGAATTGCGACCTAATAATACTGTTGACACTTGAATTGTCAACTGTTACACAAGCTGATAGACCAAGGCCAAAATGTCGAACAGTGCAAGATGGAATTGTCCTTGGGCCCACCCTCCCACCCAGATACTAAAAAGGTTTAACAAACTCACACAGAAACAGAAAGGGTAGTAGGTACACTTTAACAAACCAAGCACTTCAGCGACAAGGACTGCCACTTTTGTAGCTGAAGTGGTTGGTTTGTTTGGGCCCAAAAAACACAAACTACCAATGGGCTTAAGGCAGCTAAGCTAACAATGTTGTCAATCAACTCTACAGTGGCAAGTCATGCACCAGTGGAAGCAGTTCTTAGCAGTGAAAAGAAGAAGTCCATTGTCATGCCTGTGCATAAGACCACAAAATCCACCTCTCATGTGTGAGAATGATTTTTACCTAAATCCTGACAACAGTTGTCTATCCATTTGTAGCGCTTGTAAAACCACAGTCAGTAGAGGTATGGACCTAAACAATATAGGAACCTCATCCA
Organism: Mixophyes fleayi; assembly: GCF_038048845.1. Taxonomy (NCBI): domain Eukaryota; kingdom Metazoa; phylum Chordata; class Amphibia; order Anura; family Limnodynastidae; genus Mixophyes; species Mixophyes fleayi. The sequence continues at coordinate 298,637,818 of NC_134405.1, read as the reverse complement.
TGATAGGCCATTTGAAGCAAGTTCATGACAAGATCTTGGGAAAATCAAAAACTTATGTTAAAAAAATAACAAAAAAAAGTCGAGCATCAGCTAGCTCCCTTCTCTCAGCTTGATCCCAGCACCTGCAATCTACACCGCTAAGCCCTTTATCATCAATATCCTCACTAGTGATTAGTGTTGGTCCTGCATCCAAGTTGCTAAGAATATTTGACTCTTCCCCTATCGAGGATTCCTCAGAAAAATCCCTGAGTGTTAGGCCTGCTGCTGCTGCTGCTCCTGCTGCTGGGGGTGGATCTTCATCCCAGAAGCTGACCAAAAATAAGATTATTAGTAGTTTAAAACAACAATTGTCTGTTAAACAATCGTTTGCAGGAGGAAGCAAGTAGGACAGCGGATTACAGCTGTCATCCAGTCACACAGCGGATACTAGCGACTATGCTAGTATTTAATCGACATCCAATTTCCACCATTAATGCAGTAGGTTTTAGACAGTTAAATGAGGTCCTGAGTCCCTGTTACTAAATTCCATCTCGACACCATTTTACTAGACAAGCAATGCCTCACCTGTACTAGGAGGTTACAAAAAACAAAATTATTGCGCTACAAAATGCCATTCTACCCACTGTACACTTAACCTCAGATATGTGGACAAGGGGAAGTGAGCAAAGTAAAGTAAAGTTTATATGACTGTGACAGCCCACTTTCAGAGGCAGATTACTCTGTGTATCACTGGCTTCACTAAGAGGCATACCGCTGACAACCTGTTTAAAAAAACTAAGGAATGTCATTGCCACACGGCTTATCCCGCTTCGACTCTCTTCAGGATATGTGATTTCTGATAACGCCACCAATATTGCGAGAGCATTACAGCGGAGTGAATTCCAGTGACATGCAGGTGATGCTGTCTGTGTCCCAAAATATTTCAACATTTTTGGCATGTAGGAGATTCTAGCAGGTGCAAGAAAAATTGAATTTGCCCTGCCACCAACTTAATCAAGAGGTGGTAACAAGGTGGAATAACACCGTTTATATGCTTCTTAGGATGGAGGAACAGCTAAAAGGTATCCACGCCTACTCAACAAGCCATGACATTGGGAAAGGAAGGGGAATGTACATTAGTCCAGCGCAGTGGAGAATACTTTCTGTGTTGTGCAAGGTGTTTAAACCATTCAAGGTAGTCACCTATGAAGTGAGTTCAGACACTGCTAGCTTAAGTCAAGTGATACCCCTAATTAGCCTTTTGGAATAGCAGCTCGAGAAATTAAAGGAGGAAATGAAACCAATCAATTCCGCTAAGTATGTCAGACTTGTAGATCAAGTACTTTATTCGCTTCACCAGGATCCTAGAGTTATCAACATCTTGAAATAGGATCACTACATTTTGGGGACTATGCTTGATCCTATGTTTAAGAGCTGTGTTCTCTTTCTTTCCAACTGATCCAGATCTCAAGAGATACAATGCGCTCCTGGTGAGCAAGTTGACAGCTCAAGTGGTACGTGACATGACTATGACTCCTCCTTGAGTTTCTCAGGCACATGCTGCTAGGAAAAAACTTAGCTTTCCCAAGAGACTTAGTAGTGATGCACAAGAGTCAGCACAACATTTTGACATCTGGTTTGGTCTAAAAGAATTGCCCAAAAATCATGACAGTTTTGCTGTAAAATGAACTACAAATTCCACGAATAAGGCCATTACCGGCAATTACATCAAAGTACAGAGACTTCTGTAATGGTGGATTGCAGCGGGATGAATTAATATTGTGTGAGAATGATGTACACACTGATGAGGGTGAGGATGGGAATGATGACAGTGTTGATTGCAGGTGCTGGAAACTAGCTGAGAGAAGAGAGCTAGCTGATGCTGGATTACATGTTGTTATTTTGGGTAGAATGGCATGTTGGCAATTTTAAGTTTTTCTACAGTCAACTTTCCCTTTATTAGAGAGGTGTTTTTTTTCTTTGCCAATGTAAAAGCTTGATTTTTGATTTTCAGTTTCCCTGACTTAAACCCACTATGCCCTTGAGCATAGGCTTTAGTAGATGACGTAGAAGGACTAGTATCGTCATGACTGGTGCCGGCAGCTGGTTGGTGCTCCTGCTCTTCTGTCAACTGATCATGATCCATATCGATGGCACTGAGCACTGGCAATGGAGACTGGAGAGAGACAGGAACACTGATAGCCCTTTTGTTTCAGTGTGAGCAATGGCACTGAGCACTGGCACTGGAGACTGGAGAGAGACAGGAACACTGCTAGCCCTTATGTTTCTGTGTTAGCAATGGCACTGAACACTGGCACTGGAGTCTAGACATTGACAAGAACACTGCTACCCCTTCTGGTTTTGTGTGAGCAATGATACTGGAGAATGGCAAGTGACAAGAACATTGCTACCACTTCTGTTTTTGTGTGCGCAATTGCACTGTACAATGGCACTGGAGACTGACAAGAACAGTGATACCCCCTTCATTTCCGTGTGAGCAATGGAACTGTACAATGATGCTGGAGACCAGAGAGTGACAAGAACACTGCTACTCCTGTTTCTACATGAGCAATGGCACAGAACAATGGCACTGGAGACTGACAAGGACACTGCTACACCTTCTGTTTCTGTGTGAGCAATGGCATTGTACAATGGCACTGGAGACTGAAAATTACAAGAACACTCTTATCCCTTCTGTTTCTGTGTGAGCAATGGCACTGTGCAATGTCACTGGACACTGAAGAGTGACAAGAACACTGCTACCCCTCCTGTTTCTGTGTGAGAATTGGCGCTGACCAATGGCACTGGAGAGTGACAAGAACACTGCTATTCCTCTTTCTGTGTGAGCAATGGCACTGTGCAATGTTACTGGAGACTCTGAAATGAACACTGCTATCCCCCCTGTGTCTGTCTGAGAAATGGCATCCGATCTCCGGATTTCTAGTAAAGGGATGCACTTATGGAATCTAAGACCTGCGAGATCTGATGACATGACAATGACGTTTTGCCTCACTTAAAGTTTCAAGGAAGCAGGATGTTTGGTTGGGCCTGAGAATCCCTAATTTATATGGACCTTGCCTAGCGGTTAAGTGTTAATGGTCTTACTAGAAACATGATCATTTTATTATGCCTATGGTGTTATCCTACTAAGAGGTCCCTGGAGTATTTGCCCAACATGGTGCCAGCAACTTACTTAAATTTTTACCTAACTGGTAATACATGGTGTCCTTCAGCTTTCAACCATTCATAAACATGAGAAATAATAAGAAGAATTCTTGAATGTTTCTCATCACCCTCTGGTTGGTTAAGTAGCATCATCCCAGCATACTGAATAAGTTGGTGGCTTTTTTTCTATTGCACTAGGCTGGAAGCCTTCAAGTATTCCTTCTCCCCCAGCAAGAATTAAGCCATGCAGTATTCCTAGCAACAGGTTGAGAGCCTGCATGTTAGTTTGCTACCCACTGGCTCCACGGGAGAGGGACAAGGCTCCCACACTGATCCAGATGAAGCTTGGCAGAGCCAAAAATATATCCAGTATTGGAGTCTACAATACTAGGCAGGGGAATAATCTGTTTTTCAAATATATTGGTCCTGATTCTTTAAGAAAAGTTAAGCAAAAGTAAGCAAGTAAGGCAAAACCATGTTGCATTGGAGGGGGAGGTAAATTTAAAATGTGATGGCAGACTTATAGTTGGGGTAGGGCATGTCCTAGATCTACTTTAAATTTCAGTATACAAATGAGCTATCAAGTATTTGTGGGCTACAAGAAAAAACAGCCAGTGTTTTCCTTATGTGCAAAATAATAAACTCATTTGCACCCCTTGCATTGCAACATAGTTTTGTCCAGAAAACTTGAGTAAGAAAACTTTTTGCTTAACTTTCCTTGATGAATCAGGCCCATTGTCCTTAAATGTTTTTTAAGCATCATGACAGTTTACCTGTAAAAGACTTTGTTCAGTTCCATAAAAATGGTTGTTCCTCATTATTTCTACCTGACTATCAGTACTGGGGTAGAAGTGACTTCTCATCACTAATATTTGCTTCTTGTCACAGAGATGTAATTTGTTTAGTACAAAACCACTGCAATAAATGGCAAGGAACAACAATGTGGTTTGTGAATGCGATAGCTGGTAAAACCCACATTTGTAAAAGAGCACTTACTTTAAATATCTTTTCATGTGATGATTTGTTAGTAATAAAACTTGTGCAATTGGCTAGATAAATAAAATAAAGCCCTCATTTACACATTGTCTATAATATTTGTTCTCAAATTTAATTACTCCACTGTTTTGCATCGCCTTTGTAATAACAAAAAAACAACACATATATCACACTCAGAGTTTATGGGGCACATGTAGAGTTGGACGCAAATAGCATTTTCTGCGTATAATACTGTATTTTAGTTCTATGTATGCCCACAAAGCACAAGTTATGATTGCGGCCATATGTAGACTGAATCAGACCTTGTGTCTATGGCCCCTTGTGGTCCCTTATGATTGAAGAGACGGAACGGGGAAGGGGGTGGCAAGTAAGTGCATGTTGAAGCCAATGCGACTTACGTAGTCTGAGACTCAGACGCATATGCGTCTGCCAGGTGACGGGAAAAACCTACTGGTGAGTGATCACTAGCTTAATATCTGAACTAATACTGATGACCATCAGCTTAGATGCGTTCAGCTCAATATACTCCTGTAAAATGTATGTTTTTTGGATGCAATTTCCTTCTGCATTTTAGATGGTAATTGCATCCAACTCTACATGAAAAAGTATTTGCAATAATCCCTAGACATATAATTATTAATACACCTCCATAAAGCCAGAAATAACATAATTAAGTGCGAACAGAAATGTTTTACAGGTAATTATATCAATATTCACTCTTTGCAATGAAAAAATATAAATGTAAAATCCCACACATAACTGTCTACACTACAACAAAATAAACACCTTCTTGCAATGTACTTGTTAGCATGGAAACCAAAAAAGTATTTTCAGACCCCCTTTTTTTGATACAGACATTAGGGATTATTATAAAAAAATGGTGTTAAGAGTTTACGACATAAAATGACGACAATGCGATTTTCCAATTTGTTCCTTTTTATTTTTAATACTTGCTATGGTGGGTTACATTTTAAAGGAATATAAGTTTACATTTTAAAAATTTTTGGTTGTTGTTTTCAAGTACTAAAAAACTAACATATATTAAACTGCTAACATCACTTTTGGATAAACTTAATCTATATCAATTCCATTGTGCCTAATTAGCATACATTTAACTTACATGTCTTAAAAGACCTCTAAGCTTCAGAAATGACAAATGTGACTCATGTAGTGGGTTAAATAAGCTGAGACTGTAGTTTGAACTGTTGTGACATTACGGGCCCTGTCCCATGTGTTTGAATCTACAAACCTATGCAGTGCATTTCAGTAGAGCAAACCTGTAAGGTTGTCAATCACACTCTGCTAGAGAAGCATCTTCCTTCTACCATACAACCTCGATGGGCATATTTTCTTAAGTATAAACATGTAAGTTATTTCAGGTATATTATTCATCTTAGTAATACACAGATTTTGACAAATATTAATGTCAAATAGTGGTTTTATTTGCTCTTTAAAATCACACTCAAATTCTGTCATTTTGTTTATTAAACTTGATTTACTGCTGAAATAAATCTTTACAACACTTTGACTCCATTTGTGTTTGAGTCCATTTTACAGAACAACTCCCATTATTCTGAAATCTCACTAAATAATAGTTTTTATTAACATAGAGCCACTAATATTGTGCAGAGCTGTACAGAGAATTCATTTCATTCTCCTTATATTCACATACTATCATTACACCAAAAAGCATATAAGGAAATCTGCATTCTAATACACATAATTCAACTTATGAAATCCCACTTTAATGAAGAGGTTTCTGTCTTATTCACCACTGAACTATTCTCAGTTGCCATATGTTAACATGAATAAATGTGCATGTCTAGTTTAGTCTTTTCAGCAGTTCTTTTTATATATCTTTCAGGTGGCATAAAGTTTAGTATAATGCATAACACAAACCATTTAGTCTCATGGTTATTGAGTTTGGTGTTATTGCACCATAAACCCTATACAGCGATGTTGATGATGGATTCCACTGTTTACAGTATATGCAAATTCCCTGTAATAATATGAGTGGGTTTTACCTGAATTTACTATGGACAGAATAACATGACTCTGATTACTCATGGTGCTAAATTTCATAATATCTGATGTAACCATGATTAATTGGGTATTTTTCCATCACTAACGTTCTCTTAAAGCATGTATATGGGTAAACCTACTGTAGTACATTTTTAAAAAAATATATGAACGCCTGTGTAATACTTAGCTAAATTATTTAACTATTTATATTTAACAAAATCGAATCCATCACTTAGCTTATCACACTTGCATCACACTGAGGCAATGCCAAAGCCTAAGGCTGTTTACACACTACAGAATTTTACGAGCAATGTGCCATCTACAATGATTATACCAACAACTGAAAAACAAAAATTGATGATCAGCATACTGATTCATACGTACACACTATACATGTTTGATAAGATTTATCCTCAGATCTGTGCTCTTCAACTGTCATAACCATCGGCTGAAAAGATTATGGCATTGTAAACTTTGTGGAGATCCTGATCGTGAGTGCATACACACTGGAGGATTGGAAGGACGTAGTTCCATAGCTGAACGAGATGTATAGTTCTGCTGAACAATCAAATCAAACGATGATCTGTGCTTTGGAATGATCCTCGTTCATCGCTGGAGCGTACACGCTAATGCGATATTGGCCCAAACAGTCATTTATCGTTTGAAACCCTGTAGTGTGTACCGAGCCTAAGTCTAAATGACAGACTTGCAGTCTCCTAGTAAACATAAAAAGGATCTGTACAGATTGGTGGTATCACACACAGGGCATTATTGATGTCATATCAAGATTAACGGAAAATGACTGCCATGTTAGTCTTTGATATTTATTATTATTATTATTATCGTTTATTTGTTAGGCACCACAAGGTTTCCGCAGCGCCGTACACAGCACAAACAGTACACAATACAGGGTAAAACAATAACGGAACAATAAACACAAAGTAGCAGAACTTCAGAAACTCCAGGCAGGCAAATAGTGTAAAGACGGAGCGGAAGCACAGGTGTGAAGACAGGAGGGGAGAGGGGCCCTGCTCACACGAGCTTACATCCTAAGATAGGGTAAACAAAATCAGGCACAAGAGGGAGCCAGTGCAGCAAAAGGGAGAGTAAAAAGGAGCCAGGGGACAAACAGAAGAGGTGAGAGATTAAGTGGATGGTTGGTAGGCCTTAAGGAACAGGTGAGTTTTAAGTGCCCGCTTGAAGGAGCACAGATTGGGTGAGAGACGGATGGAGCGAGGGAGGTCTTTCCAGTGAAGGGGGGCAGCTCGGCAGCATGTTTAGTCATGTTTTGGCAGGTGTCTCTAACTATGTGTGAATAGGGGGGATGCCCCATAACACTTTACATGGTTAAAGATGATGAAACAAAAGACAAAAGCCCATCAAGTACAACCTTTTCTATATTCAAGCTGATTTCCAGAGAAAGGCATAATAAAACTTCCAATGAGGCAACTCCTATCGTGGGGAGGAGGAATCCCACTCTGACCCAATTTATCTTTCACCTATGATTCCAGTTACTATATATAGTTAATTATATTATTTCTTATTTTAAAAATGCTATGTTTAAACCAATTATATTAATTTGGCACTATTATGTGTTTACTGGGAATTCCACAGCCCGAACAGCCTTAGGGCTCGTACACACCATAAAATAACTTAGAAATATAGATATCCAGATTATTCAGCGCTAAAAGGTACCCAAAAAGTCTCTTCAAAAATGATACATACAAACAAAAACAAAATTATACATATAAAAATAAAATAACGATATTCATTTGTTGAATGCCTTGCCCTTGCCCTTCACTGGCTCCCCTTCCCCTACAGAATTTTTTTCAAACTCCTCACCACCACTTACAAGGCTCTCTCCCACTCTACTGCCCCTTATATCTCCAACCTCCTCTCCATTCACACTCCTGCCCGCTCCCTGCGCTCGGCCAATGACCGTCGCCTCTCCTCCACTCTGATCACCTCTTCCCATTCCAGAATCCAGGACTTTTCCCGTGCAGCCCCCCTTCACTGGAATGACCTCCCTCGCTCCATCCGCCTCTCTCCCACTCTGTGCTCCTTCAAACGTGCACTCAAAACTCACCTCTTTCTCAAAGCCTACCAACCATCCGCATAACCCCTATTTCCTCCGCTCATTCTCCCCTCTCTCCCATTGCCTCAACCGGCTCCTCTTGTGCCTGGTCTGTCAACCCTCCCTTAGGATGTAAGCTCGAATGAGCAGGGCCCTCTTCCCAACTGTCTCCTCACCTGTTCTTCTGCTCCTGCCTGGAGTTTCTGAAGTATTGGTATTTTTGTTTCTTGTTCTGTACTGTTTCACCCTGTATAGTCTACTGTTTGTACTGTGTACGGCGTTGCGGAAATCTTGTGGCGCCTAACAAATAAATAATAATAATAATAATAATAATATTCATAAAATAAACGTAAACGTCAAAAAAATGAGCTGAGTCCAATTTGCAAAACAACGCTTATATCTTAATATCATATAAAGTCTCTTCAATGCTGGATATGTAACAGATGGTCACTTGTGGGACAGAGATATTCGTGACTCTCACCTCAACATCACCTCCATGTATAAAGTAAGAAATAAATTCCTACCAGAGGGTAGTGAGTGATGAGCATGTAGCAAGTTCTTTATTTCTCTCTTCTTCCGTCCCCTCTTAGGTAATCATAGACTGTCTCGCCAGTAAACATTTCTTTCTTCGTGGTATCTCTCAATACATTAAAACAAAGAGGTACCCCAGAAGCCTCCAAACAGCAATTCAGTGCCAGTACCCCGTCTCAGCTACTGACACCAACATGCCTCTCAGACAAATACCTGGTATTTGTCTATTTGGTATTTGGTATCTGGTATTTAAGTCTCCATTTAGTGTAAAAAGTAAACATTTTTTAGAAACATAACACAGATAAAACATTCATATATGTAGGTCGCCATCTCTAGATGGGACTCAAGAAAAAAATATCTGTAGATGTTAAGTCCATGGTATGTTGATCCTTAACTTGTCTGTCCACATTCCTATCTGGCTGAAAGTCCTCTCCTATACCCAACTGACATGTTTCAACAAATCTTCAGTTTATATTGAGACTTAATAAAAATGTAATATTTGTTGAAAAGTGTACTGTTGTTTTTACAAAGGGGATGGTACCTCGTTTCTGGCATGGCAGATATTTTATGTGTCAATTTAGACACTGCTTACAGTGTTCACAATCATTGTTGCTCAGGAAAAATATAATTGAGCTCTATGGGGGAAATTCAATTCCCCCGAAGTACCGCCGCATTATAGATATTACCGTTATTACGGTAATATTAACCCGGCTTTCTGCTCGCAGCTCAGGGAGCTACGAGCACAAACCCGGCATTAGAACTACCGTTATTACGCGCACTATTAAGTAATAACGGTAACAGTTTTAGCACTTCGGGGGGAATTGAATACCCCCCTATGGGAATGAACATCATCATCATTATTTATGTATATAGCTACAACTGGTTACATATACAGTAATACAATAATACTGGTTATTACAGACAGACAGAGAGGTAAGAAGGTCCTGTCTGCAACATGTCTCAAAGCTGAGGCCAAATTGCCTCTGCTTCAAAGAGCATTATTTTTCAAAAACCATATGTATGTAGCTTATCAAAAGAAGATCTTTGTGGCGTAGTTATTAAACCACTTTAAGCTACTTCATATGAATTGAATAACATATTAAACATCTTCAAGCAGAAGACAATAGAGGTGTGACCCATATCAGGTTTCTGTATGCCAACACAATTAGATCCATATAAATTTTAAAATCATGTAGAAGTTCTTATAGAATTTATTAGATCCAGTCTACATTGAATATATTAGATCTAGCAAATGTGGAGACCCCTTAAGCTGGTTAAAAATACAAATAAATAAACATGCAAACACATAATAAAAAAGTTGAAATAAACAAATATATTATATACATTTTCTTAAGAGCCCTATGATTTCTTTAGTACAAAAACACAAATATCACATAACTCTATACCTATCTACAATAACTTACAATAACTTAAATACAATGTTTATTCTAATATGCAAAATATGAAACCCAGTGACTCAATACAGACCTAGCATCTCATGGGGGGGGGGGGGGGGGGGGGGTGGGCGGAGAGGGCTGCATTAAGCAGCATATAGAAAAGTCCAAAGCCACATGAATAGTGCAGTGAATATTAATGAATGAATATTGACACCAGTCTGTTAAATAGGCAATGGAGCAGTTCAGTCAATAGACTAAGGTTACAAATTCACTGCTGTCATTTACTGAATTTGTTAATGTACCCCTCCCTCTCCTCCCTTTATGTTTTTAACTCATACCTTAACCCCCTACACTTTACACTTTGTGGTACAGCAGATTAGGAAGTCTAGAGATATGGAGGTAGAGAGAAGAAGTCATGCCACTAGTTAGCAAGGTGAATCTCCAGTGACAATGAGATTTATTGCTCTAAATCTGACCTTCATGCTAATAGCCATGTAAATAAGGAAACAAGAGAATTGCAATCACCAATGTAGTAGTTAAGTCTGGAGAAAGTTACACCAATGTGTCAACAAGAATTGGAGCTGTTGCTGTTTAAGTAATTTTAATTTTAATGAATGTCATAATATAATTTGCTTATCTGGTGCTATGTATTTCTGAAAATTGATTGTTATTATTATTATTATTATTATTATTATTATTATTTTGATTTATAAGGGGCTCTGCAGTGATGAGCAATGGGGAAAACAGGGCAGCAATACACAGGGACATACAAGATAGACAAAATAAGGAAGGTCCTGTATGTGAGAACTTGTAATATGATCATTACACACATCAGTCAGTTATACAAATCAGGCAGTTATACACATTAGTCAGTTACACACATCGGGCAATTATACACATCAGTCAGTTACACACATAAGTCAGTTACACACATCATTCAGTTATACACATCAGGCAGTTACATACATCAGGCAGTTACATACATCAGGCAGTTACACACATCAGTCAGTTACACACATAAGTCAGTTACACACATCGTTCAGTTATACACATCAGTCAGTTACACACATCAGGCAATTATACACATCAGTCAGTTACACACATAAGTCAGTTACACACATCATTCAGTTATACACATCAGGCAGTTACATACATCAGGCAGTTACACACATCAGGCAGTTACACACATAAGTCAGTTACACACATCATTCAGTTATACACATCAGGCAGTTACATACATCAGGCAGTTACACACATCAGGCAGTTACACACATCAGTCAGTTATACACATCAGGCAGTTACACACATCAGTCACACACATCAGTGTCAGGCGTGACATCATCAAGTCACGCCCGACACTCAGCGAGGAACTGTGCAGAGAGGAACAAGAAAGAAACAAGATGCCAGAAGAAAAGAGAAGAGAAGAAAGGAAAAATGCTAATACAAAGGTAAGTAAAAAAAGGGAGAAAGGCACATAATGAGGAAAAAAGTAGGGAGGATAGGCACACACAGTATGAGGAAAAAGGGGGGGACAGGCAAAGACAGTATGAAAAAAAAGGGGGGGAGAGGCACAGACAGTATGAAGAAAAATGGGGGGAGAGACACAGTATGAGGAAAAATGGGGGAGAGAGAGGTTCAGTATGAGGAAAAGGGGGGGAGAGGCACAGTATAAGGAAAAAGGAGGAGAGAGAGGCACAGTATGAGGAAAAAGTGGGGAGAGAGAGGCACAGTATGAGGAAAAAGGGGAGGGGGAGATGCACAGTATGAGGAAAAAAGGGGGGGAGAGAGGCACAGTATGAGGAAAAAGGGGGATGAGAGAGGCACAGAATGAGGAAAAAGTGTGGAGAGAGAGGCACAGTATGAGGAAAAAGGAGGGGAGAGGCACAGTGTGAGAAAAAATTGGGGAGAAAGGCGCAGTATGAGGAAAAATAAGGGGGGGCAGCAGAAAGTCACTGAGTGATGGAAAGGGGGGAGGGGCAAGATGGCACAGTGATGGAGAGGGGGGGGGCAGGATGGCACAGTGTGATAATGGGGGGCCAGGTGAAGGGGAGAAGCAGCATGGAGGGAGCAGTGCGATCATAAGGAGGCACAACATGGTGATGAAGGGGCACAGTAATGTGTGTGTGATGGTACAGGGGGCTTGTGGCAATGTAGTGTGAGGTAGGTGGTGGCTAATTAATGGGTGCAAGTTTGCTTGTGGGGTAATGGTTGGGCAATTTTATAGTACGGACTATTAATTTAAGATGAGGTGGTTTGGGGGCTACTGAATGTGGAGGAGAATGAGGTCTCTTTATTAAATGTGACTATGAATTATTTAATGTCAGTGATAGGTATATTTCTGAAATGTAAATACTATTAATTTATTGTTGGGGCTATTTGTAGGGAGGGATATAGGTTTATTTATTAAATGTGAATACTAATATTTTAATGTTGGAGTTGGAGGAAGGCCTAATTATTAATCGTGGGTGCTATTGATTTAACGCCGGGGCTGGCTGTAATTTTCTAAATGTACCTTTTTTTCCAAATAGGGCCCCCAACATTCCAGGATCCAGACAAATCGCAACTAAAGAAACCTGCAGCCACAGGTAGTGAAAGTGAGAATAACAGGTAGGAGAGAGCAGGAGAGTCTGTGAAATGTTGTGATTCTAGTAGGGACAATGCCAATATTTGGTGAGTGTGTGTATATATATATATATATATATATATATATATTAGGGTCCCCCTTAACTTCCCTTTCAATTGCCTAAGTCCGACCTCCTTTACGGAAGAGGGGACCAGGGAGGGAGCCGGATCGTGACCACAAAATGTAATTTTTTGTTTGTTTGTCGTTTTTTTTTTCTACATGATTTTTTTCATTGCCTTGGGCCCCCTTTCCCCCTGGGCCCCTGAGCACCTGCCCATCATGCCCAGTCAATAAGACGGCCCTGGTTTATTGAGGGGCCCTGCCTGTTTCATTTGTAGTGGGCCCTCAATTTCTGATGGCGGCACTGGTTACATACGTCAGGCAGTTATACGCATCAGGCAGTTACATACATCAGGCAATTACACACATCAGGCAGTTACACACATCAGTGAGTTATATATATCAGTCACACATATCAGGCAGTTACATACTTCAGTGAGTTATATACATCAGTCACACACATCAGGCAGTTACATACATCAGGTAGCTATACACATCTGTGGGCAACACGGTGTAAATTGGTTAGCACTTCTGCTTCAGAGCACTGGGTCATGAGTTTGATTCTCAACCATGGCCTTATCTGTGTTGAGTTTGTATGTTCTCCCCGTTTTTGCATGGGTTTCCTCCGGGTTCTCCGGTTTCCTCCCACACTCCAAAAACATACTGGTAGGTTAATTGGCTACTATTAAATTGCCCTTAGTTTCTCTCCATCTGTGTGTGTATATTAGGGGATTTAGATTGTAAGCTCCAATGGGGCAAGGACTGATGTGAGTGAGTTCTCTGTACAGCTCTGCAGAATTAATGGCGCTATATAAATAGTTGATGATGATGATGATCGGAAAAGGGCATAACTAAAACAAAAGATTGGGTCATTGTGAGGGTATACCAGTGTGAGTAATATACGTAAGATAGGCTTTAAAAAACAGGCAGTTATTCCTAGAGTATTTAAAAATTTGAAGGCTGGAGGAAAAAACTGATTGGACATTGTATGGAATTACATAAGTGGGTAGCTTCATGGGAGAAGTTTTGTAGGTGCAAGTGAGAGGTGGTTATCATTCCATGGCAAGGTGGAAGTCAGAGATATATCTAAGAGAGTATGATGGAGAACATGTTGTGATAAGGTTTGAATGTTTAAGGAGTGATGTTGTTGAGGGTTTTTTTAGGTGAGAGTAAGTAATTTGGTGTGGATTGTGAAAGGCATGAGGAGCCAGTGTATGGATTTGCAGAGTGGAGCAGCAACTGTATACAGAGAGAAAGATCAATCTTCCTGTAGCTATAAGAATGGATTGAAGTGGGCATATATGGGTGGAGGATAAGCCAAATAGGAGGAGGTTTATGTTTTTTCAAAGCTGGGTATGGAAAGTGAGCAGCAAACAGTTTTGGCTGTATCTTGGGTAAGAAAAGGGCATATTTTAGCAATGTTTGAAAGTGGAGGAAACAGGACTGGGAGAAAGACTGAATGTGAGAAGTGAATCAAAGGGTGACACCATGGCAGCAGTTTCAGATACAATTGTGGATGGTAATAGTGAGGGAGATTTCGGGGAAGGTGATGCCTCTCAGAGGAGGGAAGATGATAAGCTATGTTTTGATCATGCTGAGCTTTAGGTAGCATTGGAACATGTATGTGGATATAGCAAAGAGGCAGTTGGTCACACTACACAGTAGAGAAGGGTAGAAGTCGTTGAAGGAAAGGTAGATTTGGGTGTTGTCAGTGCAGAGGTGGTATTGGAGGCTAAACGAGTGAATTAGTTCACCAAGTCAAGTCAAGATGTATAGTGAGAAAATCTTGGAATTAAAGCGTTGTTGGACTCCAACATATAGTGAGTGTGAGTGCAGGGTGTGCCAAATGTAAAGACACAAAAGGAGTTGCCAGATAGTTAAGAAGTAATCCAGAACTGTATCATGAAGGCCAATGATGCAAAGGGTGTGCGCGAGAATAGGATGATCAACAGTGTTAAAGGAAGGAAAAGGTGATGCAGGTGGGAAAATAATTGAGTCGAATGTGGCAAAGAAGCATTGGGGATTCGATATGGATTAGCTTGGCAAGTGGAAGGACCCTGTTTTAAGACAAAATAATACATTTACAGTGAAGGTGGTGTTGGAGTGAGATGTCCTTGAGCACTACTCAGCAGTGCAGTGGCACTTTTACAAGTAGTGGATCTGTTTGGCATGTCATTGTTGAGGCTTGGATCAATGTAGCATGTTTGTGATGGTTGGAATTGCTCTCTCTAGGGCTGAATTTAATGTATTCTTGTGGAAAAAAGCAACTAGATTAAGCTAGGACAGGGCAGTTATAGGACAAAGGACTATTTTTTTGACAAGTGGATTGGGTCAAATGTATTTTAGATGTCACTGTGTGCATATGGATTTGGGGGCAGGCTGGAGTCTGAGGTAAGGTGAGACTGAAGGAAAGGAGGTTGTGGTCAGAGAGCAGAAAGGCAAAGTGGGAGAAACTTGAGATGGAACTGAAACAGGAGAAGACAAACTTAATGGAGTGTTCATCACAGTTGGTGCAAAATTAACTCCATTGGGAGAAACCAAAAGGGGAAGTAATCAAACTAAGTTTTGTTGCAGCAAAAATGGGTGTGACTCCCATAACCCTGACTGGTATTAACTTTTTAATGTTGTGGAAACAAAATTTAATATGAAAGCACATTTTATATATATTTAATCTTCAAATGAGTATGCTACTTTCTTATTTTAAGGTTTAATAAGTGATATAGTGTGGTAAGAAAAGGTTACGACAATGTACAATACCAATTAATACTTTGCCACCTCTGGGGCCCTTCATAAATTTGTTGCATGGACACCACTGAAAATTGGGGAAAAGGATAGGTTCCATTTAAGCAATATTATGGAGGAAGGAATTACAGGATTTGTCTGTTGATTGTATGTTGAAAACAAAAAAGAGGAATCAATCATTGATGAATACAATCTATATCTTCAAATGAAAAAGCTACTTTTTTATTTGAGGTTACGTAGTGTGGTTTTAAAAGAATTGGGCTACATATAAAACCCACTACTAGTCTACCACTGTTTGAGCCCCTTCATAAAGCAGTTATGGGATTCATTCAGTCACTATGTACACCTTAGTTTCACCATAAAAAGACAATCTTGTTAATAAGTGGTACTTTATATGACTACTATACTTACATTGTTAGCATGTTTTCAAAAATGATAGTTCATGTACTACTTTACTTAGATTTTTGTAGTAGACTGATTGCAAATAACTAAATTCCTTAAAGCACTAAATTTGATAAATTTCTGCCAAATCAGTTTGTTACTCTCTAGTTTCTTTCTTTTATCCATCCACTATTTCTCTCTTCTGCCAGTTGTCCTACTCTCTCTCTCCCTCTCTCTCTCTCTATCTATCTCTCTCCCTCTCCCTCTCTCCCTTCATTTCCTTTATGTTTTATTTGCCAATTCACCTTTCTCTGCTTAATTTAGAGTGAAAATATCTTGTGTGCTGTTTCTGTGGATACAGGAGACCTGGAGGATTCCATTAGTTGTCACTATAGCATGAGTGGCCAACTTGTCAAAGATTAAGAGCCATAACAAGTCTATAGATACCACAAAAAGGCAACTTCACCTTTTATATTTGGGTGCATATACATGTACACAGTATAAACACACACATATATTCCAAACACATAAACATTGAAGGCATAACATAATTTATAATATCTTGCTAAGTGAAATAGAAAATATCCAACATTGCCAAAATGTTCACAATAATGAGCAAATTAGCACAGCTCTGCACTGCACAGCTATTACCTTGCTGCTGTGTCCAGTGGAGATGGGTTCAAGGGCTACCTGAAGTCTCTTAACGCATGCTACTATTGCATCCACATTCTCTGTGGAGGGAACTGTTGAAGTGAGGATAAAAAATGTATAAATGGCCAACATGCCCATTAAACCTCTTCAGATGCCCCTCTGACCTCTTTACATGCCACTTACATTCCCCTTACATTCATTTCAGCCTCCCATGTCATCAGACATTTCCGTTTGCCATCAAATTTATACACACGTCCCAGAAATGCCAATCAAATATCCCCACATGCCCATCAGACCTTCCCACATGCCATCAGACCTCCCCACATGCCGTTTACATGCTTATCTGATCTCCCCACATACCAACAGACCTTTCCACATGCCCACTAGACCTTTCAACATGCTATCAGATCTCACCACATGACCTTTAAATACCATCAGACCTCCCTACATGTTCCTTACATGCCCCTTAGACCTCCCCACATGCCATCAGATCTACCCACATGCCCCTTAAATGCCATCTGACCTTCTCACATACCCCTTACATGCCTATCAGCCACCTCACACACCATCAGGTTGACCCACATACCCCGTACATGACATCAAACATCTCCACATTCCATAAGACCTCCCCACATGCCAACAGACTTCCCCACATTCCATCAGATATCACCAAATGCCAACACATCTCCTTAAATGCCCATCAGTCTCTTCACATCCTATTAGATTTCACATGCCACTTACTTACTTCCCACACTTAACCAACACAGAGGCTATATGGAGAGCAGACTACACTCTCTCTTCCTGCTTCCCTGATTGGATTGTCTATGACACTGATCTCCTTGAACTGTAGAGAAGGTCACATGACGCCTCTGCTCCCAGGCAGTCGAGCAGCTGTGCTCCAATCTGCCCCTGGCAGTGTCCAGAGCACTATGCTGCGGTCATGATCCCAGCCAGGAGACGCATTTTAAAGCACAAAGAGCTGCATGTGGCTTGAGAGCCACAGCTTGACCAAAGTGTCAGTTGTCAGCTGTTTATTTACTTGTCTGATAACCACCTATGTGGTTATTCCTGGTTCTCTTCCTTCAATATTGGCCTTTGTTATGTTGGAGAACCTCTTCTGGATCTGATCCTCAGTTCTTGTCTGTCTACCTATTCTGACTGACTAATTTTGGCTTAACTAACACTTCATTCTGATAAGCCCAATAGCTGTTCTCACAGGTCTTTCTCTTTCCTGTTGCCAGAATATCACTCTAGTTACATGTAGATTATTTAGACTACCACATATATTTCTCTTACCTCTGTGCCCCTACTTTATTCCACTCCCCTCTGGTATCATTGAAAGTGACATGGTCTGAATTTTACTACAATTTCAATGGAACTAGAATGTACCATCACTATCTGTGCTAAAACAGTCATTTGTCAGAGTTCAGGAAAAAAAACTTCTTGTTTCAGTGAGGCTATTTCTGATACAACATCCGAAATATACTCACCAGTGTCTGCTCAGGAAGCAGCAAACTCCTCTCTGTTATTTATGGCAGTGTTTTAAGCTGTTTGCTTAGCGTCAGAATCTGGGCTTATAAAATGATAACGTGATCCCAGCACTGTATAAATTTACAATAAAACATTTCAGAAACAATATACTATACTGTGAGTTAAGTATAGTGGCAGGTATAGAAAACAAAATCATAAGGAAAACATATGAAGGTCTATGGTCCAAGAAACCTTCAGTCTAGTTACATATAGAGATATATAAACATTAAAAAGAGGTGACAATTTACTTAATGTATAACTACTTGCAGACCAGGGATCTTAGGCTTATTTGACTGCTTCAGAATAGTTTTAAAGATGCAAAAGTAGGGTGATGGGACAATGTTGAATGGAATAAAGTTTCAAGGACATGGAGCCTAACAGGAAAGAGGATTAAAGTAAAATGTGCTGCTGGTATGTGGAGTATAAAGAAAGCCAACCACAGAAGAGCATGTTGAGCGAGTAGTAGAATAGTAGGAGATCAATTATGAGATGTTAGTGGGTACAAGGATGTAAAAAGCCTTGAAGATTAGGAGCAGGATTTTGGATTTTATATTAAAATTGACAAAGAACCAGCTGAGTGACTGGAATAAAGGGGTGACAGACATATAGTATGGGTATGAACTTATAAAATAGCTCTTCAATTTATAATAGACTAAAGAATGGAAAGTGAAGCTGGGTATACCAGTAACAAAGAGATTACAGTAATGAAGAAGAAAAAATACAACTACCTGTTTGAGACTTTTGCAGTGAAGACACAGGTTCTATATGAATACTGTAATAGAAGAGGGAGTGGTGGATTTGACTGTAGATTGCCTGTTTTAAGAAATTGAAAGAGTAACCTATTACGGCACCCATACATTGTGCAGACAGAACATGACAAATACCTTTATAATTAACCAGTATAAGGAGTTTGATTGATGGACATTGCTTGGTTGGAATGATGAGAAATTTCCTACTACTGTATCTTCAGACCTCCTTCTTAACCTTAATAGTGGGCATTATAATGTCACCCCATGCCAATGACACTATCATGGCAAGGTATAGCAATGTCTTACATGAATCAAAAACAGAAGTCTATACATAGTAAGTACATAGTAAAAAATCTATGAACATAACAGAAGACATTTAATCAATAACAATTATGTTACATATTCAATAAAGCAAGCATTTGATTTCAATGGTATGTTTCTGCCAGAAATATATATACTTAATAAAAAGTATTGGAAAAATGTTAGACATATAAATAAATTGTGACTATTATAAATTGTGAATATTATTTGTGGACTCATCATTCACTTTGAGACAACAATGTATGTCTTAAATTAACTTCATTAAATTGATATTTTATAACAACTTTAAACCACTGCAGAAAATATAACGCTTTCCTGATAAATAAATGCTGCAGTATTATTTTTGGAAGCTATTCTAGTGTTTACTTTTCTTGACAAATGTATCTTGCTAAAAGGAATTCTTACTTAATCAGACCATTTACTATTTCAAGTGTATTATAAAGCAAATGGTATGCATTCATAGGCTTTATATATACCTAAATCAACTCGGTCAAGGTCGCACTTCTCTGTATACATGTGTGCATTAATATAATGTAAACACCTAAGACTATTCAACTAAGCAGAATCAGATAAATGCTGCATAGACTAATATTGTATTGGAATAATTCATTATAAACACAAATAAATTGGCTTTTATGAAAAATGACACTGGATTATGTGTTAAAACAGCCAAATTAACAAATTCCCTCATACATTGGTGTTTTACTATGGCATTGCAGTGTCATTTTTCAAAAGATATAATTTACTGGCAAGTTTAGAAACCCTTTACGGACAGACCAAAGGTCAAGTGTTCAGAACAAAATCATGAAATAAAATAACTGTATAATCTACAGCAGGGGGTAATGCATGAACTTTCTTATAATCCAAAAATGTTTTAAAGCATATTAAAGTAATGACATCACTAAACATTGATATTAGGTGATGATATTGCTAGACATAATCTACTGCATATACAGTAATTTAAAATATGTTCATGACACTAGCATGTTGCACACAATAATTTACAGGTAACATTATGCAGTATATGTATAAAAGAGGGTTATTGATGTCATTACGTGTAATGCATACGTAGTGATGTCAACAAGACAGATTGCGTTACACATACAAAGTATTTCTCTTCTATCAGTAGTACTACCAGTGTACATACAGTTCAAGGTGCGGAACCAGTGACCAGAAAAGATGTCTACTAATATGAAAAAAACTAACAATTGTTAAGTTGGACAATTCGATAATCATAGATCAAAATATGGAAAGAAGGACAGACCCAAATGGGTAGCTAAAAATAAGTTCTGGTCAGATCTGAAGAGGTTGCAAGAAGAGAAATGGTTAACACCAGAAGTAATGGAACTGGTCACATCAGATTTGGATTAGGATGGCATCAGGATATGTGGCTAACTGAATATAGCTATAACATAAAGTACTGTATATTCAAATGGATCAAGAGGAATGGTGACCAACAAGCAGAAACAGGCACATTTAGAGTTGGACGCAAAGTCAGTTTAAGAAGTGTAAGAGTGGGAGTGTGCCACAGCTTGGTAGGGTATTACGAGTGGCAAGCAACCCCAGTTGTGTCCCACTCTTAATACCCTATGGAGCTGTGAGCAGTTCCTGCAGCTAGATAACGCTTGCGCTACCTAATTGCTGCCGCACAGCTTTAGCCCTGTTTTGACGTGTGTTGCGTCTGTGTCTCACTGCGACTAGGATGTATTTATATGTTCACGCCTTCAGAATTCCGTGTTCCTCCCATTCTCTCGTAGTGAGTCGCAAGCTGTCGCAAGTGTTAATTGCGTCCAAGATGCAGGCGGATTTGGTGCTTTCTGCACATGTGTGGTAGTGTTTGTTGGTTAGATGCGCCTAAAACTGACTTTGTGTCTGACTCTAAATGAGGTCCATAATGTGAACCACACCGTGTATTTTTGCAGTTTGAAAAGTCCTCTATATGGCTTTATAAAAGATGCTGTTGTAGGTAACTGTATATTAAGACAATATATGGATTGAGTACTACTGTTTAACAAACATTTCTAGAATATGTTCATTTCACTTTCAACCTGCAAGTAAATGACAATAAAGAATGAATTTGTTAGAGAAGTATAATATGGGCAGTTACATAAAGACAATTGTATTACACCAGACTTTGCTAAAGTGAATGTTGTCTGCAGTCTCCTTTTAGTTGGGAAGAAACAGATCCAGAAGCAGTATTACAAATAAATACCCTGGCCTTATGCTTGTAAGCATTGTAGAAGTTTGTAAAATAACCAATTGAAATGGTACAGAGAATCTCAAAAGTCCAAAGGCATCTAAAGAGGCAATGTTCTACATAAAGAAACAGTAGTCTCACGTTTTTAAGGTCCAAACAAGTGTCCTACTGATTACAATAGCTGGTGCCAGTGCCAAGGCTGTATTATTGTTCACAGAATATTGCTATACAGTATGGGTCTGAGTCATTAAGTAGAGCAAAGACAAAAAATGAGTTACTTTGCACCTTGGCAAAACCATGTTGCATTGGAGTGGAGGTAAATTTAAAATGTGGGGACAGAATTATAGCTGAGATGCGTCATAGATCAACTTTACTTTTAGTGTAAAAATAAAGTTATTAAGTATGTGTGTGCTACATGACAAACAAGCAGCCAATATTTAAGTTATGTGCAAAATAATAAACTAATTTGCACCCCTTGTATTGTAACATGGTTTGTCCAGGATCAAATTTACTCCTTTTCTTGCTTTGCTCTCCTTAATGAATCAGGCCCAATGTCTTTTAGGATGACAATAATTGAATCTGATCATAGTTACATAAGGTTATTTGTATAACTATGGTAGGTATATAGCTATGGTAGCTCTCCAGAGCAGCAACAGGTAAAATAGCAGTAACAAGTAAGCAAGCATACCTACATCAGGGGCGGGCTGGACCTGGGGGCAGGGGGGCAGCGGGCACCCGGGCCGCTCAGTCTAATGGCTGTTCGGGCCGGCCGCCTCCCCCCATCCCCGTGGATGCAATAATTTCACAATATTACCGGCGGTGTCACACGATGCGACCACGTCAGCACACAGGCGGCCTCATCCCGTGACACGGAATGCAGCCGCCTGTGCGCCCCCCGGGCTGATACCTGCCAGCCCGCGCCTGACCTACATACCTAGACGGTGCAGATGACTGGCACCATAGAAATAAAAGTTGTCCTGCAAAATAGCAGCAGAACATTGTGATCAAAATAGTCATGTGCTCCAAAATGTAATGCCTGAGCCACCAATGTTACATTTGTAACAAAAACCAGTAGCCCCTTATACACCTTTAGAGCACATTATTACAACGCTGTGGAAATAGATGAAGAACATGACATTTTGTACATGTGCTATTAATAAATACAAAATACATTACTACATTACTATTTTAATTAATTTCCTTAACTTTGTGTTTATCTTATTGATGTTATGTACTTTCTAAAATGTCTATCGAGTGTTTTTAGTTAACAACTCATTTAAGTGACAATTCTAGCATCATGTTTGGCTAACTAGCTCTCATGGAATCCATGAATAGAAGGTCACTGAGTTATGTACTGTAATTATGCATGTGTGTATTATGACTGCATGGCCTGTGCTTTGATGGCTCTTTCCATCATGTGAGATAGTTATTGCTGTGAACTACTCAATACATGGAGTTAATATACTATCCTGAGAAGTATGAAGGCAGGATGCTATTTGTCTTTACTGAGTGGCTTAAGTGCAATGTGTTTGCTTTCCTGTTTAGGTATATGATGAAATGGCATCAGAAAACTAGAGATCATTTACTGCATATGAAAACAGACATGGACTTATACATTTTTAAATCATTGCCTCAAGACATATTACATTTAGACCTAGCAAATAAAGTAGTGCATGTTTGTTGATATCGATTGTGAGTTTAAGATCTTTCTATGAGTGTAACTCCAAAATGAAAGCCATGACCGATGTGTTTGAAGTTTTGGCTCAGACACGAAAAGGTTGAACCAGTTGTGAAATCTATTAACCTCAGGAGTTGTAGAACGGCACAGGAAAAGTTGAAGTGTAATCCATGGCAGTACTACTAAATTGTTCTCTAAACTCCACATTCGTTTTCAGCACCATGGACAGTTCCTCTGTGCAGTTAATGCTTCTCACTGCCATGAAACAGTTGATAAACTTCGAACAACTTTCACTATACTCAGTCGCACTTACCTTAATAAATACTTTATTAGTTTGTACCAAAAAATAATAAAACTTACAGTAATAAAAATAAAAACCACCAATGACAATGTGCACTTTTGCAAATGAGTCGGAAACGTCCGATGACCTACGAGCTAAAGCTATTTAATGCCACAAGCTCTGTATGTACTTGAACAAACAATATTAATCATGATTCTAAAGTAACATCACTTTGATAGCCTTTAGATCCTCCGGATTCACTCACTGCAAGAGACTCTGGTCATATAGTTTATAAAAAAAAAAAAAAGACAGCAAACAAACGTTAGATGACATTACTCGTCACCCCCTCCCCAAATAACCCTTTCTCTGGAAACCGCATCACAAAATAAAAAAGCAAAATGTTACATTGTGCCAACTGATTTGAGGCTGCATCCAGAGGAAGGGATTAAGGGCGAGAGCTGTGCAAGTTAAATTGTGTTGCATATATAATATGGGCGGATTGGTCTATAGATGAGAGATTGGTACCACCTTCCTTTCTAAAATAAAATCTCTCTGGCATGAAGTCACAGCTTATTTCACATCCGGTTTACCCCGGGACTGTCTTGGAATAAGAAAAAAAAAAGGAAAGGGGAAAAAAAAAAAGCATTCTTGTAGCTGCGATCTCCAAACTGGCAAAGAATTTGGGGGGTTGAATCTCAAGGAGGGAGTTAGCGATGCGCTTGTGATTGCTTCTGCTGGATGAGTGAGAGGCAGGGCCGTGGAGAACTCCCAGCAGCAGTCAACCACTCTCTGCTGTTCCCTGGCTCTCCAAGTCACTTTCACAAGACTGGATTTTCCAAGCGACCTCCTTTCTTTCCCCCACCTGATTTTTTTGCCCTCTTTCCCCGAGCATCAGAGGTGTCATAGGTAAGGACTGTTATATTTCATAAATGCCATCAGTTAGGATCCTATGGCACGATGTGATCATTTTTTTTTCTTGTTTGCAAAATGCTTCACTAAAGCTGTAACCATTTTCTCTCTCACTTTGGAAATCCGCAGCGATCGATGGACAGTTTTTAAGATTACTTGTATTTTATTTTGTTTTCCATACATGCTGAACAAGTCTGCGGGATTTAGAGGGTGGCGGACATAGAATATGCTTTCATTGAGGAGTTAATGTGGTTTTGTTTATCTACAAGTCTGTACCACTTGGTCGACTGATAGAACCTCTGCGTTTTTTTTCTGTCTGTAATTCCTTTCAAAGACAATGAATATGTTGTATTCTGGCTATTAGGGACATGTAATAGCATTGGAGCTTGAGATTTAAGGTAAGCATCGTGAGGTGGCTATTGGTTCTGTTGCATTTTATTTCCAAGAAAGACAAGATTCTAGGGAAGAGAGGGATAGTTTAGCAAAGCAGCACATCTGTGTTTTCAGTGCATGCTACATTTACATAGTCAGATCGTATATGCAGTATTGTCTTATGTATACCATTCATCCACATCCACGCAGCGTTAAATGATTAAACCTCATGCACGTTTCTCATCAAGCACCTTCAGCATGTGCTGTCAGAGTAACAATGGAGGCTGCATATCAACCCGTTTGTCATACACGTCTGTTTTAGCACAGTGTTTACATGGGAATAATGTATTAACTGTGTTTTATTGGTGTCAACTACCCCAGAGGTGTGTGTGAATGGAGGGGGCTTGGGGGATTATGAGGGTTTTATTTACAGTTCCTAAAACCCAAATGCCACCCTTAAAATGAGGGTTATATGGTGGGGGCAATATGACTTGGTTAGAGCTGCTGGAGCTGTGAATGGATATTTTTACAATAGAAGTTTCACCTAGATAACTGTGAATTGCAAGGAATGAAACACATTTCTACTGACAATATGGAAAACTTATTCTTGCTTGAGTTTGTGTTATATGGGGATATGTGAGTGCAGTGTTAGAACAGACAGACCCCCAAAGCAAGCAGAGGGGAAATTGAGGAGGTAGAGCAGATTTATGGGCTTTTGTGCACTTGTGTTGTAGTTTATTGTTTTTAATCTTAAACGGGTTGTGTGTCAAAGCCTGAAACTCACCTGTAACAATGATGACTGTAAATAATATAGGGAGCAGCTTTGAGAATCAAGTAGAATTGGAAATAAGAGATCTACTGTTTGCGAAGGGTCAACTACGAGGGATGAAAATGCATTCCTAAAACCGCATTGAGATGAAGTTCTACCCTGATGTCTTTCAAGAATGTTGATAGCTGACTCACTTCATCGACATTTATTATTTTCTCAGAAGAGCTGAAACACATATTGTTCGAAATACAGTAATATAACTATTTGAAACACAATCCACATTGGTATAATGCATCCACGGATGTAAAATAATACATTTGCAGTCCTAACATTGACATACACCTATTTTTCAGGGGTGGCAGGTTGCTTTCTTGTAATGTAAAGAGTCATTTTTATCAGTCATGCATACCTTTGTAAATAAGTATACTTACTGTACATTTACATTGTAAATAAATGCAAACTTTATTCAATCATGTTCTTCTTATGACTTTAATTATGTTATTTCACAGCCCCAAACAGTTACCATGAAGAGGAAACCCATCTTGATAGATTGTCTATGGGCCTGGACAATTATTTTAAATATATTAACAGAAATAAGGTGAGTAAACTTCACTATCATAACTTACTACCGGTTATGAGACACAGTTGCAGAAGAATCTACATTATTGTATTTTTCCTTATTTGTGTAGATACCAAAATCAAAGTGAGCCTTCTGTTTAGTTTAAAAAATCAACTTCATCAGTTCATTTGTTTTAACCCGTTACTTTGACATCCTATTATAATATGATATTAAATTCCTCATATCTGTAAACAAAGTGTATTTAGATTGGAGAGTTCAGCACAAATGAACAACTTGTACATTATGATATGACACAAGCCGCATCATTTGATCATACACAGCTCATAATATGCTACATCATGTTTATAAGTGGCAGATATTATATTAACAACTGATGGCATCAAATATATTTTTTTTAATGAGATTATTATTTTAGTTAAAATATTCACCACTGATTTGTATATTACATAAATGCAGTATCAGCAGAAACCTGCAAATGGATAAAGTTGTAAATGCACTTAATTCCATCAATATAGTTTATGTTCTTACTGCTTATTAAAAAATACACATTAACCATACCTTAAGTCTAGTCAATATCTGTAAACTTTCTCTTGAGCATACACTGCCAATGATTTATGCATTGTTGTGCTAAGTCTTAGTTGGTGTAATGTCAGAGCGGCCTGCAGATACCTAGATGCAATCAAGGTGTCACAGGAAAGCTTGGAGATGAGTTTAGATTTAATTTGTTCTTTCCTCAGGGCGAGTACTGATCACTGCTCAAAGCCCTGCATCATATTTTATTTAACAAATATTTGTTAGGAAAACAATACGGTGTCAGTAAAATGTATTTAGATTCATAAATCCCAAAGTTGGCTAAACCAGCCACTTAAGCAATGGTATGGATAACTTTCATTTGTTTAAATTAAAGTTTTGTTACAAATGGTGTATTTTTTTTTAAAAAAAAAGTAAATTGATTTCTGCTTATTTATTGTTTTGTTTTGTTTGTTAAGATTGGTACATTGTCCATTTTATTACTTTTATATTTTAGTGTTTGTAAAATACTGTTTCTTTGGGTTTAGAAAGTGTATCTATATCTATCTATCTATCTATCTATCTATCTATCTATCTATCTGTCTATATCATAGCACTGAAATTCTCAGAAGCATATGTTGTCAGGCACTGGGAAGCTTTTATGGCTGAGCCCTATAGAAAGTAAAACACGTGCCACTATGATAATGACCTGTAGATGGAGTCAGTGTACAGTGTTTTAGTATATGCTAAGGGTTAGGAATACTGACACATTTTCATTAAACAGTAAATACGATAGAAAAATAACATATGAAGTTGCAAAAAATACACTGTAGCAATATCAATGCCTTTAATTTTGCAGTACTGCAGAACAACCAAAGATAGAAACGTGTGTCATTCTCTTTGGCATATTCAATGTCTTGTGGGCGTTGAGATATCCCTATTTTTGTATGAGCATGATTTTATATACAAGTATGTGGTTGCTATGTTTTTTCGCAAAATTATTTAAGTAGTTAAATGTTGATGATTAAATGCCTTCACCTTCCTTTTGTCACTATAATTTGTTAATATGTGTCTTAAATATATATCATTATAATGTTTATAGCATGGGAAGCAGATTCCTTCTGTATCTTCCCAATTCATGAAAGAAGAATATGATCTCTGGCACAATTAAGTCTGTCTCAAAAATAAGTTAATCATTGTTTGATCAGGGAATTCAGCTTAAATTTTGAAGCCAAGAAACCTATTAAGGTTATAATTATTGCTTATCACAAATTTTCAGCTCATGTTGTTTCTCATCCATCATTTTCTATCTTCGCGTGGCTTCCCTACCCATATTGGCTGCATCTTCTATTCATTCAGATCACAACCACTAAGGTGTTCTTGTAACTGACATTCACCTTAATCTTGATGCCCTTCTGGTCTCCTTGAGAATTGTGCGCAGATCAGTTTGTAGCCAGACAATAAGTGTTTATAAAGTGCTACTTCTAGAGAATAAAGGTACTCCACAAAACTGTAAAAGAAAGAAAAATCTTGCAGAAGGTTCAATGCAGTGTGGTTTAAACAATCACAAAGCGTCTTGTTATTCACATTGTCACATACTGATATTAAGCATTTATTGCTGCACACTATTAGACATATATTTAAAATGTTTTAATAGAAATCAGCACCATAAATATATACATTAGCTTCAATATCAATACTGCAGCTTTAAATTTAAAGGGTGTAAAGGCCTTGGGGTTGAGGGGAAGAAAAGTAATTAAGATGCCCCTTAAAAATAAAATTATTCTGCAGATAAAGTAAATATCAAATACTGCTATAACAACATGTATTTCACAATAAAACCAGGTTAAATCAATTGAGCCAGGAGAACCTGGGGGAGTGGAGCAAATGCATTATTTGTCCTGCCCTGGAACAGACTTTGGGCCTCATTTAGAGTCGGACGCAAAGACCGTTTTAGGCGCATCGACCACAAAACCACAATCACGCATGTGCAGCAAGCACCATATCCGCCTGCATATCGAACGCAACTTACCCTTGCAACTGCTCGCTGCTTAGTACAAGGGAAAGGACGAACTCGAAAGTGTGGGGGCGTGAACTTGTACAATATAGACACAGGGAGTGTGACCCCGTAACTAAATCCTGGACGCAGTAAGGCGCAGACGCAACACACGTCAAAAAAGGGCTTAAAATGTGCGGCAGAAAATAGGTGTTAGTAGTTAGCTAGCTGCATGAACTGGTCGCAGCTTGGTAGGGTATTACGAGTGGGACGCAACTCGGGTTGCATGCCACTTGTAATACCCTACCAAGCTGCGGCACACTCCCACTCCTGCACATCTTAGACGCACATTGCGTCCGACTCTAAATGAGGCCCTTTGTGTACAGTGACATTCTGCAATTGTCCAAATCTATAATAATTTACAAACAAAATAAAGAGATTGAGGTTGCTCACTTTTCGCTCATCTAAGCTCCAACATTCCATTTCCGCTGGATGCAATTTGGGCCTCTTGTAGGTTGAGGAACATTGTGTGCTCCTCCATTGAGATTTTCCATTTCTTTTTCCCCAGCAAAGCTATTGCTGTAAGGTGAATGGCCTAGGTGTTCTCGTGTTATACTTTACTATTTGAGAAAATCTTATACAAACATTTTAAGTGTCTTGATATTTCCTTCCCCTATATACATCTTGTATGGACGGTGGAGTCCCCATCATGGTCATTGTAGCTACCTAGTCTGGTTATACAGCTTTGGAATATACTTCTGTCTATGCTTATGTTTGGTAAATCTAGATCTTACATGTACTGTGATATCTTCCCACCTGATCGCTCTTGGTGATCATAGTATTGTGATGTGCATGAAATGTATAATACTGTATTATAAATATCTGCTGTATATTTAAATTTTTTATTAATTAATTTCTTATCTGATAGACATATCACAACACTTACCACAATGACTTCAAAACAAGCACTCTGACCTTGTATAGTGTGATTCAAGTCCCATCTAACTTATTAAATTGTATTCTGTTAACACCATAAACCTAATTGATTCCGCAATAGGGATCATTGTTTTATTATATTATAGAATATTCATACATTGTACTAATTTGCTGCACATATAAAAATATGCATGCCGAAAACAAATAAGGAGTACATTAGGAATAAGGATAACGTTCTCACTGTATGCCACTTCAGTATGTTAACTAGTTAAAGGATATTTCTGATTGGCTGCTGTGGTTTATAACTCATATTTACAATGATCTTAAAGTAAATTGGTTCCTAAACTCATAACCATGAACCTTTCATCACTTCACCAAATTACTTACAATCTGCTTCCCATTTCTATAACACTATCTAGTTCTAGATAATTATTGTCAAATTTCTAAACTCTGGTCTTGGTCTTTACACATCTTCATTCGCTCTGGTGAACTCTGAATTTTGTTTCCGCTTGATGCATTCCAATGGATCTGCTACAACTAATTATTCCAACAGTTTTCTGGCTAACGGTTATTAAATCTTACTAATTATTATAGATCTATCTGTAGCTATTGACATTGTTAATCATCCTCCTTCACATACAAACTTGTATCCCCTTGGGTTAAGGAATACCAATCTATCTTATTCTATATAACTAGTTGCCCCTTCAGCATCTCTCGGAAAGTCTCTTTGCTTTCTCTACATGTGGGGTTGCTTCAAAGATCAGTGCTGGACACCTTTATTCCTTACGTAAACTGCTTCTCTTGGCAAAATAATCAACACTTTTTTGTTTCAGTACTATTGTTACGGTGATGACACCGAACTGTACAAATTGTTTCAAATCCATATCCATCTCCTTTCACAGATTTTTCTGCCACCTCTACCTTTAAACTTAATCTGTCAAAGATGAACCTCCTGATGTTTCTGTCATCTTACCACTAATTGTCACACATCTCCTTGTGTATAGCTTTTGTATTTATGCTCAAAGAAAACAGACTATATTTTACTCTTTCAGTGTAGATGATGATGTAGATGTCTTAGCATGTCTCTGCTTAACACCGTTCAGGAGTAAAGTACAATGCATTTTTAATTGTCCCCGTACGATAATGATCCTCTGGTGAAGGCGGGATTATACAGTAATTGGTGAGCCAAGTGAACTGAATGCTACAATAAAGACTGTTTCACGGGTAGCATTCACTACAAGATCATTACATTTGGGTGACAATTGGCACCACAGTGTCGTTCTATCTTCACATTGAAGCACTTTCAAAAATGTTGTATTTATGATCCTTAATTATTGAAACTCCAAATATCCTCCCCAACCCCAACTACTAGTGGAGATGCTGTATGTTGGTCATTTTCTACTGTCATTTTCCCTTTTTATTACTTCACACACTTGTTATTGTCTGTAAGTGCACAATCTGCCTGTTTTCTGAAGGATTGAATTTAAGAAAAAAAATTCCCTTGTAACCTTCAATATTATTCCCCTAACTTTCTGATCTTCAGCAGTATTTAAGTCTTGTATTATCATTTGTCTCTTATAATCACATTCCTTGCCCATTTAAAGTAATGTATCCATGCCCTATATTGTTCTTTCTCCTTCAGATTGTACTCTAAAGTCAAATGTAGTTAATTTTATCCCATGGGGTACAATTCCTGGAGAGGTGTCAGTGGGAGCTGTTTAGAAGATTAATACTGTACTATATATACCATATGAATCATATGAAATATAGACAATGAACTTGTTGACAGTCAGGTGTTGGCAGCCGTCAATGCCGCCGGCAATACAGTAAGAAACAAACAACAACAACAACAACAGCAAAAAACAAAGTAAACATAAAAAAAGCGTGTACCTGCTAAACTAGCGCTAATGAGCTCCTGACGTAAAGTGAGCCATTTGCCACATGGTTCCTATTTATAACATATCCCAGACATGGAATTCAATGGAAAAACTGCACATAGATGACAATAGATTTGCTACACAGACTTACATTTCTAAGTGGACCTATCAGCCCCACATAAAACAATATTATTATTTTGTTGGATGAATAAAATATGAAAGAGTTTGTGGTTTACTTTTTCTTTAATTTATGTTAATTCAAAGCTAGTCCTTTCTGAGATACTAGTGTACATGCCCCTTACTTATCTGTTTATATTTTGTTGATTGTTTGGAGCTACAGATTCTGTGGTTCCTTATAAATAAAGTAAATGTTAAATTATTATGAAAAGTACGTGGGGTTTCTTATGTCTGATATGTCCTTATATCTTAGCAATAAAAATCTCTGACTTATGCATAATATGTGGGCTTATGTGGGCAATATAGTACCAGTTAGCACAACTTGCTTGAAGTAAAAAGGGGCTGTATAGGAGAACCACACACTAGCTTGGTCACTGCTGCCCCCTATTTGTTATTATAGCCTGTTAGCTTACAAACAGAGTGCACTGTGGGAAGGGAAGGACCACTGTCAGTATATACAAATAGGTCTCTTGCTATTTTGTTTTTCTATACATACTCTGCTAATTGCTTGCTTGAATACATCCAGGTCACCACAGTATACTGTCAAGGCCAAAAGTTTTGAGTTTGATAAGTATTGGTCTTCACAAAGTTTGCTACTTCAGTGTTTTTAGACCTTTTTGTCAGATGTTGCTATGGTATACTGAAGTAAAATTACAAGCATTTCATAAGTGTCAAATGCTTTTATTGACAATCACATTAAGTTTATGCAAACAGTCAAAATTTGCAGTGTTGAACCTTTTTTTTGAGGACCTCTGCAATTCGCCCTGGCATGCTGTCAATCACCTTCTGGACCACATGCTGACTGATGGCCGCCCATTCTTGTCTAATCAATGATTGGAGTTTGTCAGAATTTTGGGCTTTTTGTTTGTCCACTCGCCTCTTGTGGATTGACCTCAAGTTCTCAATGGGATTAAGGTCTGGGGAGTTTCCTAGCCATGGACCCAAAATTTTGATGTTTTGATCCCCGAGTCACTTAGTTTTCACTTTTGCCTTATGGCAAGGTGCTCCATCGGGTTGGGAACCCGATTTCCTGGTTCCACAACCCTGACAACGGGGATTTTGAAATTAATTGCAATTCATCTGATCACTCTTTGGGACATTCTGGAGTATATGCAAATTGCCATTATAAAAACTGAGGCAGCAGACTTTGTGAAAAATAATATTTGTGTCATTCTCAAAACTTTGGCTATGACTGTATATCACTTATTATGAGCTACAGAAACATTTCAGCATCTGTGCAGTGAAGGGGTCGACATGAAAAATAGTTTGACATACTAACTTACCGACAGGTATATTATTGTCTCATATGTATTATACATAAATAATGATAACTGAAATAATTGTAAAGCTGCCCATATTGTTAGCCATTCTGATGATATCATCAACTACCAGTTCATTTTGTAATATAAATTACACTACTACCCATTTTGCAATATTATTACGGTAAAACATCGAAGATATATATTGTGAAGAAAAAATAACAAACACATAATTAATCTGTCTTTCTACAGTGTTACACTCTAAGCTATGATGATAGGTAAATAGAACTAAAATATGTTTAATGATGGTTTCCCTTTAGTACAGAACTGTCACTTTGTAAAACTCAATTGCGTATTCACCTATTATTTTTAGTACATTGTCACTATAACAAAGCCGTTCTGTGAATAATGTTTTAAATGCATTTTGTGTTCTGCATAAATTGATTTCAAGAAGTTTTTTTAAAAGTATTATTTTTTATACTTTTCCACAACTGCTTTAATGATATGGGAACATTGTTATTCATTTGTCCTTTGTTATACTGTTGAAAAACATCATTTAAAAATGTTTGATATGTTCTCCAGCAATTAGGCTTACCTGTTTTGCTGGACACTGTAGCATTGTTTCAAAAATATTTCAACAAAATTTCAGTAGTTATGGCTTCTGGTCAATCTATACTGTAGTAAACAGGGAACATTTGTGAGAATTCATACTACAATTACCAGCTTTGGAAGTGGGCCCCACCCAGCATCCTCTGTTCCTCACACTGGGAGTATAGTGTTTGGCTGTGACATCATACCCAAGCGCCATGCTCCCAGGGTAAGGCTGGGTACACACTACAGAAAATTTCTCCCAATGCAGTATCGTTAATGATTTTACCAACGACTGAAAGTCCTGATCAGCATTTCGATTCATGTGTACACACTAGACGCATTTAACAAGATTTATACCCTCAGATCTGTGCTTGTCATCTGTCATAACCATCGGTTGAAAATATCATGACTCTGTAAACTTTATAGTAGAGATGCTCAGGCTCGGTTCCTCGGGATCCGAACACACCCGAACTTAGGGGATCCGAGTACCGAGCTGAGCTGGCTCGATACTTTCGCACGCCCTCAGAATTGGAAACGAGGGTGTAACAATGACAAAACGTCATTGTTACGTCGTCAGATCTTGGATCTTGCGAGTTTTGGATTTCTTTTTAAGATCCAACATAACAGTGGGTGGACCCCTATTTTTATTTTTTGCCATTGCTGTGTGCCAATCTGTCCTAGATGTACTAAGAACTGCCGTTTGTTTGTGTCATTGCTCTGTCACTTACCATCCAGCCAGGTCGCTGCAGTGTTTGTCTGAAAGTGTATGAAAATAATATTGGGATCTGTGAGGTGACCAAAATTGACTGCAATTGACTTGAAATTAGTGTTATTGAGGTTAATAATAATGTAGGAACAAAAAAAGAGCAAAATTATGTGATTTTAACATATTTTAGGATTTTTTTCTAAAAAATACAAAGTCAAAACCAAAACACATGAGGGCAGTTTTGCCATAACCAAAACCAAATCACGAAGCTAATCCAGATCCAAAACCAAAACCAGAACCAGTTCACAGGGGTCAGTGAGCACCTGTACTCTATAGAGATCTGCTTTACACAAGGCATAATTTACCCAACATCTTTCTATTGTTTATAGAGATTTTTAGTCCGTTTATAAAATCAAATTCAATGATACGATGTGCTTTGGAACGATAATCGCTGATAGGGGGAGAGTACATACTAACCTAATGGTCCTTTATCGTATGATTGGCACAATAGTCAGGGGAAAAATTTGTAGTATGTACCCAGCCTAACACTGACATGTATGAAGCTACCAGCTGCTCATCCTTAATGCCCTCCATGTGGTATTAAATTAAAAACACCAGATGAGTGACATTACATCACTTGTTCAGCGTTTTAGGTGACCCTTAACCACTGGCGCCCTAGGCTAGGTTCACCTAATGGTAGCACTGGCCCTGGCAGGACAGAATATTAGCCTAAAAATAAACATATAGGTAAAGCTGATAGATAGAGATGTGACATTGCATTTTAGTCTGTATTGTAACATGTTAATACATTTATTAGCTTTATTGTAATTTCAGTTAGCAATATAGTTCTGCCACACAATGAAACACATGTCACAAACAAAGTACTTCACATAAGGTATAACTGTGGTATGTGTATAAAACACAATAGCAGGATACATTATAGAGTAGACCTCCCGGATAGATACTGACGTAAAACACATTCCATTGGGTTTGAAATATGTCTTGAGATCAGAATGAAGAGAAAGAGGTCACCAAATCCATGTGGAGTTTTGACAACTAATTACTATCTAAAAGAACATAGGAAGAGTCATAATCAGTATGCCATGCATGAAGAAATCAGGGCACAATATGATTAATGTATTTGTAGCTATTTGGAATCTGAACCAAGGTGCTGTGTTCTCGATTGCAACAGCTGTTTCAGTATATAAAGTCAGAGATCTGGGATGAGAAAGAGTCTGTGGGACGTACATATTACTATTTCAAAAGCTAGAGTTGTCCAAATGAAACACCAGTTAATATGTGTGGTACAGAACAATAACTTAATATATATCATATATATCATAGTATATGCTTCCTTCAATATTTAAATCATATTTACAACTTCTAATTATAAGTTTTGTGCCATTGAGATTATTTCAGAGAAAGAAATGAGTGCTGCCCCACTCAAATTGTTATGAAAAGCACAACTAAGACTCTAAAAGTTTCAGTTACCATCACATGCATTAATGTAGCCTTTGCTCATGCGAATGTTCACCTTTTTTGAGTTTAGTGTTGGTTACAAAGGTACAGGAATAATTCTCTTGGCCTGCATGGGCAGCACGATGGCACAGTGGATAGCATTGCTGCCTTACTCCACTGGGGTCATAGACACAGTTCCATGCAGGGCCCTATCTATGTGAAGTTTGTATGTTCTCCCCATGTTTGCATTTATATGGGCTATGATACTCCAAAGACATATTGACAGATTAGTTGGCTTCTAACATACAATGTGTGTATGGTATGGAATATAGATTGTAAGCTCCACTGGGGCATGTGGATGATTAATATG
The DNA here is from genome assembly GCF_038048845.1 of Mixophyes fleayi. Taxonomy (NCBI): domain Eukaryota; kingdom Metazoa; phylum Chordata; class Amphibia; order Anura; family Limnodynastidae; genus Mixophyes; species Mixophyes fleayi. The sequence goes on along the minus strand of NC_134405.1, from coordinate 298,601,932 downwards.
TAGGCACTATATAAATAACGGTTATTAATAATAACAATAATAATAATAATAATAATAATAATAATAATAATAATAATAATACTATTACATTCTATCTTTATTATTTAAAGTGCACAATTCTATTTTTGTCTGGACAAATGGGATTTATAACAGTTGGTCTGTATGAGTGGCTATAAACACTGAATATAAATATCATTGGACACCATTAATTAGCACAAACAAGATACTATATTAAATAAAATATTGCATTGTTTTTCTAATCAAATACTAGTTTGACCCCCATTCATTCTTTATATGAGGACTGACATTGAGGGCTGTCTTGATTTTAAGTCAGAAATAACTTAATATCCTTTTCCTAAATACATAGATTTACATGTTCATTTCTATGAGGATTTTGCTTCACTTGGATTATACTGGAACCTCCATGGTTAAATTACTGCTTTGTACCACCTGCAATGTTGTGTAACTTATGCCTATCCTGCAGCACTTTGGAGCACCCATAATTCACAGAGTTCCACCCATCATATTGTTCAAAATGTGAATGTTGCTTATTTCGCTGTGCACAACTATGAGTAGCTCCAACAAAATAAGTGTATGGTCTGTAAACTTTGCGAAACCACAATGCCACTTGCAATTTACTTACGTTGCACCACCATTTCTAAATGATAATATAAAATTAAATGAAAAACTGTTAAGAATAAAAATAATACTTTCTTAAAAATACAGTTCTGTTTTAAAAATGTAATCTTTTATCCTCAGTTCTTGTTAGTTCTTATTGAGCAGTTTGTTTCACACCGAATGTTGCTAGCAGTCTCTCTTCCAATATTTTCTACAAAAAATGCATGTAATAGACCTACCGGGTCTGTTTTCCAAATACAACTCGCTGCCTATGATTAATCAAAGGTCAGATATACTCTATAGTAAAGTATATGTGACACATCTGAAACCAAAGAAATTCTGCTGTATGCTTGGCTTATGGAGTGGTTACTGTTAAAAGAGTTGTTTTAAAAACAAACCTGACCCCTCTCTACAACATGGAACCCCCATAACCTGATGCATAATAGCTAACAATAGAGAGCAGCATTACATGAAGTCTGTCTCCCAGCTTCTGATATCGGGATGGCGGGGAAGGGAAAGTAGTCATTAACAGACATAGATAATATCAAACAAATAGCTCTTATAGTCCAACGATAAGGATGGTTACAGGTTCATAAAGGGTTAGTACATAGAAGAAATCTGAAGCAATCTCCGATATAATGAAACGGTAACAAGCTGTAGCTAATTCCAAATGACACAAGTGTGATCTCTTTGTACATTATTTTTAAAGTATAAAAATAATGTACCCACAATGACTGTAGTACATAAAAGTACTAGAAATCACATTGGACCTGATATTAGCAGGTCCATATAGGATCCTGTTTGTTCTGAGTGCAGAATGTTCAAATATAAATAAAAAGTAGCATCTGTTTAATGATCAGGATAAACAGCATAAACACATGCAATTGCTTAGCTCAACAGTTTTCACTATTTAATGCCATTTTCTCAGAAGCAGCATAAAAGGAAGTTCACATGGAGACATATTTAAAGCATACAATAATTAACATATGCAAACTGCAGATCTAGTTAAAAAGGAAATGTGAAAGAAACAAAGGGAAAATAAAATCATCTATACTCTCAAGTTGGTTGAGACAGTGTTGCAATATTATTATGTTAAATACATTTTAATACATTTGTAGATACGTCTAGGTAATAAGAAAGAAACAAGAATCAAGGGTGTAATTTGTCTAAGTGAGGTACAGAGCTTTTTTGCTTTTGTTAGACAAAAACAACTTAGCCTGATAGTGGTTATGGCAATGCAAATGTTAAAGCTACATTGGTAAAAGGTGACAGTGCAGGTCCTCCTCTTCCTCCAGCAGGAGACCTAGGGGTTGGTTGCCAATTTAAAGTGGCGCTGGAGGGGGATTGGGAGTGGGGATGTCAATCAAGCTGCAATCTCTTGATTGTAGCTAGTGATTTGTCCTCCTGTTCTCAACCACCCACCACCAGTTTTTAATTGTGAACCCCCCCTCTCCCCCCCTGGGAAAATTTATTTCATGGAGCAGCTCCAAGGTTCTTAGTAGGGCAGAGGGTTCCTACACTAAGACCTTTGCTAGGTGTGCCTGCGGGCAGTCTTGCTTTATTAAGTAAAAATGCATTTCCATACCTGGATGGCACCGCTATTGGGAAATTTAAAAAAGTAAAGGGTTCTGTATTATGTATTGCACTGTATACTACAGCATAGTGCATAGAGATTGGCATAACACAGGTAAAAACAGCCTAGGGATATTTCCAGAAAATTATTAAACAGCAGCTTGTAAAATATGCTATTAGCAAAAAACTCAGAAACCAGTTAGGGCATGTAGACTTGCATATTTTAAAAAAGTAAAGAACCAAGACATAAAATGCAGAAAGAGCAATATTTAAGTCCTTTTGTATCTAGTGTTTTTAAATGACAGAGTAGGATTATCTATGGCACTTTAAAATGGTCTCTAAATTATTTTATTAAATGTCTAAAACTGAAACAAAGTTTGGTTTGAATTGGACTGGACTAGTATTGTAGAGAAACATGTTTTGACAGTCTGTGAGATCAAACCATGTAAGAGTGAAAACTTTCAGTGCTCCTACCTGGAACCAGCCCTGACATACAGTTAACAGCATTCATATGTAATAAATAGGTCTATTTACCCCAACCAGCTCCCACATTAAACTAGTAGCATTCATATTTATATAAATAAGGCTATTTCTCCTCAAACATCCCCAAAATTATAATAAAACCATGTACCCAACATTAAATTGTGCCTTCCAGTGCTCGAAGTGGGGTGGTATGTGCCGCTATAGCATACCAGCACTTCATCTCCCCACTTCGTTTCAAGCTGCAAGCACAGTTGTGACCGAGTGACTGCATGGGGCCAGGGACATTAGAATGTGTTCAGCATAGCTGGAGAGTACCATGCTTCAGGTACGTTCAACTCATCGGCTCATCAGCTTAGGGCAACCTGCCCCCCTGGCCAGCTAACCAGCCTGCCCACATAAAAGATGGAGTCTAGGCACACAGAAGGAGCAGCACTGGCTGAAACCTTCCTTTCAGAAAAGCACAGGTTGTAAACAAGCCAGTAAAATAATTTTGGGCAGCAGAGCTGACTTCTTCTTGCCATCCCAGATGACTACTTATAGCAAAACCATCCTGATATCAGGTACCCAAGAGCAATGGCACACACATAGTTTATATAAATATACCTTTTACTAGTTTTCTCTCAAATTTTTGCCAGAGTGTAGGCAAACAGAAAATATGTAAATCCCATAATAACATGCAAATGATATAGAAGTTTGATATGGCTTTCTATTAAATTTCCTCATGTATTGGCAGGTGATTTACTCTTTACATGAGTCAAATACTGACGTATTGTTATTAAGACACATTTCTATATGTAATTGAGCTTATTAAATTGTACAGAATATTTTTGTTACTGAATATTCAATAACTTTAAATAGCTATTAGAACACCATACAAGCAACCCATAAAAACAAATTACCTTCTTTTTGTCACTCTTACCACGGTTGTAAATAATATCAGAGGGGTGGGGTACACAGGATGGATGACAAAATCCCTAATGCTTCTGTGGGCCTAGGCGGTCTTCTGGATCTACCGTCCTCTCTCGTGTATCTGACTGCCTCTCCGCCATCTCCTCCTGGGTGTCCGCGCGTTTTCTCAAAATCTATATCTCTAAAGCAGAACTCATTGTCCAGACTCCCATCCCACCACGACCTCTCTATTGTCGTCAACAACACCACCATCTCCTCTGTCACCCAACTCCGCTGCCTGGGAGTCACCCTCGACTCCTCTCTCTCTTTTGCCCCCCACATTCATTCCCTTGCCCAAGCCTGTCGCTTTCAACTACGCAACATCGCCTGCATCCATCCCTTTCTCAGGATGCCACCAAGACTATCATCCACGCACTCATCATCTCCCGCCTGGATTACTGCAACCTCCTCCTCACCGGCCTCCCCCACTCCCATCTCTCCCCCCTCCGCTCTATATTCAATGCGACTGCAAGACTCATCTTCCTCTCATGCCGCTCCTCCTCTGCCTCCCCTCTCCTCCTCGCCTTACATTGGCTTCCCTTTCCCAATAAAATCCTTTTCAAACTCCTCACCACCACTTGCAAGGCTCTCTCCCACTCTACTACCCCCTACATCTCTAACCTCCTCTCCATTTACACTCCTGCCCGCTCCCTGCGCTCAGTCAATGATCGCCGCCTCTCCTCCACTCTTATCACTTCTTCCCACTCCAGAATCCAAGACTTTTCCCGTGCAGCACTCCTTCATTGGAATGACCTCCCTTGTTCTATCTGCCTCTCTCTTACTCTGTGTTCCTTCAAACGTGCACTGAAAACCCACCTCTTCCTTAAAGCCTACCAACCATCCACATAACCCCTTCATCTCTTCCACTCGCTCACTCCCCTTGCCTTATCTGGCTCCCCCTGTGCCTATTCTGTTTTCCCTCCCTTAGGATGTAAGCTCACATAAGCAGGGCCCTCTTCCCTCCTGTCTCCCTACCTGTTCTTCTGCTCTGTGTTTATTGTATTAGCCAGGCTGGAGTTTCTGACGTATTGGTATTTTTGTTTATTGTTTTGTACTGTTTCACCCTGTATAGTCTACTGTTTGTACTGTGTACGGCGCTGCGGAAACCTTGTGGCGCCTAACAAATAAAGGATAATAATAATAATCCCCTCCATTTGTTTTAAATTTACATACCGGCAGTACAAATTTCTGCTTCGACCATTAGTGTCATTACTACGGATTAAATTATTAGCCCCACCCTCACTTTTTTATTTAATTAAAATACATACAATAAGATGTATCTGAAAATCTGAAAGATGATTTCAGTTCCTGCTAATTCTGCTATATTGGCCATATAGAATATTATTTTTGCACTGTTTTAAGTTATTGTTGTATTAATGCAAATAACTGTTGAAATCAGTTTTCTTAAAATATATATTATTTTTGATAATATTATTTATAACAGTGTTATAAAAGCTAAGTGTAAAAATTTCTATAACACTTATTCAACTGTGAGGTAAATTGTATATATAAAGAACTTGGATTAAAATAACCAAAAACATCCTGGCAACAATATATGACACTGTTTGTAGACACTGAGGGCTAGATTTACTAAAGGGCGGTTTGGTGAAGCTGACAGTTTTTGCTGATTTTTCCGGTGGTTTTAAAACCTCTGGATTTACTGAAGCCCAAACCACCATTAAAATGGCCAGAATTGACATTTTGCAAAGCCACCCCTTTGCACATCACCATCCTGATTTTAACAATGATGAACATACAAACTGTCGGATTTACTAATCTGGGTTTTGAAAAACCGCTGCAAAACCACCATCCAAATTGCCAAAATTAAAGAGGTGGTTGTGATTGGTGAGATTGCTCAGACTGCATGCTGTTTAAGCTATTTTGGCATTTAGAACATAAGAAGAAGTAACATTCACATTTAAATTATTGGGGCAATCATTATTTAATAATTAAGGGCAATTTAATTTATAATTAAGTTATGGGGGATGTATTTATTTTTCTTTATTTTAAAGGGACACTATTATAGCATTATATTATGGGAGGAAATGTGAATATATAATAATAATTACTGATTGTTCATGGTGGACAAAAAATATTTATGTTGCACAATTTGGCGTTATATAGTGACTGAATAATTTAATAATTAAATAATGTTGTCCCCATAATATAATGAAAAATAAAATCCCCCATAAGTTAATTTTAAATTAATTTTGCCCCTTAATCAATAGATAACGATTGCCCCAATAATTTAAATGTTATTGGTGCTTCCATTTATGTTGTGAATGGCAAAATAGCCCAAACAGCATGTTTGAGCTACCAAGCCATTCAGAAGCAGATATTAAAAAACCTTTTGAATGGCGGTTTTTACCAAACCACTGGTGGTTGAGCTGTTTTTAATCCGCCACACATCGCCAGTCATTTTACATTGCAGAATCAAACCACCGTATAGTAGATGCAGTGGTTTGGACAACTAAACCGCTGGCGATGTGTAGCAGTTTAAAACTTCCGCCAAACTCGCATCTTAGTAAATCTAGCCCTGAGGGTGTAATGTAGGATGTACTTTATGCAAATCCAATAGAATATGATATATATTTGATTTATGATGATAAAGTGATCTTTTTGAAGAAAATATTATGTAGACTCATATTGGAAAGAACTCTATTAATGCCGGATATTATAGGGCATCTTGGTGGATTGGTTTAAGATTTGCACATTTGTGATAATTGATGGGAATATTAGGTTCAAGTATGAAAATAAATTATGTATTTTTTTTTGTTTCAGCTCCTTTTTATACCCTTTGTAAAAAATCATTCTTAAAATCCTTAATGTGGTCTTTAAAAAAGCATCATACCATTGTTAGTCATTTACACCTTTCAAATACTCTACACAATCATGTAGGAACTTTCTATCTATTTGACTGCAATGATTATCCCAAGTCCAGGGTTATTTTTTAAGTCAAAGCAATGCATTATTGTAAAGTTAAATTTAGTTTATTTTGCCATATTTTCCGCTGACAGATGTCTTGTCATTTCCTGCAAACAGTTTGATAAGAAATATCTATAAATCCACCTTTGTCATTTGTGGAAAAAATTTCTGGTGTCCTCTTAATATAATAAAGAATAAAGTCATTATATACAAGAATAATCAGATCTTCTGATTTCTTCATGTAGTTCTTTGTTGATCTGTGCTGTAAATTTAAAGATTGTCAAAAGGATGTTAACTTCATTTAACCTATAAGTCACCTCACTATTCAAAAAATACATTTCAGTTTTCTAAGCTATTTATATATTGGAACAAACTCTATTTGTAGATTGTAACACCATTTGCCAAAATCTTAGTTAAGAGTATAGATTACAATGGTTACTTGCACTACTAGAAAAACTACTTGAAACAAATAAAAAAAAAAAAATATCCCATTGACACAATTCGAGAAGATCTGCAGAAACTGCTGTGATCAGTCAGATTTTGAATTACTGAAAAAAATACTTTTACTTAAAGATTTAATAAACCAAAATATCCCACACCATTATAGGAGAAACCACTACAAATTCCATGTTCAAATATTTACTCTTTAAGATCTCCTCTACATGATATATTTAATATTAAGAGCAATGATGACATTAACCATTAACAGTAATTTAAAATCCCATAAAATAAATTCTTTTTTGCTATTTCTTACACAATAAACTCATTCGGCCAAGAAAATCAAACATATTACACATGAAAAGTGGAATAATATTAAAATAGAGTCTCAACTATCTACCATGCATCTAAATAAAATACCAGTGAAATTCAAAAATGCTCCCTCATTATAAAAAAACAAATTTTCATCATCAGTTCTTTAAATTCACCCAATATGTTACATTATTAAGTAATATATTATATGCATGTAAAATGCTTGTTGAGCTAGAATAAAAATAGTTATTTAAATGTAACTTTTTTAATTTGTTTAACCTCTTTTCATATTTTACTTTTGTAATCTATATTAATTTATTGCATGCTCAGCATTTCTGTGTCTAATTATTACCTTGGCATAATTAAATAGTCTTTCAACTTGATAGTCAGCTATTTTTTGGCGTGTTTCTCTTTCTCAGGCTACTAAAATAGGTAGAACATGTAGGAATAGCCATTGGCTGTATTGAGTGCTATAAATATAGAATTCCTTCCAGTGATGACCAGTCAACGTAAATCATATTTTCAAACAAAGATAAAATACAGTTACCTACATGAGGGTGTGAAAACCCAGCATGCTATGCTGACCAATAGGTTGACTAACATGACTGCAATAAGAGAATTCAGTAAGCATATAGAGAAAGAGGTGTTTGTTGGGACGCCCAGAAGATATCATAAAAAAGTCTGATCAACTCACTGATATTTCATAAGAAACATTGTCTAAGATGATGTTAGGGTGGAATAATGTAAGAAGAAATATCACTATAACATATATAAATATCATGACCTGCACATTTACATTTAATAATTGTCATATATCCATGGCACATCATCAAGCTTGAAGTCATGCTGAAACTAATTAAATATTAAATAATTAATATTAAACACAAATACACCAATGTAACACAAACGGATTGTTTAAATTTTTTTTAAATAAATACAGTTATAAATAATAATAAACTGCAAAAATAATATATTATTGGGTAAAATTTACAAATGTGCAATCATTTTTTATCAACTATTCCATTTTCCTGATTATAAATTACAACACAATTTTACAATTTTACATGCATGAATCTTTTGATTACTATATATTGATCAGGGAGGTAGTGTTCAGGGAGATACCCTTAAGACACTTTATTAATAATTAAGGTTTGCAATATTTATGTTCAGTATGACATGTGAACATACATTTTCTGCAAAGAGAGCCTCATATTTTAGTTGCTTTTGACTAGGATCAGAGCCCATTATTGTATTGATAATATTTTTAGGTCATTGAAATTTTCACAGCAGTAGTGAACATTTTACGAGAAGAGTGTGCTGATTTTGTGGAAGGCAGTGACCTGTTCACTGTCCTGTGTGTTTATGTTAGTGAGAGCAGGGCTGCTTGTGACAGGGGCAGTGTGATGTGAGGAGGGGAATAAAGACAATTTGGAAGCCACAGACTTAAAGATGATAGAAGCAGTTGGGTCCGCAATAACACTGAGTAATGATGTGAAGTGTCTGTCAAACTAATAAAAGAATATTGTGATGTCACATTCATCTCTATATGAAGTAAACTTCATACATCCAAATGTATATACAATATTTTAAAGGCCAATCAATCTATGTTTTTGTGATCACAAATAGTTAATGTTCTCAGTATTTTTGCATATTATGGTAATTTTTATATATATATGCTGATGTTTAAATGTAGAGTTCATGACATTTTTTATATTTTCTATTTATTCTATATGATTTTTAATGAGTGTTTAATAGATATATATAATCAAATATCCACAAGTCTCTTTGAAATTTAGTGGTACAGAGTGCGCAGTTGCAATATTTGTTATTTTAAAGGAGTATGACTGAAGGAAATAGTATTTTTGGGTACAGATAAGAAATTACATTTGAACTTACAAGGGAGACAAGTGCACAAATCAAATTAAGAATTGTAGAACCACATATTTAAATTAACTAAAGGACTGGTTAGTCAATTTAAAAGCTAAATATAGGACTGGAGAAACTGATATAAAAACGGAATAAAGAACCTGTGGAAATAAATATATATATAGTCAAATAAAGGGTACGGACAAATAAAGAATGTAAACTGGATATATGAATTGAATAAAAGACAAGTACATACATCCAATATGGAATACACCGATATACAACTAAATTTAGACAGGGGAAAAATAGAAAAAAATAAATAAAGACTTGGAAAGTGGATATATAAGTCTAGGACTAAAAATACAGTCACATCTTTGTCTGTTTTACCCAGTTTGTTTTTTACTGTATTTGTCCCCAATTGTAAAGCGCTGCGGAATATGTTGGCGATATGTAAATAAATGATGATGATGATGAATAAAGAACTGACAAAACAAATACACAAATCAACTAGATTCAGACTGAAGAAACATAGATATAAATTGAACAAGGATAGGGGAAATTGGGTATATATATCAGGACTGTAGAAACAAGAATTTCTTTCAACTAAAGGGAATATAAGAATATAAGCTAAATAAAAGGGGGAAATTGCTGTAGCAATTGAAGGGACTAAAATATTACTCATACAGGATACTTTAGAAACTAGTATATGAAAAAAAAGTATGGGTAATAAATATAAACGTCAATATAAAGAGCAGGGAAAACAGCAAGTGGATCAAATGGGGGAACTTTGGAAATTAAATTAAAGTATGAGCAAGCATGATGAATCAAATTGAGAATGGGGAAAAGTGGGTATGCAAAGAGAATGAAAGACTGGGAAACATGTATACAAATGAAGTGAGAAAATTGTAGCGATTGGGTACACAATTGAATAAGATCTGAAACAATCACTATACAATCAAACATAGGATAAAGAAAATGGGTACACAAACTAAATAAAGAAATTGAAGACACAGGTGTATGGGCCAAATGAGGGCTGAGGAAACATATAGAAATCATGTAGAGGATTAGGATCTACAAATTGGACAAAAAAAGCAAAGAAACAAATTGAATGAAGGACTGGGAAATGATTGTACTTTATAGGAATCAAAAATTGGGAAAAGGAGAAAGGACGGAGTAACTTAATGCTAAGAGAAGATAATACATGAAATATCTGGAGATTAAGGGCCTCATGTAGAGTTGGACGCAAAGTCCGTTTTAGGCGCATCTACCGCAAAACCACTATCACGCATGCGCAGCAAGTGCCATATCCACCTGCATCTCAGACGCCATTTACACTTGCGACAGCTTGCGGATTAGTATGAGGGAAAGGGTGGAATGCGGAATTTTGAAGTTGTGAACTTGTATAATATAGACACAGGAGATGTGACCCTGTAAGTGAATCCTGGACACAGTAAGGCACAGACGCAACACCCATCATAAAAGGGCTAAAAATGTGCGGCAGGAATTAGGTGGTGCAAGCAGTTATCTAGCTGCAGGAACTGGTCGCAGCTGGATAGGGTATTATGAATGGGACACAACTGGGGTTGCATGCTACTCGTAATACCCTACCAAGCTGCGGCACACTCCCACTTCTACACATCTTAGACGCACAATGTGTCCGACTCAAAATCTGGCCCTATGGCCAAAAAAATAAATAGTGATGACTGAAAGACAATTGAGGGTGAGAAAACAAAACTAAGTATATATTATACTTTAAATGACTGATGGAGCTAGGTAGAATGAGGTATAAATCAAAGAAAGTGCTAAAAAAAGTATATATTTGCAGTAGGGATAACTGTGTGAAGTAACAAAATGAAGGCTGAGAAGATATGGGAATGAAGAAACACTTGCATTGACTACTGGTTGATACCTAGGGAGGAGAAGAGGTTGGTACAAATGTAAGGAATGGAATGAAACCTTGTTTTATTTTTTTAAAATACTTGTTTGTATAGTATGTGTTGTCTTGAAAGAGAAAGAAGAGGTCTGCGAGTTGTAATTGGTTTAAGCAGTGTTCATAGATTCATTGGCATGTCAATAGTTAACACTGTAAAAAAAATAGGAAGGTTCATGAAAACTTATGGGGATTTTATCTGCACTCTGAGAACATGAAGGTACATGCTCAAGGACATGGTTACATAATAGAAACTAAGTGACTCAACTATGGATTTGATATTATACGAAAAACAAACATGGAAAACTGGACTTTTAAAAATGCCCATTTGTGGATTAATGAATACACTGGATTAAGGTTCTGTGAATTCAAAATGTAAAAGTGGCATAGTGACATTGTATGATGAATAAAAAGGAGAGGGGTTTAGATGATTATTTTGTACTGCTGCACAAAGGTTTGGAGTCCGCAAAAGTGCTTCCATAGCTCTGCTAAGGAACATGGTTTATTTATTTTTTGTAGAAAGGTGGCACATAAGTTAAAATTTAAATTGTGTTTCAGAAGGAAAAAAATATATAAACGTGCTAGGCTGTTCTTGACTCATTCTAGCAGAATTAAATCCTGCTAGAAAGTGCAATTTTGCATCTTTGCAAAACCATGTTACACTGCAGGGGGGCAGCAAATTTGTGAACAGATTTGGGAGGGTAGAGCATCGTAGTTCAACTCTAAATTGAGTGTAAAAGCAAGCTGCTATGTATTTGTGTGCTATAGCAAAAGCAGACAATATTTCCCCAGCGTGCAAAAGAAAAGATTGTATGTGCTCCGCTTGCATTGAAACATGGTTTGTCCAGGTGCAAATTTACACCCTTTAGCTGAACTGCAGCTAAATATAAATGAGGGAAAGTGAGAGATGTGCAGATAGGTGAATAGAGTAGCACAAATTGACAATGTGTAATTTGATAAAGAGAAAGAGAAGATTTAGAATTAAATGCAATGACAAGAAAAGGGAGGATAAATAACAGATGAAGGGTCTCATTTAGAGTTTTAAAAAACAAATTAAAAAATAAGTGTAAATTTGCTCATGGACAAACCATGTTGCAGTGGAAGTGGGGCAAATGCATTTTTTACATTCAGGGAAAATACTGTCTGCTTCTGCTTGTAGTATACCAGTACTGGACAGCTTTATTTTTACTTTGCAATTTAGAGTTGAATTAGGAAACACTCCCTTCCAACTTTAAATCTGTACTCACATTTTAAATTTGCTCCTCTTTTTTGCTTTGCTCTCACCTGTAAATGAGGCCCAAATGCCGTGAGACAAGAAACAGCAGTACTGGTTGCTGGGCTGGGGTTTGCAGAAATCAGGTGGTGAACGTATCCGAAAGGAATCTTATCTAATAAAACTCGGGTTGCAGAATTTCTAAAGTCATACATCAAGCAGGACTGGGGAAATTAACGGCAGGAGAGCAGCTTAGCAGTGCAAAATACATAGGTAAACAGGGAGAGAAATATGCTTGATAAGCACAAAGATACAGTGCAAAGAGAAATGAGCAAGACAATAAAAGCAGATGTGAGCTGCATGGTGGAAGGACACCAGGAACTGTCATGGAGAGCTTGGCCATCAAGGGTGAATTAAATGAGGCAGGGTACAAATAGACCACTCCCACAACCACAGTTCAAGCCTTCCAATTGTCACACAAAAAAACAAGAGATTGTATAAACCCTCCAACCTGAAACATATTAATTACTATTAATTCATGTTTTATTGAAGACTTGCAACACATAATACAGTAAAAACAACATTTGCTCTTATTTACTAAGTAATATATTTTAAACAAAGCATCTCTCAGGCATGGAGCTATCATTGTTTTCTCCAATCAAGAAATTAGAGTTAAAAATCCAACTTGCTTGCAGTGTATCCATTGTGCAGGGCATAACTTGCATTACATCCAGGAGTTGGACCAAATCCTGCATTAAATATCTAACACTTCATTTAATTCGATCAGCATACAGCTATTTCACAGACTAAACTAAAGGGGTGTTCTTGGTCAAAGAAGCTGGCATGCCATTGAATATTAACCAGTTTGATGGTGGTTTAAGTCTGTGACATGTCTCTTGTCTGGTATTATTAAATTCAGTTTTTAGTGCAGTCCCCTTTAAGCATTTCATTATTTTTCTTGTAACCCAGCTTAAATGAACATGGCAGTTATTGTCTTATTTGGCAAAACTAGTTTGAACATAAATATATCATTTCCAATAAGGTAATATTTATGTTCCAATTATTCTGTATACATTTTCTGATCTGTTATCTAAAACGCTTGAGACTTATGGCTTTCCACATTTTGCATCATATCTATAAAATGCTAAATTATATTTAAAAATGACCCTTCTCCACACTGATATTACACTTCCTATGTAGCAGTGTCTACCTCCATCTTTTCACACAAACTTGTCCTCTGTATACCATTCTTTATTCAGCCTCTTATTTGTCTATTTTCATCTTTAATTAGTCTTTTATCTCAGTTTTGGAATCAGGTTCATAAAACAATGAGAGATTTCAGTCCCAAACATGAAGATATTGAGATATTGTTGGAAAAAAAACAATGTAATTAATTTACAATGTAATGTTGTTTGCACTGTCCAGGAGCAATTTATATGGGAACGTGCAAACACCAACGTAATAAAAGCATAAACATTTAAAAATGTATCCCAGGAAATAAAGACATGCATGGTTTTCCCTTACTCTTGTGACTTACCAAATTAAATGAGGCTTTAATGAGCATTATTTTAATATAAAAAAGTTCAGATTGGTTATGAGGTGCTAGAAAAGTAGAGATGGGCGGGTCCAGTTCCCCGAGAACAGAACCCACCAGAACTTTGGGTTTTTGAGTACCGAGCTGAGAGGCTTGGTACTCTCCCGCCCGTTCCGAATCCAAATCGAGGCCGAACGTCATTCTGACGTCGTCGGATCTCGGAGCTCGGTTTTTGCGATACTTCAACATTATAAATACACGCCTCCACAGCAATCCATCGCCATTTGACAGAGGGAGAGAGCAGGGTGTAGTCACAGGCTGATTAGAGCAGGGACAGAGAATCCAATATTCTTCTTGCAATTGCTCTAACAAAAATCGCTAGAGAAGAGAGAAGGATAGAGGTTTATTATTTTTTGTTAATATTTGGCACTCCCCAGTGCTTTTGGGGTGTCCCCCATAATTGTGCATAAATATTTCTGGCTGTCAAAAGTCATATCTGTCAGCAGTATCTACCAACTAATTTTTAGCACTCCTCGGTGATTTTGGGCTGTCCCCTATAATTGTGCATAAATATTTCTGGCTGTCAAAAGTCATATCTGTCAGCAGTATCTACCAAATAATTTTTAGCACTCCCCAGTGCTTTGCGCTCAGAATGGATTCAAAGCAGTCCACATATGATCAGAATGAGCAATGGTTCTGTCACCATTCCTGATGTTAGTGTTCCCAGACTCTCCCCAGGGTATGTCATTTCTGATAACGCCAACAATATAGTGCGAGCATTACAGCTGGGTGATTTCCAACACATTCCCTGTTTTGCTCACACCATCAACTTGGTGGTGCAGAGCTTCCTACGAAATAACCATGAGGTGCAGGAGATGCTTTTGGTGGCCCGTAAAATTTCAAGCAATTTCAGGCATTCAGCCACAGCATGTTGAAGATTACAGCAGCTCCAAGAGCAGTTTAACTTGCCCTGCCACCAACTTAAGCAAGAGGTGGTAACTAGCTGGAATTCCACCCTGTACATGCTTCAGATGATTGAGGAACAGCGCAAAGCCATCCAAGCATATTGCACAAGCCATGACACTGGGAAAGGAGGGGGGATGTATTTCACTCTTGCACAGTGGGGAATCCTTTCAGTGCTGTGCAAGGTGCTGAAACCATTTGAAGTTGTGACGTGTGAGGTGAGTGCAGACTCTGCTAGTTTGAGCCAAGTCATTCCTTTAATTAGACTATTGGAAAAGCAGCTTGGGAAAATGAAGGAGGAGCTGAAAGCAAGCAATTCAGCAAAGTATGTTGGCCTTGTTGATCAATTACTTCATTCGCTTCACAATGATCCTCGAGTTATTAAGATCTTGAACTCGGATCAGTACGTTTTGGCCACTGTGCTTGATCCAAAGTTTAAAACCTACATTGAGTCATTACTTGTAAATGAGCGAGATGTGAACTTTTGCAAGGAGCTATTGCTCAGCAAGTTGGCCGCTGAACTGGGCCTCGGCTTGACGACGTGTCCTCCTTCACTTTCTCAAGCTGCTGCTGCTCGTAAAAAATTAAATTTCCCAAAAAGAAGCAGGGAAGACACAGGGGGCAGACCAGAACAATTTAACATCTGGGCTGGTTTGAAGGATTTTTCAAAAAAATGAGTCACTTTGCCCATAACTCCATCCAATACGAGTATAAACATGCAAAGGATGGTGGAGGATTACTTTCAAGAGGTAGTTGATATGGAGATGTCAGACAGTCCCTTTCCTTACTGGGAAGAAAAGCAGGCCATTTGGAAACCCATGTACAAACATGCTTTGCAATACCTAAGCTGCCCACCCTCCAGTGTGTACTCTGAACGAGTGTTCAGCACAGCAGGGAACTTAGTCAGTGATCGCCGTAGAAGGTTACTTCCCAAAAATGTGGAGAAAATGATGTTTATAAAACTGAACTACATCTTCCACGAGGAAGGCCTTTACCATCCAAGACATCCAAGCACTGACTGTTCTCTAATGGCAGATTCACGCGGCGATGAATTGATAGTCTGTGATGATGACGTACACACTGATGAGGGTGAGGATGAAGCTGAAGATGATGATGATAACATCTTTTTAAAACTTTCTATGTAAGTGTAGGGTGCAATTTACCCCCAAATAGGAAAGGGATTTGTGGCATTTCCATATCACGTACCATCTTGAAAGGCTGCTGTTAGGGCAATTTATCCTTAAGGGTAGGGTGTCATAGACAGAGTGACCCCAAACTGGCTTTGTCCATTTCTCATAATATTGTACAGTCTATAACGGCTGAATTTTTTGGTATTTTATACAAATGGAGGGGGGCCTAGAGAGACAGAAACCAAACTGGCTTTCTCCATATCAATTAATATTGTACAGTCTATAACGGCTGAATTTTTTTGTATTTTTGACAAGTGGAGGGGGGCCTATAGAGGCAGAAACCAAACTGGCTTTGTCCATTTCAATTAATATTGTACAGTCTATAACGGCTGAATTTTTTGTTTTTTTAAACAAGTGGAGGGGGGCCTATAGAGACAGAAAGCAAACTGCCTTTTTCCATTTCTTTACATATTTAACTATAAGTGTAGGGTGTAATATACATCCAAAGACGATGGCTGCATTACCAATATGCATAGATGGAGAGGAAGACAATCTGTTTTGTGTGTAGAATAAATGAAGGCCTACCAACGAAAAATTAAACTGTTTTTTGGATGATTTATTACCTCAACAATTAGATTACTTATCTCTAAAACAGTTGGAGCACTAAATTGGGTTATTTTAGGCCCAAAAACATTGATTTTCCAATAAAATAGCAAAACCAAAACACGCCGGTAATCCGAATCCAAAACCAAAACACGGAGGTCAGTGACCATCTCTATAGAAAAGTGACAACAAGCCGGATGATATGGTGACATTTTCATTTTTGAAAGACTGATGATGGACAGCAAATATGAGGAAGGTGTGTGGAAGGAAGCACTTCCCAAAAGTGGAATGTGGAGGACATCTGTGTATGTTCACCTACTACCCTGGAATGTCTCATTTGGTCAGGTCCGCCCCACTGTAGCTATGTCACCTGGTCAATCACAATAATTTTGTGGGCTGGGGTTGCAATGCCTTTTAATATGATATCACAAAATGAAAAGTTCCTGTACTGTACAAAAACCAACTCCTAATAATGCTCTAGTTTCAAGTATTTTGCATTTACAATTACACTGGTTTCGCCTAAAACTAATAAAGATCTCTATTCTTAATAATGTGGTGGCTTAGAGCAATACTGCACTAAAATCCATTATCCTTATTTTCACCTTAATTAAGAAAAAGAACATTAAGAGGATATTAAAGTACATGCAATGAACAGTCAAATGGGCAATTGGCTGTGAAATAAAGATATTTAAAATTTAGAAAGCTGTAATGCTTTTTATATTATAACTAGTTTTGAATTCTCCTCAAACTGAAAGTAGGATTGATTTTTTTTTATGTAGTTTCATCGCCATTAACCAACTATATAAAATTAGACATTTGAAGCAGACTGACTTGATGCAAAGATTTTCAGAATGCCATGATCATGTCACCCCTAAAGGTTAACTATGAAAACTGCAGTAATGCGTGACCTCTCTTAAAGAAGACCTAGGGGTATATTTACTAAACTGCGGGTTTGAAAAAGTGGAGATGTTGCCTATAGCAACCAATCAGATTATAGCTGTCATTTTGCAGAATATACTAAATAAATGATAACTAGAATCTGATTGGTTGCTTTAGGCAACATCTCCACTTTTTCAAAACTGCAGTTTAGTAAATCTAGCCCCTAGGGGTAGAATAACTAAAGGGTGTGTTTTGTGCAGCTTGCAAACCGCCACATATCAGATGCGGTTTTCAATCCCAAACCACAAGATTTACTATCCTGTGATTTTGAGGCTTAAAAAGTCAAACCAAATGCGATGTCTTATTTGATAGTATTGCTCACATATATTTCGATGGCATTACTCTGGTACCCAGTATCAGGGGTACTAGGAGGGGCCCAGTGCTAGTCAGCATTAAGCTGAGATGATGTGTAACTACTGTACTAAATAAAAAAAATGCACATATTAAAATCCTTGAGTGCATCATTTGCTCTTATTTACTTAGTAATATATTTTCAACAAAGAATCCCTCAGCCATGAAGCTACCATTGTTTTCTCTAACCAAGTAATCAAAATATGATAGAGCTTAAACTCCAACTTTTTAGCAGTATATCCAAGTGCAGGGGAAAAATTGCATTACTGTCAGGGGTTGGACCAAATCCAGCTTAAAAAAAACCTAACATTTAATTTCTAGTTATGTGATGGATCCTCAGTGGTGGTTTAAGTCTGTGAAGTGTCTCTCGTCTGAACTCATTAAATATCATTGACTTTTTAGTTCAGTCAGTGGTCTGTCCCCTTTAAGCGTTTCACTCTTTATCTTGTAACTCAGCTTAAACGGAACACGGCAGATATTGTCTTATTTAGCAAAAAAATAGTTTTTACATTTTCAGATCTGTTATGTACAATGCTTGAGATTTGGGGCTAGATTTACTAAGCTGCGGGTTTGAAAAAGTGGGGATGTTGCCTATAGCAACCAATCAGATTCTAGCTTTCATTTTGTAGAAAGCACTAAATAAATGAAAGCTAGAATCTGATTGGTTACTATAGGCAACATCCCCACTTTTTCAAACCCGCGGCTTAGTAAATCTAGCCCTTGGTGTGAGATTATTACCCAGGAGTCATTTGAATGAGTTTCAGAATTTACTGGATACTGCTTTTACAAATTAGAGATCCCTACCTGTTCCTCTTTGTAATTTAAATGTATACAATTACTGGTATATAATAATAATGTGTGGTTGCTGAAAATGTGGGGGGAAGTCCAAGGGAATTCTGCTCACTATTGATTATTCACATGAATGAAAGGACTAATACTTACGTTTATGATTTAATGAAAGAGTAGTGTGTCAGGACAAGATTTTACCTCTTTACAGTTTGACACCTATTTATTTTTCTTCTTTCTGACAGGCAAGGATGCTGAAACAGCATCCTGGCATTTTCTTTTTTTTTTTTATTAATAAGCGGATGTTTGCTACTGCCCCTTGGTAATTTTTAAAGCTGGCAGGTTGTATAGCTGCCAGGTCTAAAAATTGGGATTGCGGTTTTGGACCTGACAAGTTTAATTGATGCGCTTTGATGTGTGGTTTGACCTTTAGCAATTCTCACTGTTTACAAACTGCACATCAAAGTGTTAAAAAACATGTGGTTCCCTAGATCCGTTACTGAATAAATCCAAGTAATTCAAATTCTAATCAACTAGAAATAGAATTTATGTTTTTGGAGGACAAACCTCGTGTGCCTACAATGTGTGCAGGACTGTGGCGGTGGCAGGATGCCCCTTGTTCCCTACTTTTTTCCTTATATATACCTGCCAAATAAAGATCATTTAAAATGATCAGTTAAGCGAATGTAAGTAGCTGTTGAAGTCATACAGTGTGGGATGTGGCGGGTGATGTGTTGATGAAAAAGTAGGTTAGGGGTACAACAATCATTGCTTAGGGGAGTTACAAGTGTAAAACCGGGCATTATGGCCTTAGTCATTAAGGAAAGTAAGGCAAAAAAAGGAGTAAATGTTCCCAAGGACAAACCATGTTACAGTGCAAGTAGTAAAAATTAATTTATTATTTTGTACATAAATTAAATACTGGCTATTTTTCATCTAGCACACCAATAGTTGATAACTTTATTTTTACACTGTAATTAAAAGTTGATTTAGGACATGCCCTATCCCAACTATAAATCTGTCCCCACATTTTAAATTTACCTCCCCTCCAATGCACTCCTTAATGACTCAGGCTTTATATGTCTTTCTAGGATTACAATAAATACGCAAAATACATTTTTATTGCTTAGATAAAGTATTTGTGTTTCATCTGCCCTATTATTGTAAATTTATGTATTTAGGAAATTTTCCAAATGAACAGTTTAAAATGGTATTGTTGAGTTTACTAATTGTCTTTTGTAATTTTTTTTCTTCCATTTATGTTTTTTTCTTTCTTTTATGGTATGTTTACTAAACTTACTGCCTATCAGTGACTGCATAGATCAAAATATATACTTCATACTCCATAGTCAGTTGTTAATTCTGGCAAGATCTCTGCGAGGTACATAAAAAAACTTGGCTGTTTTCTTGTTTTTTTTTCCAATTCCCAGGGCTGTTAATACAACACAAAGAACTACGTAGTGAAGCGAGGATGAAAGACAGTCTAAAGAAAAGCTACCTCTACTAGGCAGTTGATAGATAAGGAATTTCTGCTCTATGAGATTTAAACGTAAAATACAGAGAAAAAGAGGATAATAACAACACACATCTTATTCTCTACTGTCCATTTATATAAGTAGGATGGTATTATAGAATTTGTAAAAACTCTGTCTTTTTATAGTACTAAACTTTGAATTATGATAGGCATGTGTGTGAGTAGGTATAAGGAATGAACTTAAGTTCTCTAGATTGCTCAGTTTAAAGAGAACATTGCAAGAGACCCATCACTTAATACACAATGAGTCTCATCTTTCTATATGTTGATTTAAATAATGCGAACAAGAACCTTAATCCTGATGCATTTCTGATACTAATTTCTAGCCCTAATACTAACTCTAACACTTGCTCAAATCATAGTAAAAAAATATAAACCTAACTCTAAGCCTAGATGTAGATCTTGGCCCAGGGTCTAACAATATCTAAAAGAGGATATTCAATTTCCAGAATCATTTCTCTCCTCATTTTCTGATAATGTTATTGATATGGTATATTGCAATTGTTCATATAAATTATTATGATTTTAAGTATATTTTGTTATTTTTTTCCATTTTAGTGTGCTGATTGAATAAAATATATTCAGGCTGAAGCAAAGAGTGTACTACATCAATTTGTGTAGCGTGATATTGCTCAAGAGTATGCCCAGACAATGGGTGCAAGCATATATGCGCCATGTAGATTTTTGTGATTCTGCCACTTATGCCAGGCTCTGTCTAGAGAGGTGGGATAGGACAGGACAGAAGTATTCAAATCCAGGCCAAGTACCATAAGGCTGTGCTTGTGCAATTGCAAATGGTTGCAGACCAGGAAAAAGATGTATTTATGCCTAAAAAAGCCGTACCTTTGCGGATGGTCTGGGGCTTTGTCATGTGCCTGGTGTAATCCGGGTGCAATTTCTACTGATGTCGACTTGAACAGATCTTAAGATGTGTACGGCTCAGCATGTAGGTGAAAATGCGCTATTTTTACATCTGCTTTTCTTTAGTGTAAATTACACCCATTTTGATGCCAAATCTTCATCAGGCCCATTATGATTGTACCAATAGTTATGTTATAATGATAATTAAAAGTGCAGTCTTTTTTCCTTACGTTTACATCAAAGTTTTAGAGCAATATAAATCTGGGAAGTGGAATGTGAATTTGAATGTGCATAAGAGTTAAATAAGACATACAAAAAGTGGATCTGCGAAACCACGTAAAATAATAACAAATATATGCTAGGCAGCATTAAATAATGTTGAGTTAACATTGTTAAAAGCGAGAAGAGTCTTTGTAATAATTGCACTTTTTAATTGCCTGACACTGCAGTGACATTGGGCATCTTTCTTTTAAAACTACTGTAAGACCTGATGATTCTGAATCCTCTTTTTTGTTTTTGCATTTAATGCCACCATCATTAAAGAGTTGCTTTGGGAACGCACAAAAAATGAATAATAATTAAAACAGGCATTTCTGATGGCAGGTAACCAAAAGTCACTCAATATCTTTGCTGAACTACTCGACATTATAGAAACGTTAAACCCGGATAGTATAATTGCCTAAGATTTCAAAGCATTTAGCTTGAGCTTTAAACTAAATACAATAGTTCTTTAAAAAAGGAAACCATGTCTAACGAAATAAAATAATTCCAGCATGTGTGAATATGTTTGTGTCATTTTGGGTATTAGAGTATTCTCATGTCTTTTTCTATGACAATTTATAAAATGATGTGTGTATGTTTTATATTTTGTTTGCAAATGAATATCTTGCCACAAATAAACAAGCTGGTTTCACTATTTTATTTTCAACAAATTAAAAGGTGCTTAAATGCAGCTTGATCCATTTGACGCATGATAGATTCACATATGTTAAAAGTAATTATAATATTTAAATTAATCCTTGTTCTGTTGATATATCTTCTTAAGTGTTTCTTATCAGTCTCATTGCTATTTTCCAGGTCATCTCAAGGGGTTTTGACAGATTGAGAGGAACTTTACATAATTATTTGGCAGATCAGATCTATGGGTAATGTTCTATAAAAGCTGGGCAATCCATTAAAGAAAGAGTTAAAACCCAGAAGGGCTCTACTCACAGTCTGCAAGATATTTCTTAGCGAGTTATATTTTTAACACGAACATATTCAGATCACTCAGCTTAGAGAGAACAATGTTTATAGGTAATGAAAAATAAGACTTGCAAACATACTGTTCCTGTGTCCTTTCACTATTGAGCTTTCTGTCACCTTGCATTCCAACTGGAAATAATACAGTCATTGAAAGTGTTCCCACTATTGTACATTATTGGCTGAGAAAAGCATATGAAAGCACAAAGTACGTTGGGTTTGTAAGCACACATTTATATTTCACGTGATACAAATTCAATTAGCTGTGATCAATTTACACTGGTCATGTGTCCCAGAATTATCTGTCATCAAGTATTACATAAGTGAGATTACATCATTTTTATGAATACACTCATATTGTTTTTTTAAATTATATCAATCAGTTAATTTAGTTTTAAGGTGAAGACTACATCGATCTTTCATGTTATTATGTAAATTATATTAAATGACCTATTTGTAAATTCATATGAGCGCAGAGAATTGTGTTACACTCTATGCAGTCGTGATCTAATATTCATTATTTATGCAATTGATGACTGTTATGTCTTGACCAAGTCAACTCACACCTACTGAATTATCAGGCCTCTTGTTTTAAGGTTCTAATTATTTTACCATTTATCCTTATAGAGGCTTTGATTGGTTATGAAAACTACCAGAGGATCTTCTGGTGAACATGAACCCGTATATTTGATACAAGGAAAGAACAGGATAATGATTTAATTGTATTCCAAAATCAATAACCAAACATGGGCATATTACAAATTATTGTGTATTAATTTTATTATAAAATATCTATGCTACATAAAATCTAGTACTATCAACTCTACGTTGGACCTTGTAATCAAATAGCTAGTTTACTTGGTCTACACTGCAGTATTCTATCAGTGGTAGAATAAGCCTTATTTTATCCAGTCCACATTGAATCTGGAAAACAAAGGAAAATCTTTGAGTTTCAAGTTTATGTTGTTTGCTGTGTGTTATTTTTCATTCATGACTTTGTACCTTTGATCTTCCACAAATGATTCATCTTCTTGTACATATCCCTACAACTACTGAATTCAAACTCCCCCACTGTTTGTGTGGTTTCCAAATAAAATAAACACATGGCTTATGCTTGTGTATTATCAGTCTCAACGGACCATTATACATAATGTACAAGTTGTCCTACAGTAAATATGTACTAGTAACGTTCACAAATACATATAAACATGTAAAAAAAATCAATATGTTTGAAATAAAGCTGTATATGTTTTCATCACTGACATCCAAGGCCACATTGTAGCTTGATAACACATGACGTTAAAATTGAAAGTACAGTAGAATATAGACAAAAAAAAAAAATAAAGTTAACACGAGAAGAGTACATACTTTACAAAAGTTATTCCAGATGAACCAAACACAAAATTATGTGAGAGATGATTTGACCACCGAGAAGAACCATAATCCTCTGGCAGCGGAAGGCTTTCAGGAGATTGCAATCGACATCTCTGAGTCTGAAATGGCTGATAACACAGCACAATAGCTTGTACTCCACTGCACAGCAAACATAAATGCAGTACAAATATAATTATCTTAAATATGGTTTTCAAATGGTTATATCACATACGTGTTTTGCAAGAGCTTTTACATATTGGATCGACTTATATCACCGATTTAGTTACAAGTGGGGGGTTAAAGAGTTTCCAGCAAAGAGGACATACACCTTAAAAGTTCACATTCAAGTCAGCAAAGTAAAATGTTAACAAGCCTGGTTTTGAAAGCAGACATTTAAGTAATATACTATCCGGCGTTGTGGGAGTCTGATTTGTAATGTGTAGCCGTTTTTATAGATTAACTAATTATTTGGTAAATAGACCAAAAATGCTATTTAGAAAGCAAGAGTTGTTGCTATGTCGCGTTGTGGTTATGTTGTGTTGTAACAAGGTTTTCTTCCAGTAGTCAAAAAATTGTTTATAACTCAAAAATTATTTTTGCTATATTTATCGCTCTGTCGCTTTGTTGTACTGTTGTGTTGTCGCTACCTGGTCTAACAACTTACTTTTTTGATGCTAAATAACTATGTAAAATTTGGCAGCTTTACCTTAAAACCTGTGGAAGATATTCACCAACAAACAAACGTCTTCTTTTACATATATAGAGATTGCTTTGAGAGGAAGTAAAACATGATGGGCCTGATTCATTAATGAAGCTAAGGCAAATAATTAAGTACGTTTTGCTCTGGACAAAATCATGCTATAATGCAAAGTAGTTTATTATTTTGCATGTAAGTTAAATAGTGTCTGTTTTTTTGTATTGCACACAAATACTTGATAGCTTTATTTGTACACTGAAATTTAAAGGTGATCTAGGACATGCCCTACCCCAACTATAAATCTGCCATCACATTTTAAATTTACCTCCCTGTCTAAAGCAACATGGTTTTGCCAAGGTGCAAAGTTACTCTTTTTTTCCCCCTTAACTTTCCTTAATGAATCAGGCCCGATATGTTTATACTAACATGCCGTGCAGGGATGCAGAACATATATTACACTATTGTTTAAATCCCTATAGATTATATACTGAGCATTGTTTACTCTATATTAGTCTGTATGAAAAATAGTATTGTAGACTTGATCATGTGAAATGTAATGCTTAAACATTTGCAGATATTCACTACTTTGTATTCCATGACATCTCTCAGACAAATTCTTATCCAATCTGCCATACAAGGTTTTATTGTGAGTCTAATACAGCACATTAATTCTGTGCAATGTAATTTTATGAAATCTTTCTAAAGAATGCTAAATATTGAAAATCCCCAGTGATGCGATCAATTTTTAAAATGTAGCCTACTGTCTTCTAATTCATATGTTCTGACTTTATTTTCATTCATAAAGTATATCTTATTTACACATATCAGAAACACAATATAATCATGAACTGTAATTTGGACGCATTTAATATGCACCAGCAGTTGACTGTTATATAAACAATAATTAGTGAATAGTCTAGTGATTGCCTAAATTACCAATTCACATCTAGATATCATGCATATTCATAGTTACCATCATATTAATATAATTTATTATTTAACATATATGTGTATTATTATTATTATTTTTAAAGGGAATATAATACTAAATTACAAACACCATCAACTACCCACAATAAACACATATATACAAAGTGAAAACAAAACAATATATAGAGCTGAAGCATACAGAATCATTTCAAGAGCACACATAAAAAGGCAATGGAGAGGTTCAGTATAGGGAATAGGGATCCAGTTTTAGACTAATTAAAAGCTATGGTGTTGCCCCTGATCTACTGTACTCTTATTAGAAGGTTTTCTTAATTCTACTTATACATGTATTTCAGGAGACAGATTATGATTAAATCAATCAGCATGGTGGCTTAGTGGTTAGCAGTTCTGCCTTACAGCACTGTGGTCATGAGTTCAATTCCCAACCATGGCCTTATCTGTCAGGAGTTTGTATGTTCTCCCCGTGTTTGCGTGGGTTTCCTCCGGGTGCTCTGGTTTCCTCCCACACTTCACAAAACATACTCGTAGGTCAATTGGTTGCTAACAAAAAAACAAAAAGGGAATTTAGACTGTAAGCTCCAATGGGGAAGGGACTGATGTGAGTGAGTTCTCTGTACAGCGCTGCGGAATTAGTGGTGCTATATAAATAAATGATGATGATGATGATGATGAGCAAGATAATTATGTTAGGGTCCCTTCTCAGTTTTTTCAGACACACACAATTACCTGCAGTGATGCCACACCTTATACCAACTTCCACATTATACAACTCTCCAACATCCTTACATTAAACCAACATCTAGTGCACCATTATATTTAACCAGCCTCCAGTGCACACATATATTATTCCATCCTCCATAATCAAATCAACTTCCAGTTCCTCCTACATTATACTAGTCTATAATTGCTACCACAGTATACCAGCCTCTAACGCACACAAACTATACCTGCAGACAGTACTCCATACATTATACCAGCATCGCATTTGCCAACTTTAAACCTATTAATTGCTAAAGGTACTGATATTATGAATCTACAGATGGGAGACTACAGTGCACATTGTGAATTGTACCATGCTGCAGCATGTCAAAGCTGCAGACATTAATTTCAGTGAAAAATACGACTTAACAGTCGCTGCAATTGGTACTAATTGGTCAGCCAGATGTGCTGAACTGAGAAATAAAACAGACTCAATTTGAATATTAATATATAATCCCGTTTTGCTGAAGTTTTAGAACTGGAGCACCAGACATATTTTATATATGGGTCACATAGTATTGTCCGCACAACATGTATGAAGCCTGACACTAAACAAATATGCCTTATACTTGCAGGCATCATTTCCGTCCATAGCATTAAGGATTGAGCGATCTGTTGATTAAAAATGGAAAAAGCTGAGTGAGTTAGGGGTCCATCTTTAGCAGTAATTGCTCTGGAATGACAATCTGGCTGAATAGAAGAGATTTTGTGTCTCTGAATCAGCATAAGCAAGGATAAGTAGATTTTAGAATTACTGATGGCAGGATTGTATTCGGCTCAATGCTTAATAATATATATTTTTTTCAATGTCCTGTAATTTCAGTTGTGGACAAAGCACGCAGGATGAGATTAGAGACAATACCACAGTGTTCACAAGGATCCTTGATCGTCTGCTAGATGGCTATGATAACCGCTTAAGACCTGGATTGGGAGGTTGGTAATTATTATAAACTATGCAATTGTGTTTAACCACATTCTGCATCATTGCCTACACACAGATGGCTATATGTAAATTTGCTTTCCTTAAATATCAGTGTATAAATGTGTATTTACAATTAGTTGTTAGTTTGATAGTAGTTAATGATGTATTTTTTTTTTAAGTTTACACTTCAAATTCATCTATTCTGCAGAATTTATAGTCTATGAATGTAGTGGGGATAGCGACAGTCACTACATCCTGCTGTGTGGTGTGGTTGGAATAGGAATGGGAACACTGAAGGATGAATTCTGCCAGCGGAAATTTAGCAGCCAACTGTGTAATGAGCCGAATACTTTGGGAAAAAGTTTTGAATATTTCAGGTGTCTACAGTTAAGCAGTAGCTGCAGGAAGATATATACAATCAAGTTTCTCTCTTAGACGTATGGGCATGAACATTTTTAGGGAATGCACATGGACCAAAAGTATCCACAAAGGATCCACCCAATTTGCCCTATCTGGTGACAGAGGAGGTGATGGATGCACTTGCTATTATCTCCAAGGTCACTGCCAGAAGACCTTGCACCTAAGCTTGAATGAACCTGAAAGTTAGCTTCCCCTACCACATCCACATCACTGGACTTCTGGTTCTGGAGTCATTCAGGATCAGTGAGCACTCAATCATAGTCCTGAATGATGCAAGCAGATCTAGAGAGCACTGTGATATGAAAATGTTGTAAGAATCTGAAATTAATACAATTAACATGTAAGTTGCTGGAGTGGAGATGGTGGGATAACTAATAATGGAAGCTCTATTGCTACAATGTATTGCTAACAGTTGATGGTCTTAGCTGTGCAATACATGGTTGGCAAAGGAGGGGTTGGCCATTTTACACAAATTAATGAGAAGATAAAAAGGAAACTTTGCATGTTCTCTGTGCGTAATCACTGCCAATATATTCTCTCACTGTAAAAAAATCCACAAAATGTGTCTCAAAAAGTAGAATGAACATGTATACAATTTGTTAAATTAGTATTATCTGAAGGTATAAATCCCATTTAACATGAAAAACTGTCCAAAGATACCATATTGAATCAAAAAAGGAATTAATTGTACCACTGAACAACAATTGTAGCCACACCTTTACAGACAAGTTTTTCCGCAGTAAGGATTATATTTGAGGATAATATTTATGTAAGCATCAGAACATTCAAAGTGGCGCCTCATAACCAAAACCGATATGTTCAGACCTCAAATTAAAGTTTTTGTAGCTATAATATCATAATAATGGACATATATACTACAATCCATAGCAACCATAGAATATGTGGAATTGCATCATATTTCCTTATTCACACATGTGTTGGTAGATTGTTATATATGTATATCCAGGATAGATAGATAGATAGATAGATAGATAGATAGATAGATAGATATAGATAGATAGATAGATATAGTTTTTGAAGTGGAAAGTTAGAAGTGGTTGTATGGAAATTTAGAAGTGGCGATATGAAACATGTTATGGTATTACACACCTCCTTCTCCACTACATTAACACACATGCATTGCTTATTGATGTAATTGTGTTCGCTAATATGACATCTCAAAATCTAAAGGGTATATTTACTAAACTGTGGGTTTGAAAAACTGCAGATGTTGCCTATAGCGACCACTCAGATTCTAGCTGTCATTTTGTAGAATGTACTAAATAAATGAGAACTAGTATCTGATTGGTCGCTATAGGCAACATCTCCACTCTTTCAAACCCACAGCTTAGTAAATATACCACTAAGTATGCTTAAGTTACTCTAAATATTATATTAAAAAAATGTACAATTATCATTGGTCACACATTCACGATATGAATGAAATATAGCTTAACACCTAAAGGAAAAACTCCTAACATATTAAAGTTAAACAGTTCTATTAAATATTGTGAAGTTTTTAACGCCAAAGGATGACAACACCATGACCATCAACAAGTGCACGCTACGCTATCTCCCTGTCAAGGAAAGGAAATACGGGTCAGTGGACAGCACAGCAAGTTATGAAGACTCAATACCCCAGGGAATTCCTCAACTCTCTCAATCCTCCTGAAATGTTTCCACACAAACTGACTTTGAAGATGGGAGCCCATATTATGTTACTGTGGAACCTTGATGTCCCACAACTGTGCACTAGAACTTGATTGTAAGTGCTTAAAACCAAACATCATAGAAGTCACGATATACTAATAGGTTGTGTCAAGGGAGAGAGTATGTTTATACCTCCCATACCATTCATACCCAGAGACTACCCCTTTGAGTTCAAGCGTCTGCAGTTCCCGATAAATCTGCTTCTTGCCATTACCATCAAAAACACATCATTTAAACAACTTTGTTTGTAAAATCCATACGAATAACATACTAAGAAATCTAATTATCAAAAGGACAAGTAAAACAAAACTCACTATATTTGTTCACATAGACATATTATTGTCTGTGACTGGATCACTATTAAATAACTTTTGGTAAAAAAAATATTTAAAAAAATTGGGCAGGGCACTTATTTATGTAATTGCATTTGCACTTATTTTTTGATATTGTGTACATTGTAAGATAGGAAATTGTTATTTCTGAGACCAGGGGAAGAAATTTGTCTGTTGTCTAACCTTGCTATAGGAAATGCCTATTTCTGATGTATATATCTAATACAATGAGCCTGTGTTTACCAAGCCTTTGGTGTATTGTGATTTGGGGAAGTGGATTTTTGTGGGTGCTTTTGTTGTTCTGTGTGAATATGTATTCCGAACAGTATGATGAAAGGCCACATGCTAACTAGGCCTTTTGATGTGTGAGGCTTAACTTGGAGACAGGAAGGTTTAATTTAAAACATGCTGCTACATTTCCTGCATCTCAAACAAAGATGCATGATATCACAGCAAGGTTTTTAAGAATTTCATAGCTATAGTATAAATATTAGTGGCTTTGCAATGTATGTAAATCAATATTTTGGTAAACGGGGTTACATCCTGATTCTAAAAATAGCCTATGTCAGAACTGTATAAAAGATGAGCTGTGTGAGCAAGTAATGTATCATTATGATGTTCCATCTGACCTGACCACTGATACCTTAAATCAGTGAGACTGTCCTTGTCAGGACACTTGAGCAATAAAACCTCATTCTGCTTCAAAGACCTGCTTGACAACTTCTTCAATATCGTTGTAATCCTTTGACCTGCCGATTAGACCCTAAAATCTAATCCGTTCTCCTGCTGATTCTGAGGTTTGGATGCAAGATTTTCCAGTACCACCGCTTTGCCTGCTACCTGCAGCTCTGGTCAGTGTGATAGGCTAGGGAGGATCTATCCACAGCAACCCAGATCCATAGTAAGAGGTCCGGAGTTACCAGCCCAAGTACAGGAGTACACTAGCAGTGACAGTTACCCAGAAGGAATGTGGTTCTGAGTGCCATAAAGGAGTTCAGTGGTGGCAGCAGGCCCCTACCACTGCGGCAGGAGGGGTGTATTTGAAATAACGAAAGGGAACGGGGGCAAAGTAAGCCCAGCCGCTTCCCAGCAACAACAGACAGGGTGGCATAGGCGGTCCATCCTGACACATCGTCACATTAACATTAATATAGAATAATAAATAGAAACATAGCTAATATGTTCCTTAACATCTATGAATATAAACTATATGACTTTCAATGGTCATTTTTCTGAAAATATAAAAAGCCTTATATTTTATAAATCTACCAGAGGAGTTATATTTTTCCAACACAGAGTCCACGATTCACATAATAGTTCAGTATGATATAACCAGAGGGTGGTTTCACCAAAATCATCTCTGGATCTTTGAATTTCACCTGGCAGTAAATATTTCTTAAAGAGTGAGTAGGGGTTTCGATAGGCTAATGCGTAGGTCTAATAAATAAATGTTTTAGATTCCCCTGCGCTGCCTCCTATTGCAACAATATACACCTTAGGTTAACATCCAATTTAACCAATATTGCAAAATATCCAAAAAACAAATAAAGTGTACCGTGCGCTAATGGTACATTATAGAACAACAATAGAATTTCATTAATTATACCTTAACCTACAGCACTTGGTATCCCAGGTGGTCTCCCACCCAAGTACTAACCTAGCCCAAACCTGCTTAGCTTCCAAGATCAGACAAGATTGGTCTTGATCAGGGTGTTGCTGCCTTTAAAGTGATGTGTTCCTTCTTCTTAATAGACGTGTGCCACTTCCTTTATTTCTACCAGTGCTACAATATAAACAAGCAAAGAAATGTTGTCCTTTAAAATGATGTATACTTTCTTCTTAATGAAAGTGTATCACTTCCTCTTTTTCCTCCAGTGTTACATATAAAGAAACAAACAATAAAAGGTTATAGTACAAACTGTGCTAACTCTTAAACCTAAACAACTGCAATCTTTATTATGATTTTAAACTTTACAACAGAAATATACCAATTAAATTTCAAACTCATATATGTTCTCAACCACAAGTGTATCATCAATCTCCTTTTCTTTCCTCTCTTGGGGGTCTATTTGTGACCCTTCGTTTTTTTCACTTGATACTTTTCAATCCTTATCTCCTTGATAAGGATTGAAAAGTAACGGCTATGTATTAAAAAAACTTCTCAGGGACAGCAGTGCCGATAGACTGCTGTCCCTGAGAAGTGACTCACCTGATCATCGCAGTCTTTTCTCAAGTTTAAAGGCTCTTCTCTTTTTTTTTTTTTCTCTTTTTTTTTCCTTTTTTGTTAGTGCGCATGCACCGACTGAAAAGTTGGTGCATGCGCACTAGCATACTGGATGGCAAACTGCAGGATGATTGACAGGGAGGGATCACATGATCCCTCCACACATGCGCTGTCCAGCTCGACAGCGTGAAAGTTTTCAGATATGTTAATGTACACCAGCTTCAGATGGCGCCAGCTTCAGATGGCGTACATTAACATGTAAAAAAAGAGAAAAGTTTCTCTAAATAGACTTTCATACATAGCGGTTCTGAGCACTTCCCATACACTGTTATGGGGAGTGCTCAGAAAAACGATAGCAAATGCAAAGCAGCAGATATCTGAGATATCTGCTGCGATGCTTCAATAATACATAGCAATTTCACGGTAAACACCCGAAAACTGTTGTTTTCGGGTGTTTAACACAGGAAAAATCCTTGATAAATAGACCCCTTGGAGAGGTCTGACTTTCTAGGAGTTATTCACTTTTTACAGATGAACCAAACATTTCTGTATTTCATTTCACTTATCACGCCACAGATTGGGTTTATAAACAAATTAAGCAACAATAGTGCGATTTGCTTAAAAAGTAAACAAATATTCTTTTCCCCAGTATTTAAAAAATATAAAAACCTTCCACTATCCAGTTTTAAAATTTTTCTCCAATCCCTATGAATGTGGACTCTTACCCCATTAAGCACATAACAGATATGCAAGGAGCACAATCACTTCAAGATCATAACAGCAGGTGCCGGCCACATTGCCTCACAGCCCTGTAACTCTTTCAGGAGCAGTTCCCACCAGGTATCGGATCCCCGTTGTCACCATTATAAAGCATAGGTCTATTTCCCATGGCATACAACCCAAAGGAAATTCCAAGATGCAACATAGGTTACATTGCAATGTAGGATACATTGCTATGTTTTAAATCAAGTAAAAGAAAACATCTATGTAGATGTTTGTTTCAAAATTGCTGATATAAACAGGAAAAGGTAGGGATTTGCATACCCATAGTAGTCTTGACATTTCTTGAGCCTACTGTCAAAGTATGGTTCAGCTATGGGTGGGCCACAAGTTGGTTCATTTTGTGAAGTCATGTTGACTGGATAAAACTGGAGGGCATATGAATGATATCTTGGTGGTGTAACTGTACTATGATGCAATTAAATGGTGTAGGCAGGATATGGTAGCGGTGGATAAGGTGAACAAATGTGTTAGATCAATCATTATGTGCTAGTGAATTATATTAATCATCAGCATGTTCTTTAAAAGCCTATATAGCATTCACAAGTGCTGTGGACTGATCAATGGGCTGAGTGGGCTTATTATTCTTTTTCCTTTGCACCCATTCAAAAATACCCTGGAAGCATGGAGACCTTGTTATGGTGCTTATATTGTAGAAGTTTGTGGATCTTCTCTTAGAATGCCAGAAAGTCCTTCTCCTTCCTCACTATCTTACTCAACTACATTGACTAAGGCACTAAGGCAGGGTTTCCCAAACCCACTCCCCAGGTTTTCCATATCTCCTTGCTGGAGCACAGGTGTATTCATTACTGACTGACACATTGTAACAGATCCACAGGTGGTCCTAATTATGTCACATGTGATCCGGAAAACCTACACTGTTGGGGAGCCCTGAGGACTGGGTTTGGGAAACCCTGCACTAAGGCATTCTTCCTGCCAGTGCGGTGCTTTTTATTTTAGCATAAATATAGTTATTATTATAATTTTAGAGTATGTGTAAATATTCTGGCTGTAGCTATTGCTAAGAAATCTTTTATTTATCGACCTCCACCTACCTATATTCTATGTTGCTTTAACATCCTCCAACTTACTTTTCAATTTGATGTACACTACCAGTTTTTTATTGAAATTTAAGCAATTCAAGACCAGCAAATATCTTGAAATGGTACAAAGGAAATCGGTAAACTGCTAGAGATTAAAACGAAAAGTATAGGCTATCAAATACTGGAAAATAATATAGCTTTCAGAGCTATACAAAAAGGCCGTTTTCAGGAATGGGTTAAAATTATTCCCAATGATTTTAACGCAATGCATTTCAAATGAGATGAGTGGAATTGTTCAAGTGCATTGACGCACCTTGAATGCACTAAAATGGATTAAGCAGCATAAAAATTCACCACAATACTAGTGTGCTAAACATGGGTAGAAACACAAATGGGTTT
Organism: Mixophyes fleayi; assembly: GCF_038048845.1. NCBI lineage: Eukaryota > Metazoa > Chordata > Amphibia > Anura > Limnodynastidae > Mixophyes > Mixophyes fleayi. Next base: position 298,568,073 of record NC_134405.1, on the reverse strand, counting down.
GGTTATATTGAACATTTGTTTTACAGCCTTTGAATTTGTGTTAAAAACACTAATATTTTAACACCAGTGGGTATGAGACCTAAGGGTTGTGTGTTTGAAGCTGTCTTTTAATAAGCTTTGCACCAAAGTTACATTTGATCCTACAAGTTAAACCCCCAAAACATTAATCATTCGCCCTTATACTGACCACACCCGAAGCCAACTGTTTTTACTACTTTTGCGCAAAGGAAATTGGGACTCTCCTAAAACAAAATCTGAAATCAGTTTTGGGTATGCTTAATGTAATGTACAGTTTACTTATGCACTTTTAGTGCACTTCTTATCTATTTATGTCATATTTGCCGACTTTGGCAACATTGCCCCTGGGAGATTGGTGGTGAGGAGGGTGTGTGGGGGAGGGGGTCGTCAAATTGTGTCACTTGGCTCCAACCCCTAAGTTGACATAATATTTTCTGGCCTATTAGAGCAAGGGACTAGGCCATGATGACGCGTGAATTGCGTCATAAACCTCCCCCTGCTGCTTAACTGATCAAATGGCTGGGAACCGGGAGGTTGTTCTGCTCTCCTGGGAGTTCCTGAGGACTCCCAGAAATTCAGAGTCTCCTGGACCTTCCAGGAGAGTAGGCTAGTCTGATATATGTTCTATTGTAATTATTACTGGAGAGTAACCACACATATGCATAATGCACCTGAATGTTGATACCTGCTAGTGGACTAATTTAGTTATGTATTGCACTGTTTTGAAATGAGTGTATTACAGAACATCAGTGCATAAACATTGTGCACAGGGCCTGGGGGTAAATTCATCAAGCTTATAGCAACCAATCATCCTACCACTAGGGGCTAGATTTCCTAAACTGCGGGTTTGAAAAAGTGGAGATGTTGCCTATAGCAACCAATCAGATTCTAGTTATCATTTATTTAGTACATTCTACAAAATGACAGCTAAAATCTGATTGGTTGCTATATGCAACAACTCTACTTTTTCAAACCCGCAGCTTGCTAAATTTATCCCTTAAAGTTTTCCTTCTACAAGATACAAAACTATTGTGTTGGAGGTGACAACTTTAATTATAGCTGCACACACTGTATCTTTTCTTGGTAAACACATATAGGGCCTGATGCATTAAGGAAAGTAAAGCAAAAAAAATGAGTAACTTTGCATCTTGGCAAAACCATGTTGCATCGGAGGCAAAAGTAAATTTAAAATGCGAGCACAGATCTATAATTGGGGAAGGCAATGTCCTAGATTAATTTTAAATTTCAGTGTAAAAATAAAGACATCAAGTATTTGTGTCCTACATAAAAAAACAGACAGTAATTTCCTTATGTACAAAATAAAAAAACTCAATTGCACCCCTTGCATTTGACCAGAACAAAACCTACTCACTTTTTTGCCTTACTTTCCTTAATGAATCAGGTCCCTAGTCTGTGTGTGTGTGTGTGTGTGTGTGTGTGTGTGTGTGTGTATGTGTGTGTGTGTGTGTTTGTGTGTTCTTACATGATTAGTACTCTATTGAGTCAGCTTTGAATTTCTATAATTGGTTCACTGCATTCCTTTGCACAGAAATTATTTTAATAGTGAACTGTGCAATTACTCTGATGTCCTCCATTTGTAGATATAACCCTAAATACGCCAACTCTTTATTTGTATTCTTTATGCTTTCTTGTTCTTGTTTAGCATAAAGTATTATGGAATGTTTGTATTTTACTCTAAAGCTTTTGTATAATGTATAATGGTGTTCTCAAAGCTAGTTTTACACAAGATAGCTCAGAGGGAAACATTGGAAGAGAGTTCTACAATATGTTATAAATTAATGTTTATTACATTTAAGAGCTGAGCCACATGATGGCCTCAAAATGTTCTACCCAGCCATCAGAAGCTCAAGCTCGAACTGATCTAAGCATAGGGATTTATAGTGCATATGGGAATTTCAGAAAATCCATAATGGATCATAAATACAGCACCACTTTTGATCATTTATGATTTGCCATGCAATTTGTCTAAAAATAAATTGTGTGAAGGTCTGTTCAGCATAATGACCAATGACCTATGTTCAGTCACTTTGTGTGAATGCCTTATTTTAATGCAACTAGGTCATTTCACAAATATTACCTTTAAAACATTATTTTATTTGCACATCTAGTTGTTTTGATAGGCCAATTAGTACATGACTTAACGTTATCTTCTTGTAGCTATTGAATCTTCACTCTCAGGACAGATTCATGTAATGCTCCTTAGAGAAAATGATGGCAGTGCTAAACAATTGCCTTAAATTAACTTTAAATATATAGGTAAGTCCCATGCAAATAAAAAAGAATGATAAAATAGGTGTAATTTATTAATATTATTATTATAGTCTTAAAAACAATTATGAGTTATATCAGTATTACGATAAGTGTTCTTTTTAAAGAGGTGTTACATGCCCGATTCAGGTTTGGTTTGCCCTGGTGCATTTTAAATGGCACACAGTGGGTTTTTGTTTGCTGAAAACTTAGGTATATTGATAAATGCAATTGGGTCTTACATTTACACAAACATGAAAGAACAGCACACATTGTATCTCAAAAGACCGAAAGAGCTTCTGCATTTTGCTTACAGTATACACTCATGTGAACAGCTTTGTGCATCCAGAATATAAATCAGGGCTCCCTAAGCTTGCAGTAAAAAGAAATGCTTTGTTAGTTTTCATTTGTAATTCACTATAGCACACTGGATCTGGTACTGTCATCGACTAACCAGATTTATAGGCAGTCCTGAACAACATTTGAATGCTATTTCATTCATATTGGACTTCTATTACAATCTAGCTAATTTACAGTCTTTATCACAATGTATTGTAAGAACCATTGTAGTGTCCTAAGTTTTGTAAATATGTATTATTAAAAATAACAATAAAACCAGGCTACGAACATTCAATGAAGGACAACATACCCAAAAATGAAAAACTTTAGTCGATAATTAATGACCTAATAACCATAATGACAATCATATATTAATGCACATGTATAGCAGTCATGATTAATTAATACACCTGGTCCAAAGTTTGTTTAATTATTTAATTTGTCCAAAACACTTCACGGTAATGCTATCAAAGTTTATGATCACATTGCCTGGAACAATGAAAATAGACTCCAGGACTTGGAAACGTATCTGGTTGCGTGAGTGTCCTTGATCCTAAAAGTGATGGGCTACAGGTAACTGGATACATTTAGTACTTAAAAGAGGTTTTGTGTTAGGAAATATGATCATTTATTGTCTGTCTGTTTTCCCCAAAATAGCACAAATCCCTCAGACATATCATTAAACAGATGACATATAAATAATTACAATTTCTTCTGCATCAGGGAAAATTCTTCTCATCAAATTTGACTGAATCAAAGTATTACATTAGGCACAGGTAGAGATGAGTGATATTTTTTTTTCCGCCTCATTCAGCATAAAATTGAACATTTATTTTGGTGGAATTTGGTCCACACTACAGAGCAGAATGCACTCACACTAACACCATCCTAGCAAAAGTAGATCTTGAAGGTTTGTGTATTCTGCGAAGTAGCCTGATCTGTTGTGAAATTCCATTTGTGTTAATTTCTATTGCAACTTAGCTGATCTCTAGGTACAGGATAAACAGGGGTATTTACCCTGTTTAAATGGAGCTAAAAATAAATGCTAAATTCTGGGTAATAGTAGAAGTATCTGCATGAACCAGTGGCTTTCTCAAGCTCATTCCTAGAATATGAGATACATGTATATTATTTACATCAGGGGTCAGGGAACATTTTTACCTTTTACCCCAAAATATATTTAGATACGCCGACTTTACCCCCTTGATTTGAAAGGAAGGAAATCATATATTATTAATTATTGGAATTCAAATTTTTATTGAACCTATTCAAAATTTCTTTGAAAGCTTCAACTTCAAAACTTCAGGTTTTGGAGAAATTATGTTGCTTCATTTTTGATACGAGAGCATCAATATTAGGGCATTTTGATGTCAGAGCAATTTGGATGCAGTCTTCAGCGTCCAATTGATTTCTCAGCTTTGTTTTTATGTTCGTTAGAGTTGAAAATTCTTGTTCGCAAAGGTAGGTTTTTGCAAAAGGCATCAACTTTTTGACTGCCTCCTCATGTGCAATTTTGAATGCCTTTGCAGCTGTTGACATCCAAAAATATGACAGATCTGCTTTGTTTTCAAATACAATACGTGCTTCATTATTGCATCGAAGCTCAAGAAGTGCCTCTGCCAACCATTGAGGCTCTTCTGGTACAACAGCAATTTCACATTTAAAGGGGTCTACAATCCAACTGACAGCATGTGAATCGGCAGAATTACCCCCAGGAATCTCATTTTTACCCCATTTGGGGTAATTTACCCCTGTTCCCTGACCACTGATTTACATTCTGTTATAGAGGAGTAGTTTTTAGATAGTAACGTCCAATACTTTTTAATAATGCAAATAATCTACTGACTCCTAAAACTATATTGGTTAATAAGAGAAATCCCAATAGTACTTCTACATTATAAATTAGGTTTTAAATAATACTCCTTGAAATATAAAGCAATAGATTGGGATTCTCTTTTAATTTGGAACAAGGGGTAATGTCTAACAGTAAGTTTCTGTGCCATATTATCCATTTACTCTTCTTGGAGTTATCATCTACTATCTTATGAACACAAGCAAGATTTCTTTGGGGGATGGACTTCTTAATAGAAGGCAGATAGTAACTGGATTAATAATATTAATAATTAATAATAATTAAAGTAATAATTTATTTTGGTGTGTCGGTTTAATGTACAACTCCATTTGTTATTCTACATACAAAAGTGAAGCCAAAGTATCAAGCAAATTAATTTGCCTATGATGGGGTAACCAATCATTGATCCTTGGTGCTGTCAACTGTAATCTTATTGGTACAGAAAGTTAATTTTAGTAAGGACATTATGTAAAACAAAGTTGAGAAATCAGTATATGAGCTAGTGAACTGTAATCCAGTATTTAAAGTTTTTTACACCAAAAATGGCATGAAAATAATTATTCAAAAGAAACTGATTTGAAGAAACAAGAGGAAATTAGAGGTATGTTTTAAGTACCATTCTTGTGACATTAATGGAAACAGATGCCTGTAAAAGAGGACTGGCAGCTGCACAAGATTGAACAGGTCCATACTGAAATTGGTCACCTTAGTGGCAATATATAAAATATAGCAGTTAATGGTAATGGATCATACAAATAGTTAAATTCTTTTTGATTATATAATTTTTCTTAGCCCTATCCAGAACTCTTTACTATTATGTTTTATATTAAGCAACCGGTTACTATGCAATTTAGTATACGCATTAATGACACTAAAATGTAACAAAATATCATGCAGATAATAATCAGTATGAATTACAAGGGAGCCCCCTTTTGTCCACAGAACAAACAGTAATTCCCCGCTCGTAGAGATGTAAGAGCTTCCCTTTCCTTTCCAGAAAAATACAGCTCAGGATAATTTAGTATTGTTAATGTATCTCTCTCTCTGACTCTTTGGAACCTACTTCAATAACATTTTCAACGGGTAGATTGGCTGATATGGACACACAATTATATTTTAATCTGAAGCTAAATTGTTTAGGTCCGATATTGGAGGAATAGAGGCATTATTATAAGCAACATAAGTTATAGAGACAAAATATAACTTAGGACGTAACTGGAAAAAGAACCAGTGCATATTTTGCCCTTGGGAAAAAGATTATCGTTTGGAATTAAAGCAGCAAATTAATCACTTTTTCAAAGCTTGCAATTTAATGGTTTGTCAAAGGGCAAGAGGAAATATGTATTATGTCCCCCATTCTTTGATGATGGCACATGGCTATCTGATGCCTTACAGTAGAAGGTGGAGAAGTGGCAGTACCTGTGTTTCCAGTCAGCCTGATGTTTCCTTGTCTCCATTTTCGTCCCTTTAAAAGTGCATAAACATATGTTCTCTATTACTGTCTGGTGGGGATTGCCAGGTTGACTTCTCCAGTCTGCCAGAGTAGAGTCTTAAATACCTAACATGAATAATCATATGCCAGACCTTGCAGGTGAATGGGGATGGACCTGTTTTAACTGTTTTATTTCTGTCTGTTTTTCTTTTCTTTTCTTTTTTTCTTTACCATTTTTGATTTAGTTAGGCTAAAACAAACAAGATTAAGGATCCTGCTTTTTTGTGAGTAATCTTTTAATGGCAACAGGGAAAATGTACCTCTTAAACTAGAATTCTTTTTAACAATGACACATTACCAAAAGAGATCTAACATTGCCAGTGGCATGGTGCTTACCATAATCAATAAAGATAACATGATTTAAAGTTCTCTTTTTTACTGATGAGCAAATTTATTTTTAAAAGTAAAAAAAGAAACTATGTACTAATGGAACAGTGACCATTTTCATAGTATTTTTATATATAAAAATCATATATATTCTTGGTTTCCAGTTAGGAGGTGATGAGAGAATGGCTATTTTAGATCTAATAAAGATTGTTAGTAGATATTGAACATCCTCATTTCCTGCTTCAACAGAGCGTGTAACTGAAGTGAACACAGACATCTTCGTCACCAGCTTTGGACCAGTTTCTGATCATGATATGGTGAGATTTATGCTTTTTTCTTACATTCCGTTCTATTTTAGTAGAATATGACTTCAAAGTATATTTACAGAAAAAAAAATTCTCGTGTCATGGCTTACCTATATTTTCACATTATCTTGAGTATTTAAACGTATGTTGCCTACAAGATAAAAATGGTCTTTGAAGAAAATTTGATTTATTTTATTAAGGGACTGCCTTATTTACTGGTGAGTTTTTGTAGATAATGATTCATATCTTTTTTTAGTATATTTACGTACATTTAGATAAAGGCTAGCATTACATTTGGATACTTTGAAAACAGATCATTTAGAGATAATTACATTTTATGTTATGGTGAATTTCAAACCAAAGATAAGCAAATTCTGGTGATTAAGATGCTCATGTGCGTCAAGATTTTAGGTTTTTCGGTTTGGTCAACTTGAGTAAAAGTGATTCTTGTATTGGGCATTGCAATATGATGACAGTTTAAAATCGGAACTGAGTGAATCAGATTTAATAAAGTATGGTGCGAACACTGGAACAATGATGATCTGATCTCCACATGTGTAAGATTACCCTTTGACAGGAAAATGAAGGCAGGACCAGGTGGACATTCTCTGCACTGCAATTCAGCTGCTCGGCAACAACCAGATCATTGTAATTTGGCAGCAGAGGTGTCACCAAATTGCTCATTGATCTTGTTGTTGGATGCTTGTGCAGCATTTGTTTCTCCTCAATTGTCATTTTTAATTTACGGTTTGTGAATTTTCATGGGCACACTAATTTGTAGAATGTTGCTATAAAAATCTAGAGCCTCCACCATACTATTGTTATATCGGTAAAGGATCATTTATCAGGAAATTAAGAAAATTATTGCTGTTGCTCTATTATAATGTCATAAAAAAATATACATCACCAATTACCTCCTCCTACAATTGCTATGAGGAGTTTGGCTAAATAATTTAAGTAGGGTATGCCGGAGGCAGGGTGGGGAAGGACAGGGGTAATTTTAAAATGTAATTTTGTATATTTGGTATTGTGTGCCAAAAAAGTACAAGAAAGTCTCAATCTGAAATAGCATTCCATAGAACAAATTCCATACCTGTCCAAAAGAATGCATTATTTTTTAAAATTAATTAGTCACTATTATTATTATTATTATTATTAATAATAATAATAATAATAATAATAATAATAATTTAATTAACAATAACACTTGATCTGTTGTATAAGATTTTTTAGATTTGTTAGATTGCTATTTAAGATAACAAAGATTTCAGTGTATAATATTCTATTTCTCTATTCCTCTACAAACAGGAATACACAATTGATGTATTTTTTCGACAAGGATGGAGAGATGAAAGGCTAAAATTCAAGGGCCCCATGACTGTTCTCCGTCTTAATAATTTAATGGCTAGTAAAATATGGACGCCAGATACATTTTTTCACAATGGAAAGAAATCTGTGGCTCATAATATGACTATGCCAAACAAACTGTTACGAATAACAGAGGATGGAACACTGCTTTATACAATGAGGTAAATATATTGTACTCACACTTTTTATGTAGTAAATTTAATATCTCTGCAATGGAAAATCTTCTACATATTTTGCCACGAAAAAAACCTTGCAGATTACTTGATAATAGAGATGAACAAATATTTATAAAATATTCTGCAGAATATTCATCACATTTGGCCACAAAATTTTACGCATTTCACCAGTGTAATTTGGCCTTCAGTATTCCTAGTCCTAACCCAATCACACCACATCATCATCTTTTCTCTATTCCATGAAATTAATTTTACAAGTATACTGCCAAATGGTCATTCCATGGAATATGCTGACAAATGGTCATTCCACGGAACTTACACATTATATTGCCACAGTTTCTCACCTGTGCAATGTGGACTGTTCCACAGTCAAATTCAGTTTGCCTGAAATTTTGCTCAGCTTTGCTCATCTCTATAACTACAGTAAAAAATATTTTAGATTTTAGACATTAAGGCCAAAGGGAGACAGATATAAATGAATGCATGATAATATACTGCAATAAAAAGCATACATAACGTTTAATACATCACAAAGAACTAACAAATGCTTTCCTATCTCTGCATGCTCATCTGGATAACACTGTTAATGGAAAACAAAAGACAGTTAATAAAAACCAAAGACAAAACCTGAAGAAATAACAAAATTCATAGCAATGGCCTTTGTTTTATTAAAGACAAACAAATCAAGATATAAAGTAGGAACATAAATGGAAATTTGCTTCCAGCATACAGATGACAAAATGCACAGGGCTTCTTGTATTTTCCTGCTTCAGATTTTGTGGATTAAAAACACTAAGGGCCTCATTTATAGTCAGACGCAATGTGCGTCTAAGACGTACATGAAAGAGCAGGAGTGGGAGTGTGCTGCAGCTTGGTAGTGTATTATGAATGGAAAGCAACCCCAGTTGCATCCCACTCGTAATTCCCTACCAAGCTGCGACCAGTTCCCACAGCTAGCTAAATACATGCGCCACGAAATTCCTGCCGCACTTTTTCTGTCTTTTTTGACGTGTGTTCCACCTGCGCCTTGATCCGACTAGGGTAGTTTTTGCAGGTAGACGCCCATAGTATCTAAATTATTCATGGTCACACCTATACAACTCTGTGTTCCGCCTTTTCCCTCGTACTGAGACGCAAACTGTCGCAGGTGTACACTGCGTCTGAAAAGCAGACGGAGCTGCAAGGAACTGTTACTTACTGTGCATGCCCGTCAATGGAAATGTGCAGGATGCGCCTGAAACGGACTTTGCGTCCGACTCTAAATGAGGCCCTAGATGTCTTTCTTGAGACTTAAGCTGGGTACACACTACAGAAAATGACTGCAGATGTGATTTCTGTATTGGTTTTACCAACAAATGAAAGTCCCAATGAGCATGCAGATTTATGTGTATACAACTACATGATTTACCAGATCTGTGATCTTCATCTGTCATAACCATCTGCTGAAAAGCTCGTTACTCGTATACTTTATAGAGATCTGCCTACACTGCTGGTCGTGAGTGCATACGCACTGCCAAACGTGCCTGACATCGTTCCATTTTTTTATAGTGATTTTTAGACAGTTTCTAAAATCAAGTCACATGATATGATGTGCTTTGGTACAATAAAACATGATCAAGGGAGTGTACACAATAATGCAATATTTGACCTAACAGATGTTTAATTGGCTGAATAACCTGCAGTGTGTACCCAGCTTTAGTGGGTTATTTTAGATCAAGAACAGAAGACTGCAAGATTTTTTTCTTCAGTAAAGGGACCAGCTGGCTGTTTTTACCCTATGTACCTAGTATATTCCTCATTATAGTGTTAATTAGCCCTGGCTGGCTAGCTGTAAGTATGATCATAGAAGTTGCTTTGGGGGGCATACTGCCCATTATTAAACTAGTGATGTATTCATTTTGTAGTAATCATATTTTAATAGGAAATATAGTGATCCTTCCAATTTTGGACTGGGACATGAAGGACCCACCAGGGGAATGCAGTAGTAGGGGCCCATGAAAGTTCAGAGCGAGGCCAGCCACCATAAGGTGTGTCGCCAGCAAACAGGGCAGCATGACCAGCCACTAGACCTGATATCTCTATCTGATATGGATGCTGGCATTTTGTCCATTTGTCCATATTTCATTACTGGTAGTGTCTTCAGCACTTCCAGACTCATGATAATCTAGCACACATATTCTAAAACCATTAAAATAAATTTTACCCAGCACTACAATTTCAGTCCCTCAAAAGATACTCAGTATAAACACCACAGATACTACATATTATATGGTGAATAGTAATCCCAAAACAATAATAAAAAATGTATTTAGTCAATCACCCAGCATTACATCAAGTTCTAATAACATCCCAATTTGTCGTAATGTGTATGACTTAAGGACATAACATGTGAGGATAATTAGTAATTGCATAGTATAAAACCATTGATAGATTGAATGTGACAAGATCAACCCCAAGTCTAGTGCAAATAGTAAAAGGTAATCCTTAGATTGATAGGTAGTAATGGTCCATAAAATGAATCCAACAGGATATAGTCTCTGAAGTTCTTGTCCATGATGGATAGGTATTATTATTAGTACAACATTAGTCAGTAAATGCTGAGCATAGATGATGAATAACCCTCATTCCATGTACAGCTTAAACAGCTCCCCAACCCTTACTCAAGATAAAACTTCCAACCAATGGCACAATAAATCCAATCAGTTAAACAGAATACCCTCCAAAACAATATTATGCTGTCTCAGTTCACAATTTAAACACCATAAAATATTTAGCACTTGATAGTACTAAACCTATCAGGACATGATACCATACTATAAAAAACAGTGAATAAAATACATGCAAGTTACCTTCCTTTTCACTCAGTGGAAACAGCTGTAAATAAGATGGATTATCCGCATTCCACTGTGGAACGCACAATGCTTCAGACTGTGGAAGCCTGTAAATGTCAAAATTATGCGCATTTAACACATTGTTTCACTTTGGGTGAATTGAGTGTGTCTTCTCTAGGTTAGGGATGGGGCATCTGTCTGTGGGTGCTTTAATAACAGGTCTTCAGTCTAATTGAACACCAGTACTGCTAATAAAATTACATAAATATCTTAAAAATGATAAAGAGCGTGAACCCTATACAAGACTATATAACTAGCTCCAGAGAACTTTTGATTCTATATAACCAATAGAATGGAGTTGCCGCCTCCCAGACCGGTCGTTGGAGGACTAGTGCCTTCTAGAGGTTACCAGCCCTGCACTCAAAAGTGCTAATTTTTTAGACTTCTACATAAATACATTTGGGTTCATCCAATTAAAATAAAAAGGTCTAGGGGGTAAATGTATAAAGTTGAGAGTTTTCCGGCGGGTTTGAAAAGTGGAGATGTTGCCTATAGCAACCAATCAGATTCTAGCTATCATTTTGTAGAATGTACTAAATAAATGATAGCTAGAATCTGATTGGTTTTTCAAACCCGACGGAAAACTCTCAGCTTGATACATTTACCCCTAGATCTCCTTTTATAGATGCAACATAATCCAGTACCATCTGTGCCTTTAAATTAAATTAAATTAAATTAATTTAGATTTTATATTTATAATTTTTTTAAACAAGACGAATCTTTATAGGTGTCCTCTTCACCTCAGCATTGTAATATAACTTGCATTAGTGTCGGATTTATCAACTCAAGAAAAGCCGTAGATCCAGCAAAAATGGAAGTTTTTTTTATGGATTTAGGGATTTTCCCTATGTAAACCAGCCCAGACTGGGCTATTTTAGCTTTCGCAGACCACAATCACTATCGCAGTCTCAGGATGACGATTGTAGGAGATGATAGCTGAAAAATGTTTTATTTATTTAAATAAAGCATATTTACATAAATTTGATATATGAAACAAAATATTTTTTTCTCATTTTCCAATTTCTTTTACATTTTTCTATGGAATTGTAACTGGAAGGCCAACTCTGAGCTGCCAGTTCCACTGCCCGTATGCGAGCTGGCAAGCCATCTCAAATAAGCACATAGGCTTACAAACTAGCTTACAAAGTGGTAAATTCAGCCTTATTGCTGCCAACCAGTATCACGGAGAGCATCACTCAGCTGCCCCGGCAAAAATGTCTATGTACATAGCAGCAAGTATGATTTTCAATAGCTACAATAATCAGCTGTAAATAATCTTTCAAATTGCTGCTATTTCATAAATAGACCCCTGATAGCTGTAATAGTCCTTCTTAAAAAAGAGTGGTAATACACGAGCTTCAATACAGTTAGACCCTCTCTGTTTCTTACCCAGCTGTGACCAGTGATTATGATTTCCACCTTTTGCTAAGGCCAAAACTGGACAGGTACATTAAAGTGACAAATAAGATTTAAGTTAGTATGCCAAGCTATGGCAAAAATTCTTAATGCACTGTGCATAACATAGTCCATTGAAAAGGCAAATATTTTTACATGTCTGATATATGTACTGAGCATTTAACATTAATATTTTGCATGTGTTATTATTTAAAACCTTAACTCAGTGCCAATGCCAAGCATGGCGCTCAAAACAGCAAAGTTAATCACCAGAATAGCTTGGCAGAAAAGTAAATTCTGTACAAAGCCCATATATTGGTGGCCATAGTACAATACAGAGTCCATATTCTGGTAACAAAGTACAATTACACGGTTGAGTATGTAGGGTTCGGAAACATTCACGTGAATGAATTCAGTGGAAGTGGGTTCCTCTAAAGCAGTGATGGTCAACCTAGTACACTTCAGGGGCCACATAGTGCAGCCCTCTGATCTTCAAAATAGCCAACAATACCCTTAATATCACCTAGTTGTAATAACAGCAGGCATTTGAAACAAGTGTTATAAACGATAACAAACAAATCTGGCAAGAAAGCAGGAAGGAGCTGGGGACCACAGGTGAAGCCTTAAAACCCATCACTGCTATAAAGACTCTTTGCACCGCTGCTGAGGTTATCCTGCCTCTTCTTATCTATAATTGGTTAAACCTGCTCGGTTCAAACTCTCTGTGTAGAGTGATAGACTGAGCAGCCTATGGAGAGAGGTGGAGCAGTGACCATACTTTTAAGTGACTGATAAATGATGGTTTGCTGTTCTCCTGAAGCCAGGGCACATTATTGTAAATTGAATGGAGCACCTAAAAACCATTCTGCCTGGTCATTTTGCAACCCTCCCAGTGATAGAGTCTGTTGTTGTGACATCACCACTAAAAACCATGTCTATAAACTCGCCTTCTTTTAGACAGCAAGTTTTGCTATTTTCTAATTTGCTCATTGCCCTTTGGCCAGCAGGCCAGAGAACCCAGAGCTGTTCCAATATTAATAATAGGACTAGCAATGGTCCTAAAACATAACTTAACTGAAAGGACAATGTGCTCCCCTACAAATGTAATTATTATGATTAATGTTCTTATTATTTTTATTATTATTATTATTATGGTAGATTTGTAAGGCACCACAGTGCTCTGCAGCACCAGTAGGGAAAGCAGAACATATTTAAAACAGGGACATACAAGGTAGACAAATTAAATGCAGTCATAATGCAGATATAACAACAAAGGATAGGAAGGACCCTGCTCATGAGTGAGCTTTACATACTAATTGGAAAAGGGCTCAGCTGAAGCAAGTAGAGTAAGTGTAGTTCAGAGTGGAGATTGAGGTCAGTGAGGCTAATGTATGCGCTAATAAAGAGATGGGTTTTCAGAGACGTTTAAAAGATTTGAATGCTCTGGGAAAGCCTGGTCAGTCATGGTAGGGAATTTCATAATTGGGTAGCAGCACAGAAGAAGTCTTGTAATCAGAAGGAACAGATGGTTACAAGACATGAGACACGGCACAGGAAAGAGATAGATCTAAAAGTGAAAGAGGGATAGTTTTTTCATATGAGATTTCAGAAGATTTGACTGCTAGCCAGTCTGAGCTTATTATCACTATAACTAGGAAACCAGCAATGTGGGTCTTACATTATCGTGTTGACCAACTCCTAGGCCTGTCAGCTCCATAATGAAAACTTGTGTGCGCGCTTCCTAGATGTGATCAGTACTGTACTGAAAAGTGCTGAGGTAGTTTTCAACCACCATGGGGCTATGGGGAGTTAAGTGATTAGAGATTGCCACCCCTGTCCATTATACCTGAAAAATAAGTTAAAAATAAAGACTCCTGTTTACATAAAGTACACTTTAATTAAACAATAAATACATACTCTCCACAACTCCATGATCAAAAAATATTTCTTTAAAAATCTATAAAAAATGAATTTAGCAGTGACTATGATCTAAACCCCTGTCCTAATTCTTCATTCTTTTAAATAAGTACATTGTATACATTATTTGTGGCATTCTGCTTCTCTTCTTTGGAGTTTTAACTTTTTTTTGCACTTTGATGTTTTAAATCCCCATTTACTACTCTACTTATTTGCTAAGATGAAAGACGTCCTATAGAAAGGACAACATCTCCCGGGAAAAGTATCTGGACAGAAATATGATGGTCACTTGACCAGGAGTCATGAAATGCTCAATCTATATTTTTGCCAGTTGCACACTGTAGTGCTCATACATCATTATTGAACGTCTCCTGTGGACACTGACTTGCAAGATACTACATTTTAGTTTTTTTCTTCAGGGAGCACTGTAATGGTGATTATAACAGGGATTGCAGTTGACTATATATGTTAGTTGGTTGACATCAATTAACCCATTGAGCAGCTGCAATCAATCAAAATTTTCTGTAAAATATTTCAACTGTGGCCATCTACAGTATAACATGTTTTGTAAAGCAGCTTGTGTGCCCTTGATGGGAAATATCCGGTGAAAGTGTCTGACTGCAGAACCTCCATGTTTACTTTCTCAAATAGTTAGCATGAGTGAAACAATTTTAAAACAACCCTTTTGGCACATACAATAATCACCAGGGTCAAAATATTCAACCATATATTACCACGTGAACAATCAGCCCCTTTAAAGGAGGCAGAATGCCATCAGACACAGGCTTTATTTAAAGCAACACTTCTTAGCTATATGCTTGAAAATTCTTCTATCTCCATTTGTGATTCCTAATCATATAAAATAGTAAAAAGAATCATCCATGTTTTATGAAATTTAAATGGGAAATGCTTACATAAGAGTATAAAATGTGCAATACTGTGCAGATATGTTTCAATGGGCAGCATGATGGCTAAGTGGTTAGCACTTCTGCCTTACAGCATTGGGGTCATGATTTCAATTCCTGACCATGACCTTATCTGTGTGGAGTTTGTATGTTCTCCCCGTGTTTGCGTGGGTTTCCTCCAGGTGCTCCGGTTTCCTCCCACACTCCAAAACATACTGGTAGGTTAATTGGCTGCTAACAAAATTGACCCTAGTCTGTGTGTGTCCCTGTCTTGCTGTGTGTGTGTTAAGGAATTTAGACTGTAAGCCCCAATGTGGCATGGACTGATGTGAGTGAGTTCTCCGCACAGCGCTGTGGAATTAGTGGCGTTACATAAATAAATGGTGATTATGATGATGATGATGATGATGAAACGGCAGTGTAGCTGTAGTGTCAAGTCAGTAGTAGGTTAGTAACCTGTGACCTTTTGTTCTCAGGAGTGTACAGTGGTCAGGAGCAAAGGTGTTACTATCTTATTAGCAGGGGTTGCATCTACTATGGTGCCCACAGCTGAATGGGGCTCACCTTTCCTGTCAAAGCCCAAGTGTATATGTAAAGTTTTCACATTGGACAGTACATGCGGCCCTTACATAATTTTGCTATGTGGCCTCAAAATGTCTAGTTCTGCCCCTGGTCAGTAACATAGCACAGTAATGAATGCACAGTAAACAAGTATACAGCAAATGATAGCAGAGTTCTGGATGGTCAGGCCAGAGGCTCCATAGAGTTAACAGAAACACTCTTCCCTTTAAAAGAAAAACTCACTCTGGGCTGTCAGATCTCATAAAGGCCATCCACCTGTCCAGCTATGGGAAGAATTTATGAAGCTACTGTATCAGACTGTCTAAGGAAATAATCCCTCTCAAATGTAGAAAAAATATTTCCACTAATTAGTCTATATGAGGAGTTATACGTTGCATATTTAGTATTTAGGGAGTAATATCTTCCAATTGTCCAGTTGGGGCTTACCAGATTTAGATGGGACAGTCCCGATTTGATGGGATTGTCCCACTGACCAGAACTTAATAGTATAATGTTTCTAGGTGTCCATCTTACCAGTGTCTTACTTATCTGGTTTTTCCCTTCCCACTCTCTGACCACCATCTCCTCTCCTTCACTCTGTCCTCCTCCCCTGCTCCCACCTCGCCTAAAGCTACCTTCACTAGGCGCAACCTTGAGGCTATCGACCCCATCTCCTTCTCCTCCTCTCTTGATACTCTCCTATCACCGCTTCCCTCCCTGGTCTGCCCTGACTAGGCATCCTCTCTCTACAACCTCTCCCTCACTACTGCCCTAGATGCTGTCGCCCCAGCCTCTTCTATCCGCCAGCGCCGCCTCATTCCCTAACCCTGGCACTCCAAACTCACCCGCTTCCTCCAAAGGTGCTCTCGCACTGATGAACGCCTCTGGAGGAAATCTCGCTCCCTGACCGACTTCCTTCACTTCAAATTTATACTCACCTCATTCTGCTCTGCCATCTCCCTGGCTAAACAATCCTTCTTCAAGTCCCTGATTTGCTCTCAGTCCTCCAATCCCCACCGCCTCTTTGCCACCTTCAACTCCCTCCTCTCTCCCCCTCCCCCTCCTGTCCCGCCTTCCCTCTCCGCTTCTGACTTCGCCACTTTTTTCTCTTCTAAAATTGAGACCATCCGACTAAACATTTCCTCATCCTATCCCTCTCCCACCCCCCTCATCCCTTCTCTCTCCAACAACCAACTCTGGTGCTCCTTCTGCCCCACTTCGGGTGATGAAGTTCGCTCCCTCATTCTTTCCTCTTCACCCTCCACCTGTCCTGTCGACCCTATCCCCTCTAACCTCCTTTGCTCTCTCTCTCCCACTGCCTGCTCTTACCTTGCTCACCTTTTCAACCTATCACTCTCCTCTGGTGTAGTCACCTCTTCATTTAAACATGCTCTTATCTCTCCCATCCTCAAAAAACCTAATCTTGACCCCACCTCTCTTGCAAACTATCGCCCTCTCACTTCTCCCCTTTGCCTCCAAATTACTTGAGAGGATTGTCTGTTGCCGCCTCACTAGACACCTCTCGGACAATTCCCTCCTCGACCCTCTCCAATCTGGTTACCGCCCCCTCCACTCCACCGAAACGGCCCTGGCCAAAGTTACTAATGATCTACTTTTAGCCAAATCAAAGGGTCACTTCTCCCTGCTCATCCTCCTTGACCTCTCTGCGGCCTTCGACACCGTGGACCACCCCCCTCCTGCGACAAACACTTCTCTCTCTTGGCCTCTCTGGATCTGTCCTTGCCTGGTTCACCTCATACCTCGCTAACCGCTCCTTCTCAGTATCCACATCTGGCTCTTCCTCCACCCCCTTCCCTCTTCCTGTTGGTGTCCCTCAGGGCTCTGTTCTTGGCCCTCTACTCTTTTCGCTCTACACCTCCTCCCTGGGGTCTCTCATCTCCTCATTCGGTCTTCAGTATCACCTTTACGCTGACGACATCCAACTCTACATCTCCTCGCTTGATCTCTCCTCCTCCCTCCTCTCTCGTGTATCTGACTGCCTCTCTGCCATTTCCTCCTGGATGTCATCGCGCTTTCTCAAAATTAACATCTTCAAAACTGAACTGATTGTCTTTCCTCCCCCTAGACTCCCCGCCCACCACATCCTCTCTATTACTGTTAACAATACCACCATCTCCTCTGTCACCCAACTCTGCTGCCTGGGCATTACTCTCTCCTTCACCCCCCAAATCCAATCCCTTGCCCAAGCCTATCGCTACCAGCTACGCAACATTGCCCGCATCCGGCCCTTCCTCTCCCAGGATGCCACCAAAACTATCATCCACGCACTCATCATCTCCCGCCTTGATTATTGCAACCTCCTTCTTACCGGCCTTCCCCATTCCCATCTCGCCCCCCTCCGCTCTATACTCAATGCGGCTGCAGACTCATCTTCCTTTCTCGCCGCTCCTCGTCTGCCTCCCCTCTCTGCCTTGCCCTACACTGGCTCCCCATTCCTTACAGAATCCTCTTCAAACTCCTGACCGTCACTTACAAGGCTCTCTCCCAGTCTACTGCTCCCTATATCTCTAACCTCCTCTCCATTCACACCCCTGCCTGTTCCATGCACTCGGCCAATGACCGTCGTCTCTCCTCCACTCTGATCACCTCTTCCCACTCCAGAATCCAAGACTTCTCCCGTGCTGCCCCTCCTTCACTGGAACGACCTCCCTCGCTCCATCCGTCTTTCTCCCAATCTGTCCTCCTTCAAGAGGGCACTCAAAACTTACCTGTTCCTAAAGGCTTACCAACCTTCCACCTAACCTCTCCTCCACCTGTTCTTCCCCTCTCTCCTCCCGCCCCCCCTGTTCTCTCCCCACTTACTTCAACTTGCTCCCTGTGTGCCTGAGATCTGTCTACCCTCCCTTAGGATGTAAGCTCATTTGAGCAGGGCCCTCTTCCCTCTGTTCTCCATACCTGCTCTTCTGCTCCGTCTTTACTGCATTAGTCTGCCTCGAGTCTCTGAAGTTTTGGTATTTTTTGTTAACCGTTTGTAATGTGTCACCTTGTTTAGTCTACTGTTTGTGCTGTGTACGGCGCTGCGGAACTCTTGTGGCGCCTAATAAATAAAGGATAATAATAATAATAATAATAATAATAATAGTATATAAACAAATGAAAAATAAGAAAAAACAGTTTGTGACCAGTGTATAAAACAATCTCCAGTCTGGTGGCTAGTGTACAAAGAAACCACAGAGTAGACCTTGTTACTCATGTCTTTTGCTGCATTCATTACCCTGTTGAGTGCAGGAAATTTAAAAAACTAAAGTATCATTGCCTTATAGCGTCCAGTTGCTTATCTAGTAGTGTACTCCAATTTCTGCTGGACCTAACTACTGGAAGAATGACGGAACATTGTTGCCATTGGCAGCACAATTAAGCCTTGCACATATAAGACTGTAATACCTTTGCTCAGGAGAGATATGGCTGTTAAGGTCCTAGCTATAAGATCTGAATTACCCTTTCTGGTCGGTCCAGCATTATTTTACTTCTTCAAAACTCCTGCAGCTGACTATTGCATTCAAACATTCCTGGCATGCAACCAATGGAATTAGCAATGCTGGTCTTCCCTGTCTCCAGCATTTTAATACTTTGGTTATCAAAATTTGTTCCTTCTGAACTACCAATAACTTCAGAGCAGCCTTCAACCTTCTAAGGAAGAGAATTGAGCAGTAAAAAACTGTTCTACTAGAAATAAGATAAGCAGCAGCCAGCTTGATGTAGTCCAGTTTAGCCATGTATGTGTGTGGCTAAAGTGGGCAGTTATTTTGTTGCTCAGGCATAGCAGGAGAATTGCCTTGTGCTTATCCACCATTAACTACATCCTGCACTGTAGTACAATAAGCATCTGGAGCAGGCATCTCTCTGTTGCTTTCTGCTTTACTAATTGTGTGTAGGGATGGGATGTTGTGAACATGAAAGAAAAAGGAGCTCAGAAGAAAAGAATAGAGGGATATGATTTGATTTATATTGCTTTGACCAAAGGAATAATTGTTGAATGTCAGTATGAAAGATGCTGAGCAAGTGCCCCAACTGTACCTAACAGTTCCCACCTGGTGGTGCACAGCCACTGTACAAGTCACACATTCACCAGTCTATTGCAACAGCATCGGTGTCAAGTGTGTGCTATTAAATGTTGCATTAGCGCTATAGTGAGACACTTGATAGTGTCATATTGTGAATTTAATCATACTGAAATAAAATGCTCAATTTTAAAACAAAGGTACATGTATATCAATGTTACAGTCCCTGAAATATTTATTTATGTAATCCAATCAGTGGATTGAGTTGAGAGATGCCTAGAAGTTCTTTTATTTATTGAATATATTGTAATCTAGGGTGAGGGATATTTCAGATGGTGCACTCAGTACAAGTAAATCTATATTATATATTAGTAAAAATGTATGATGCAGTGTAAATACATATATCTAGAAGCATGAACAAATACTTATCATCTTTTTTAGACTGACGGTGCGTGCTGAATGCCCCATGCACTTAGAGGACTTCCCCATGGATGCTCATGCATGTCCTTTGAAGTTTGGAAGCTGTAAGTATTAAAATAATGCATTATACAATATGAAGAAATGTAATCATATATAGATATGCTGCTCTTTTGTACATAGAATGTAAAATTAGTGAATCATATACTTAGTGGATTAATATACTGTATATGTTAACTGGTTACACGCTGTATAAAGGGAAGCTGATTTATACTTTCCTTGTTTCATTACTTTTTGTTTTGGTAAACAGTGAAAATAAAATAAATTACTGTGTTTGCTTAGTGTAAAATACGCAAATTTGTACTGCGCATGCCCACAAAAAAATGAGAGTACCTATGTCTGTACAGAGATTTGTTACTTTCACCTACTTACACTTGGAGAGTGGCAGAATGGGGAACTGAAAGGGAAAGCAAGCACAGACTGATTGCAGTAATTACAGCTTGTAACGTGACAGGTCAGTAGCCATATCACATGTAGTTGTCTGAGGGCTGGTGCAAATGCACACTGAATATTATTATGGTTGCCAGTACAAGCCAGCTACTTCTGATGATTGTTTATTCATCCCTTAAGCTGATAGGTGCTTTTGTAATTGTTCGGTGTCGATTCCTAGGTTCTGTCCCAAGAGCAGCTCTGCCACCTTATTTCTGCAGTTTATGTATGAGTCCTCTCATATCAATATTTTAAAGGGGATGAGACCTAGACAATTCAACATCATCATTGTTTATTTTTAAGGTGCACAGGTTCTGCAGCACCAGACATACATACAGAGTTATAAAACATACTAGGCCAATTATTAATGTAAAAAAGGATTACACAGAGATGATGGAAAATAAAGAATAAATAAACACTACAGAGAACAGAAGAGACAATCAGTGAGGCATGAGACAAAAAGAAGAGAGGGTCCTGCCCATGAGAACGTATAGTCTAAAGGGAGAGGAAGCAAGGCAAAAGGATTAGGGGGTGCAGAGGGAGTTGTCTCAGGAGGGGATGGGATAGGCTAAGGTGCATAGGTGTGTTTTGAGGGAGCATTTAAAAGATTGTATATTAGAGGAACATGTGATAATGCTGGGAATAAAGTACCAGAGGTAGGGGAGGCACAAAGTCTTGTGGTAGTCTTGTGTTAGAGGTAGTAATCAAGGTTGAGAAGAGGAGCAGGTCCGTGGCAAAGCAGAGGAGACAGGTGGGTATATATGTTGCGATTAGGTCAGAGATTATGGTAGGAGAGGCATCATTGAGTGCTATGCAGAGAGTTGAAGAGGAGCGAGGAGAGTTGAAGATAAGTTTCACCACAGTGCTGAAGACAGATTGAAGAGGGGAGAGACAGATGAGGATAATGCCAGTTAGCAGGTGATTACATTAGTTGAGACAGGAAATGAGAGACAGAATTAAGGTTTTAGTGATGTCTTACATGTGAAATGGGCAAATTCAAGCAAAGTTACAGAGGTATAGGCTGCAATATTGCCTAATGGACTGGATGTGAGGAGTGATGCGGTGGAAGTAAGAATGGAGATTCCAGATGGGGGAAGATGATTAGTGGGGAATAGTCAGTTGGAAACATGGGAAGGCAGAGAGGGGGAAAGGTCAGGGGAGAGAGCTATATTTGAGTATCATCGGCATAGAGGTGGTAGTTGATGAGTTTATCAAGAGAGGGGGTGTAAAGAGAGAAAAGCAGAGGTTCAAGAACAGAGCCTTGAGAAACACCAACAGAGAGAGAGAGAGCAGTGCTGCAGAGGCCAAAGGAGTAAAGTGTGGTGAGGAGAAGAGGGTGATCAACTATGTCAAATAAAGCAGATAGGTCAAGAAGCATGAGCAGCGAGAGGTGTTATTCTGATTTAGCCCTAAGTAAGCCGTTATATACTGGTAAAGGCAATTTTAGTGGAATGAAAAGGGTGGAAACACGATTAAAGTGGGTGACTAAGAGGGTGAGTGGAAAGAAAGCGGGTCAGGTGATTATAAATTAGGAGTAAAATAGAGCTGTGAAATGTGGTGCTATTTAGAGAGGAAGGAAGGATCAGGAGAAGTTTTTTTTGAGAATGGTAGAGAATGCATGTTTAAAGTCAGATGAGAAGGTACCAGTGAAGAGGGACAGGAAAAAGGAGGTGGGCTAGGTGCTGTCAGGCAGTAAGCAAAACATAGTGGAGAGGATGGGAAGGAGCAGGGTCAGGGGGGACAGGTAGAGGGAGGAAAAGGAGGAGAGAAAAGAGAGTGTGGTAGATCTCTATCTGTTCTCTTGCACTTTTTTAATTGCCCGATAATTGTATCTTATTTTTATTGTCTTTTTATTTGTTAAAGTGATAGCCTTACCTGTACATCCTTCCTTCACCCCCCCCCCTCCCCTAAAATTTTGCATCCCAGCTCATGGAAACCAGAAGGGCTTTTGTGGGGCACGATAACAGCTGCCCCTCTGTCTGGTCTGCCTCATAGATTGTTTATTTGTAAAGAGAGATGGTGAGTCATTCTAAACATCTTGATTCTCTCTCCTGGGGTACCCAGCTCTTCCACCAGTAGACTTTAAATTCTCAATTAGGCCTTACCTAAAATCCACACTATATTTGTTGAAAACAGCACCATAGACAAAATGCCATCTTTACCAACTGTACTGAAATAAAACATGGTACCCTTTTTTACACTGATTCTACCTTTAAAAACCATTCAAACACCATTTTGTGCAGCTGAATGCTTGTTGTCCCCCCCCCCCACTCCTGGCAATTGTTTAAAAAGAAGACAAGCACTTGCACAACATTAATGATAGTTACACACCCATGTCTTATATGTAGCCCCATAGCATAACTGGGTGCATTGTGTTTCTTTGATGGAAAGTTCCATCATAATACCTGATCACCCATAAACCCTCCAAGTCTCCACAATAGTATGTACATGCTTAAATTGACGAGAGCATTCTTGAGGGGTCCTTTTGCCAATAATAGTGGCCAATGTCGCAAATACCTGGAACCTGTTTCCAGACATTTTTGCCACTTGATTCCTAGTTCATTCTTCCCCTTTTTATCACTTTTCATATGTGATTTGCCAAGTCTTTAAATGATGGATGTAATGTGACAATATTTATATATTCTACCCAAATTATATAATTTTGTTTTGTTGCTAAGCACTCCCTATAATTATCACTTGGGACATGCGCTCTCTATTCACTACTAGCTCCTTCTTCAAGCCTTGCTACTGGTACTGCTTCACCAGTTGCTGACCATGCATCTGCTGCTTGGCTTCCTGAGTATAATTGGTGGATACTCCCTCTTGTTGTTATGGCTAACAGCTACTATCATGAGTTTGTACAACAGGATGTAGAGGTCTTCACCTATAGCAGCCACCTTTACCAAAGAGCTTTTTGCACTCACAGGTACTCTGATGGCCCCAGGACTTACACTCAGATTAGTACAAGCTTATGAATGTAGCGCAGCACGAGGTAGCGGGAGAAGACAAGGAAGCGTAGTCAGGAACAGGCCATGGTCAAGGGTCTGAGGCAAGTAATGTGGTGAGGTGCAGGCAAGAAGTCAAGGCCGGCGCCAATCAAGGGTAGTCCAAGTAACAAAGCAGAGGTCGAGGCAACAAGCTACAATCCAAAATCCAGAAAATCAAGCAGAGAGTCACACAGAAAACAATCCAAAGTTTCCAGCAAACAACAGGAGCAGGCAAGCTAACTGAAACTGGATGCTATAACCGGTAGGGAGGCTAAGCCCTCCCTGCCTTAAATACATAGGATACCCAATGACAATTGAGGACATGCTGTCAGTAAATCAGTCAGCTGGCTGTAAATACATAATTAATTAAACCTACACCTGCGTGCGCACCGAGCTGTCTCTAATACTGGGACGGGGCTCTGTCAGAGAAAGCATCACGGTCGTAGCCATGGTGACAGCCGGGACCTAAAAACAGGAAGTGACGCCCCAACTGTTGCCATGACAGCTGGAACGCAAGCAGGAAGAATGAGCCGAGGATTGTTGTGGTTTGTAACACATTTTTCTGTGGTTGAGGCCCCTGTGGCCCCACCATCAATGCATGACCTACACCTGGCACCATATTTCATGTTAGTTGCTTTGCCTAAGACCTGTGCCACTAATCATGCTGCAAACAGACCAATTTGCCTCTCCAAACACTGATCTGCAGTTAAAACCACACTGCCCATTTTTGAGCACTTGTTCTCCTCTCTTGTGAAACTACACCTATTGTGTTATTTCAAACAGCGCATTTAATGGGACATTCCTGAGGCACCTCGACTAATCATGTCAGAGTCCCAATAAAAGACACCGTCCTTGCTTCCCCTTGTATGTCTGCTGCTTTTTCTATGTCAGCTTTAAATGTGTCAGATGAGGTATCTGAGCCTGTTTTGGGCCACAGTCTTTAACCCTGCTGAAGGAACCATGGGTTAGTTGTTAATCAGAGCTGCCGCTGTCCCACTCCTAATTTCTCTTTTTCCCAAAATGTCAACTTCTGTTTTGGTCACTGATAGAGACTTCCTTGTCTGTGAAGAAATATACATGTCAATTACAGTTACGTATTGACATCTCTCTTTTCTTTTAACATTTACTGCCCACTTTCTCTTTTGCAAACATGCCGTCTTATTATTGGGAATGTGGGCCTTCTTGCCTCTTAACTTCTCAAGCTTGCAGTCTACCCCAGACCTTTTGGTGTGGTCTCCTTTGCGTTTTTATTTGTTTCTTACCTGCTTTTTCTTAGCCACTTAGTAGGCAGAGATAAGCTCTAACTTTCTACCCTTCTCCTTTATTGAATAACTCCGAACCCTCCCACATCTCTTGCCTTGGAGTGAACTCTCTCCAAACCTCCTACCATTTTTGAAACACCCCTTTCATGAAATTTAAAATCCCATTTCACTGCTCTATTTAATCTCATTCATGGCTTAAATTAATTATAAGATAAGGTAAATTGGTATTGTCTTCATTTCTTAACACTTTTATGTGTTTCAAGCTTTGCTTTAGCAAAGTGTGCATAGAAATTTGCTTCTCTGACTAAGTACAGTGCATCCCATTAAAAGTATAGGATGATACTTGATCTCCACCAGCTTAGAGCTGCTCCAAAATTTGTCCTTCAGTGGAAATGGCTATGTGATCCTCAAATTTATATATGCAGTATAAATTCCTCAAAGGTGAAAATGCTTGCAGAAACCACAATGATGTAACCAAGAAATCAAGATGCACCACAAGGCAAATTTGCAATGAAATGTAGCCACAATATTATCTCTATAAGGTGGACACTCAAATATATATATACAAATAGCAGCCTGGGTGTCACATTTGCAGGGCTCCAATGGTAGCCAACATCCATCCAACAAGAAAATGGCCGTGACGTGTCTTTCAAAATCAGTTTAAAAAAAAAAGTGTATTATTTAAATGATGTATAGTGCAGACTTTCAACAAGACAAAATTATAAGGAACAGTTTCTCTATAAATACGCTAAAACCCAATAGTGATTGTCCAAATCTCTGCTTCAATAGCAGTGATTGCATACACCCCTTGACGTCACAACAGTAACTGTGTCAGCAAATCCAAACAAAGCTAAGCTGTCTCTACATGACTGGATGCACTACCATAATAGGCTGGTCAAAAGTTACACACCTTTGTGTACAAATCAATGGCATTATTCTGTTGTGTATGACAAAAGTTTTTCCGAATACTATATGCCACATATGACATTTGCTAAATTAGTTTTAATAGACAATACATTTTCGTACTAAATATCCAGTGCCTTCTTTGGACCCTTCCAGAGGGTCAAGCTGTCTATTTTATAAGAGACCTAGTGATTCATGCAAAGGTTTATTTTAAAAAGACATCTTCAATGCCTTCAGCTTTTATTGTCTTATATGACAAGAAGAGCATCAGTTGAAGGTCATTATATTAAAAGCAGACTCTCATTAGCTGTACATCTCTGCACATCTGCATGTCAAACTAAAGCCTCAATCTGGTCTTATATCTGTCACCTCTATTCTTTTACTAATTATACAATATACCTGACCTTTCCTTGTATGTAGCGTTCAGCCCTTTTATCCAATACATTTTCTATAGAAACATGTAATGTATGTTTTCACATAGTTGTCATCACAAATCAATTGTACATGGAAATCGCTTTTATTTTTGTTATGATACAATGAAGGTTTTGCAATGCCAATAATTATCGTATGTACTGTACAGGATATAATATCTATTTTCTTGCAATAACTCAAGTTAAAAATGTAGTTTACACGGAGCACTAACAAATTTGTATTCCTCATTTTGACATGTTCTTCAATTAAAA
Source organism: Mixophyes fleayi (assembly GCF_038048845.1). Lineage (NCBI taxonomy): Eukaryota > Metazoa > Chordata > Amphibia > Anura > Limnodynastidae > Mixophyes > Mixophyes fleayi. The sequence continues at coordinate 298,541,496 of NC_134405.1, read as the reverse complement.
ATATTTAAAAGACAATTGATGGTATTTAGAAGCAAAGTAAATACAAGCATAACACTATAAGCAGGTTATAAGTTTTCATTTGCTAAATTGCAGTAAAGTGATTGGAACTTATAACTGGTTGCTATGTATTTCTTCATTATACTCTAATAGTAAATAACTTGCAGAGAAGGCATGCACAACATAACTGTCAGGCCTTTAGCATTGTGATTTTGGTATAAATGATAACTGTGGGCCTGATTCATTAAGGTTCTTAACTTGAGAAATTTCTTATTTCAGTCTCCTGGACAAAACCATGTTACAATGCAAGGGGTACAAATTAGTATTCTGTTTTGCACATAAGTTAAATACTGACTGTTTTTTCATGTAGCACACAAATATCAACTTTAAATTTCAGTGTACAAATAAGCTATCAAGTATTTGTGTGCTACATGAAAAAACAGTCATTATTTAAGTTATGTGCAAAGCAGAATACTAATTTGCACCCCTTGCATTGTAACATGCTTTTGTCCAGGAGACTGAAATAAGAAGTTTCTCAAGTTACGATCCTTAATGAATCAGGCCCCGTCTCTCTTGAATATTATGGGACATTAATTTCTAGTCATTTGAGGTTACTGCTCACAAAACATCCCATGATATCTGTTATCATTATTTTAAAGTGACAGCTTTTCTTTGCATGACAAAATTGTAAAGACATTTTTTCTTTTTCTCTATATAATATTTGTCTTTCAATTGGTGCAGTATACAGTAGAGTTATTATTTTTATAGTGTTGAAGGTCACCAACTACCATGAGATCTCCTCTTTTTACGTCAAGCACCCAGTATATTCTGTTGCCTATTTGTTCCAGAAATGCTTACTTTTTCTTTTAATCTATCCCCTATCCCTCCATTATCGCCAACAGGTATGCAAAAAAACACCGAGAAAACATTTTCTCTAAAATGAAGCATTTAAAAAGGATGGCGGCCTCTGTCATTGTGGTAGCTTTTCCAGGAGGATAGAAAATGTCATGCACGGTGGCTCAGTGGTTAGCACTTCTGCCTCTCAGCACTGGGGTCATGAGTTCGGTTCCCGACCATGGCCTTATCTGTGTGGAGTTTGTATGTACTCCCCATGCTTGCGTGGGTTTCCTCCGGGTGCCCCGGTTTCCTCCCATACTCCAGAAACATACTAGTAGGTTATTTGGCTGCTATCAAATTGACCCTAGTCTGTGTTTCTGTGTGTGTATGTGTGTTAGGGATTTAGACTGTAAGCTCCAATGGAGCAGGGACTGATGTGAGTGAGTTCTCTGTACAGCGCTGCGGAATTATTGGCGCTATATAAATAAATGATGATGATGATTATACAAGTTTCTTTCTGTTTTTAAAATCCATTAAAAACATCTGTCTATTTCCATATGGGGTTATGCAGCAGTTTTGCATCCACTTTAAGCTGGCAACATGTGAACATTTTGTTGGACAGTTTAATAGTTTCACACTAAATTGAAACAAAAATACCATGTATGCGGGTGAAAATAGGTTTGGCTGATTATTGCTTTAGCTTGAATGTGCAACCATAGTCCAACAAATTCTGCTAATTGTTGCCCCTGTCCAGTGAGCAACCCTATCTGTAACATTTTGATCATTCTGAAAATGCTGTTGTAATTGTCATTTTTCTGTTTAAATATAGATGCTTACACAAGAGCTGAAGTTGTCTATACCTGGACACGTGAACCGGCATTGTCTGTTGTAGTTGCTGAAGATGGCTCCCGGTTAAATCAATACGATCTGTTAGGACAAACAGTGGCATCTGGAATTGTTCAATCTAGCACAGGTTTGTGAATATTTATATTGTGCCTTCAGATATTGTATGCGCTACATCCTATAGACTTTTCTTGTCTAAAGTAATAGAATCTCACTTCAGCAGCAGATGAGTTGCTATAGCAACAAGAGAAAATCTAATGATCAATTATTGTCCAATACTATCATTTTCAGGCTTAGTTAATCCTGGTAATGATGCCCTTTTCAACATCTGAAGCAAAACAAAAAGGGCAGACTTTAAATAGTAAGGGGATAAGTAGATTTTTGGGCAGTTTAGATTGCCATAAATAATTGTAATTTGTTTTAAATTGCAATTTTATTGAGAAATGTACATGCTGTCCTCTTTTTGGCATTTCAATTTATATTGGACAGTTAAATTATCATAAATAATAAAAGTGAATTTCAAGGAGACACAATTTAATGTAGCGTGTAAGCCAAAACAAACAGGGAGCCTAGTTTATATCACGACAACATCTTCTTATGACCTTGAAGAAGTCACCTTGTCTCCCTGTGTCTCAGGCAATTTAAATTGCGTGTTAGCTCGAATGTAAAGCACAATTCTGCATATAAATGACAATGTATATAATAGCACAATATATAAACAAGCAAAATAACCTTTGCATATTTTAAAATTCCATATGTTTATTTACTTGTGAACATAGTTATTTTTTTTGTGTAAAGAGAATACACCATTTAAAAAGCTACTCTTTGTAAATATGAATAGATACATTATACAGTATCATTTGATTCTTTAGAGCAGTGATAAGCAAAATTATAAATTCATGGGCCACAGGGACGGCCATCTAGCCTTCAACAGGGCTGCACATTACCCTTAATCTCAGTAGTAAGTTAAAATAATACATTTAATCAAAGAAAAATACTCCACTCTATGTAACATATCAGCAGACATTGAAATGTAGGGCAAACAAGTGTTACAAGCTATAACAAACAAATCTGACAATTCAATGTGATCAGAAAAAAACCGACAGGGCATGAAAAGGAAGGAGGGCCGTAGGTGAAGTCTCGGAGGGTCGCCTGTTGGTCACGGTTTTAGAGGTAACACATAGCAACCAATTAGATTTTAGCTTTCATTTTGTAAAACTGTGCATCAGAAATTGACAGCTGTAATGTGATAAGTTAGAGCATATTTCTACACAATTGGTCATGCTATTTAACATATTTGTGTGTTTCTGTAACTATTGGTGCTGACACAACTGTAGTGTCTTGTCATGCTACATATTTATATGTGTGTGGTGCAGTTCAAGCAATATGTTCTAGACCAGGACCACCCTCCTACATTCCAGGTCATGGGAGCCTCCCATAGCCTGCTTTGCCCATGTCAAGAGGACGCAGCTGTCCGCACCTTATATCCTAATGTTCCCACTGATGACTTTGCCTGCCACCACCAGGGCCCAAACATTGTAGCGCTACATGTGGTACAGATATTTAACCTTTTTTTGGGCATTATATGATGGGCATTATATGATGAAATGTTTGTATACACATATATCCCATGTAAATGTTTGCAAAATCCACAAAGCAGGTATATTCAACATATACCCAGTTTAATTGTTTGTTTAAATAGTGTCTGCATATGTGTGTTGCTGTCTGTATGTATGCATGAGAAATTTGGGATCCTAGCAGGTGAAAAGACATCTCTATAAATGTCAACACATGTTCCAAATATTATAATAACAAAATATATATTGTCTTTTCCCAAATGCACAGTTTTGCTTTGCCATAACTGTTGGGGTTACGTAATACCTTTGTTTAATTTGTTTAATTTGATACTCTGAAATAATAGTTGAAGTGATATCCTCAGTTCAATGAATAATCAATATTATAGCACCATGTACAGGATAATGTATCCTGCTCTGTCGCTTATATATATGGATTAAGTATCCATAAATGTAAGTTATAAGGATATTAGAAATCACAGATGAGAACAATGACCACAGGAACTCCAACTTCATATCTATAATATTTATTGAAGAAGATACGTTATATCTATTGTCTCTTATTTCTTTCAAGTGCTAAGCAAAAAAACATTAAAAAGCAGACACACAACATATAAAGATATATAGATATAGGCACATAAGGACACACACTGATACATAAACATACAATACAATTGTTGTTTTTCACAGTTTTGTTTTTATGTATATTTATTTTAAAAAATAGATATTTTATTTTTCTTGTATTTCTTGGGTTCTTTATACCCATATAGATCATACTCACTTGCTACTCTGACCTCAGCCAGACCACAGCTCGCCTTACTAAAATTATAGTTGATATTAGCAATCACGTGACCCACTGACATCTGCTATGCACTCCTCAAAGCCATCAGATAAATCCTTTAACATGTTTAGGCTGTCTTATTTTGAGTAGTGCAAAGCAAATGGGGTGTTTGTGTGGGGCGAATAGATCTATAATTGGCAGATTACCATCCCACCCACTGTCAGAACGCACTGAATATAAAAATGTTATTTTTTGGTATTTATACAGGACTCAGAGCTCTGAGAAGACTAATTTGCTTATAATCTAATAAATGCAATGCCTTGGAAACCCTACAATGGACCTCAATTACTAATCACGCCGATTCTGCACCTCCTATAATTTTGGTTTTACATCAGTTCACATAGAAGCCTCTCCTGGCCCACTTTAAGGTGCACACCAACCCTGTATTCTCAGGAGATACTTCTGCACACTAGGGGGGGAATTAAATTCCTCCCGAAGAAGATTTGAGATAACTCTACTACCGTTATTACGGTAAAGTTTACCCGGCTTTCAGGGAGCTGCAAGCAAAAAGCCGGCAATGAAACTTTCGTAATAACGGTATTTAAGCGCACTATTACCATAATAACGGTAATAGTGCGCAGGCCATGTTATTTTTTGCAGTAACGCAGCCAATTGAATTCCCCTACCCCCCAGAAATGTGAATAGGTTTGCAGGGAGGGAGAAAAATCTGAAGAGATTTTCCAAAAGTAGACATACCATATCAAAGTCCAATCTCCTGTCACTTTAGAAACATCCAATTTCATTAAATTTAACTTTTCAGTATTTTTCCTAAAATACTGCTCATGTGAGCTCCATTTGTTAATTAGAGTATAGGGACATTTGACAGTATATTTACTAAACGGCGAGTTTGAAAAAGTGGAGATGTTGCCTATGCCAAACAATCAGATTCTAGCTGTTATTTTGTAGAATGTACTAAATAAATGACAGCTAGAATCTGATTGATTGCTATAGCCAACATCTCCACTTTTTCAAACCCACTGTTTAGTTAATATACCCCCTGGACTGTATTACATGTGGCACTTGCATGTGCTTAAAGCTCTTTCATACATTGAGCAAAGGGAAACTTACAAATATGTTTCTCTGCCTCAGTGTAACTGGAAGGTATTATATAGGACAAGACCCAATCTATGCCAGCTCAGAAGTGTGCAAAATTCAAATGTTTTTGAAGAGTTAAAAACGACTATGTGCCCTTCTGCAAAGCAATGAATACTCCTTAAAATGCGTCCATTAACCTCATTTTAATGATCTTCTTGCACAAAAAGAGGTCTTGTTTTTGCACTGCTCCACAAAACTAGAAACACCGGTTTTGTCTATTTAATACATTGAGAGGAACACCTTTACTCCACCAAACCCATGTTATTGTACAGTCAAAACTTTTACTCCTCCACAAATGCCACCACCTTGATCCCAAACCTTTGGTGTAAATTTAGGCACATTGTGTCACCAAAGAGGATTTTGTACTTAGCCTCTACAGTTTTACTCTTCATGAATTAGGTCCTGTGTTTTATGTAAAATACTTGATAAAAATACTTTATATAAATAAGTCAGGGAAATATCAGGTGTGTGCCTAAAAATGTTGCTGCTTTAGCCAATGACTGAACTGGCGCCAATCTTATCCTGCATGGCAACTACTAGCGTTTGTACATGACTTGTGCACACTTTAAAATATATTGTAATTTTAAACAGTACTAGAACTAACAACAATGTAAATACTAATCTATACAGTAACATGAAAAAAATGTTTTTTATTAAAATAATTCCAATAATTTTGCTGCCCCCCAATACGTGATTCCTTAGATAGTTGTCTCAGTTTGCCTCATTATAGGAACAACCCTTAGAAAGATATAAAAATCCAGCCTGCTTATGTCACATGACTCATTCTTAAGGTGTGTTCAATATCCATCGCAGCAATGCATTATAAAATACTATTGCAATTTACCATGCGGGGACTGTTCTGGGAGCCCTGGCGCAGTCCCTCTTCCTTCAGATATTTTGCTGTTCACCAGCAGCCTAACTGACGAATGACGGAAGTACTTTATACATGCGAATAGCACTTTCAGAGGAGAGGGATCCAGCGATGTCAGAGAGACTACAGCTGGATTCCATTATAAAAGACAGGTAATGTCATCCTGAGATGGAGTTACTTTACTGCAAAAACAAAAGCTTTTCGCAGCTTAATAAATTGACTAGTGCTGCTGTTCCCATAGATTCCATATAAACCTCTGATTTCTGTGGTGTTAGCCCTTTCCTAAATTGCAAATAGTAGTGAAAGAGCCTTTTGCTGGCATAAATAGTATAGTATATCGTTACTAGGTTTTTGCAATGTTCTGTTTTAGAGTGTCTTACTCTGTAAGAGGAAGAATACTTGAAGTATGTGTCTATCTACTTGCTGCAGCTAACTGAAGTAGTTGTTTTGTTCTCTGTACTTCTTGGAAGGTAAAACACCCTTAGATATGGACCCCATTCACAGCTATGTGGTAAATGTAAATGTTAAATTAACATCCAAAACAACTTTATAATTAGTGTGCTCTGGCATTAAATTTCACCTATAAAAGTTACTTAGCACAGATTTTACAGAAGCTCAGCTTAGGTAACCAGCATAAAGTTTATATGAAGAGTAACTTTGTTTTAACCTCAAGTTATCAGCAATCTGCCTATTAAACAGGCTTTAAAGCTGATAGTAGAAAAATCACGTAAGCAAATAGACTTGTACAGTTATACAGTTATACTTTCTGACAAGTGTTTGTTTCACTTTACATTGTCTCAGTTTTGATGTTCCCTGAAGAATTCACAAGCTCTGAACGCTCTGTACAATATAATAGAGTTATATAAAAGGACTTATTAAGTACATCTGACTCTATGCTGCAGAGAACCTTGGTGAACATGTTTCTAGCACTCTTAAAAACTAGGACAAAGTACAATTTTTTTAACAACTGTTGTGTTCCAACATCTGTGTATGCAGGTCCTTGTACAGAACTACCCAGGTCTATTAGAGGTATTAGGAGATGATAAAGCTTGTAAAATGCATGACAAAACAGAAGACTTTTGTGTCATTAAAAGAAAAGTAGATTAAGATACAGTAATCTGTTATAGTTTGAATGACCTCACCCTTTGATGCCGATTTTGCTCTTCCATAGACTTTATGTAGCTTGAACATTACCCACTGTTTGGAAGTTCTGAAATATGTGTTTTTTGCTATCATTTACAATTCCTCTCACAGTGGATATCGTGCCTGCTCGACAGACCATGCAGCATTTTCCAATGTGAGCAGCATTCACATGAAAGTGACTAAGTCAATGGCAGCCACATTTACACCTGACAGATTTGAGATCTTTGGCTTTAACCTGTCATTGGCACATTGGATGAGAAGTTGAAAGTGTTTCATCAACAGTAAAAGTAGCTTTTTTCTGGCTGTATGCGGAAGATAAAAAGCAGCTATTGGAAAATATACATTAAATATAGAGTCTGTTTGAAACTTTGTACAATGTACTTTTCACTTGCTTTTTTTACTAGTGTTTGGAGCTCACTTGGAAATTACTGTAGGCTTCTCTAACGAGTTTATCTGCAGTAAACACATGTCGATACTGCAAGATGCGCTTGCGAAAATGCAATGCAAGCGTAATGCAGCAGGAATAGTAAAAATGTGAGTGGGTGTGGTATGATTAGAAACAACAGGTTCCATTGTCAATCTAGGTTTACATGCATTGTACTTTCATTGAAAACACTAGCAAAACACATGGAATTATTACCATTGGTTAAAATGCCTAAAGCTGAGTTGTCCAAGTGTCCACAGGAAGAGAGCTAGATATATGTTATATTATTGAGAAATTATACCATACAGTTTAAGCTAGAGATGTTGTCAGGTATATTGGGGAACCAGAAAAACATCTTTCCACCTGACCTCCTCACAATTCAAAAGTTGGCAAGTATGCATATGATTAATGAGTATTGATTATTAACCTAAATGGGTGCTGTCACCATGATGAAAAAACATAACTCTTGGGGCTAGATTTACTAAACTGCGAGTTTGAAAAAGTGGAGATGTTGCCTATAGCAACCAATCAGATTCTAGCTGTCATTTCGTAGAGTGAAATGAAAGCTAGAATCTGATTAGTTGCTATAGGCAACTTCTCCACTTTTCAAAGTAAATCTACTAAATCTAGCAAATGTAGCCTTTGGTGTTTAGACACCACTAATAATACTTTACCGTATCTGCAGGCCCATAATAATAAATGTGTGCTTATTTATATATCAATTATATAGATCTTTACATGTGATGGCTGGCTATGACTACTTATCTTCCCAATAACATGTTCCATGTCTGGATCCTGAAAAGGGCATTCAGTATATAGAGGCCAAAATTCACAAGATAACTAAATCTTAAATTGTAACAGTACTAATGAATGAAACAAAAATACTTCTTTTGGGGAGACACATTTGACTGGTGTTCTGCCCAACCATTAAGAATGGGAATAGACTCAGTGAGAATATCAATGTCATTTATTTAGTGTCAGCCTGCACTAGTGAATTGGTGTATAGCGGGCAGCACAGTTGCCTAGTGGTTATCACTTCTGCCTCACAGCACTGGTCATGAGTTCAATTCCCAACTATGGCCTTATCTGTGTGGAGTTTGTATGTTCGCCCTGTGCTTGTGTGTATGTTAGGGAATTTAGACTGTAAGCTCCAATGGGGCAGGGACTGATGTGAATGAGTTCTCTGTACAGCGCTGTGAAATTAGTGGCACTCTATAAATAACTGATGATGATGATAGGGGAATTATTTTATACCCTTTGGGCCTGGGCTGGTTAGAATCCAGAGTCAGGATCTCTTTGAATCAAGAAGATATTTATTCATTGACGTGTTTTTCAAACAAAATCTATAACCAGCTCTGATTATTAACATTGCAGTTGCCCTATCTATTGTTTTTATGGACAATGCTGGTACTATCTCTATAGAAAGACCAGTGGTTCTTGAATAGGATGTCCTTCTGCGAACATAGTACCGGCATTGCTAATATTTTTTATATTTTTTATAAATATAGCCCCCCCTTTCCCGGTAATATTTTTAAAAAGTCCCAGAGCTAGATAAGACTGACTGCAGCATAAGGTCTTCTGTTGAAACAATAGCAATCTCCAAATTGGTGCTTCTATCAAAGGAGAGAATTGGTCCCCCCACCTCATAGAGCTACAATCCTGTTCTGAAAGAGCTGGGTTTCTTCCAAACTTCCCTGAGTTATGGGGGGGGGGGGGGTCTGAAAAAAGGGAAACCAGTAATAGCAGGAGAGACAAGTTGCCTGTTTAGTACACAACACTTCTTGAGCAGCCTGTAAAGAGCCACAGAGATTAGGAAACCTCTGGCTGTCCAGCTTTTATTTAAATACAAGTCTTAACCTGCTGGGAATAGTCCTTAAAGTGCAGTTTGTTTCATTAGATATGACATAGTTCATAGAGTCTCCCCCAGCTCCCTTACTACCCTGACATCTCTCCTGCCAACAATGGTATTTTACAGGAGTTGTTGATGACCGGCACTTGTAAAATATCTATATGAGCAATGGGGAGACAAGGAAAATCTTCAGAACTATGCAGCAATTTGGGTGGGGGCGAGGTTGCTTAAGATGCAGCCACTCTGATTTCCTAACTTCTGTGCTGTGCCACCCAGACCCCTGTCTCTCTGTTGAAAAACAGAAAGTGGGTACTGAGTGCGGAGCCAGAGGAGAAGTATAGCTAAAATTTTTGCTGTGAACAGTAGCAGAGTATTGCTACTGTCAACAAAAATGGAGACTAGGGAAGACTAGTGAAGCAGACTGTAAAGACACTATTCAATCTATTGCTGATTGTACAATGTAGATTGTTATGTGGTATGGTGTTTGGGATGTTTGATATAGAACACATAAAACACAAAAAATATAAAGCGAAAATAATGATTAATAAAACTAAAATAACGTTTTAATTAAAATTACTATTTTGTACCATACTACTAGTTATTTATAAAGTAAAAATAAAATAAAATACAGTGCCCCTTTAAATCTATGTGCCCTACTTATTTGTTCCAGTTTGCCACTTTCTTTCAGTTTACATCACCTCCTCATTTTCCACCTGCTGTGATTATAGAAAATATAAAAATAAGTACTGGTATCTGGAACACACAATTATCTGTGATGCAGTTAAGGTGTAAACGTTAAACAAAACCTTTCAACAAGGCCCCCTATGGTTAATTGATATATCTCCCTGTGGTGTTGTGACAGATCTGGGACACCAGATCATGTCATGATTGCTGTCATATACAGTCTTATTTTGTTTTAAATACTTGCCCTCTTAGTCATATTACAATGGGGTAAAAGTGCCTATTGTAATAAGCTATGAGTTTTCAGGTATCTGTTCAGTCACTTTTGGTGGGCATGTTCAGGCATTTATCATGAGTTCAGCAACACTAACTACAATGAACATGTCTAGTGAGTCTAGTGATGTTACTGCTGTCATAAAGGTTTTTTGGATTTGTACTGTGTATACTAACTCCAAATGGTGGCATTGAATCCAACTACCAGCATCCAATTTATCTTCCATTATTATTATTATTAATATTACTATTGTAGATTTATAAGGCACCACAGTGCTCCGCAGCTCCGCACAGTAGGGAAAACAGGTCATACATAAAACAGGGACATACACTGTAATCAAAATAAATGCAGAAAGGGTATGGAGGACCCTTTTCATTAGAGAGCTTACATTCTAAGTGGAAGAAGGCAAAGGAGCAATTGTAGCTCAGAGTGGAGATTGGGACAGTTAAAAGTGGTGCATTAATGTGAATAGTATTATTGGGGATAAGGTAATCTCTGATTAAGAGATGGTTTATCAGAGTGCCGCTAAAGATTTGAAGGCTGTGGAAAAGTTTGATTGGGCATGGTAAGGAATTCCATAATCCAGAGAGTCTGGATGTGAGGAATAAAGCAGAGGGCAGAGTCAAGCAAAAGCAGCAAGTTTAGGAGACTGAGGAAGTTGTGGTGTTATTGACAGAGAGGGAAATTTGAGGAGAGGCAGTGACTCTGGCAGTAGAGAACATGATAAGCATTGTTTTGGACATGTTGAAATTTGGGTAGCATTGGGACATCCATTTGGAGATAGCAGAACAGTTGGTTACACAAGACAGTAAAGAAGGGGAGAGGTCAAGGAAAGAGATATAGATTTGGGTGTCATCAGAGTAGAGGTGGTTCTGACAGCTGAATGAGTGAATTAGTGTACCAAGAGAAGAGGTGTACAATGAAAAAAGTAAAGGGCCAAGAACAAAGCCTTGTGGGACCTCAACAGATAGTGGGAGAGAGAGGAGGATGTGCAGAGGTATGGAGTGATTCGATAGTTAGGAAGTGAATCTGGAAAGAACTACGTCATCCAGGCCAGTAAACTGAAGGGTGTGTAGGAGAAGAGGTGGATCAACTTTTTCAAAAGCAGCAGAGGGGTTCAGGAGAATGAGTATGGAGAAATGACCCTTAGACTCTGCAGTAAATAGATCATCAAACACTTTTGTGAGAACAGTTTCAGTGGAATGTTGGGGATGGAAGCTTGATTGCAGAGAGTCGAGAATGGAGTGAAAGGAAATAAAGTGAGAGAGGCATTTCTACACTAATGCCTCAAGTAATTTGGAGTCAAAGGAGAGGAAAGAAATAGTGTGAAAGTTGGAGAGAAGCTGTATCAAGAGATGGTTTCTTTAGAATCAGTGAGATAAGCGCATGTTTAAAGGAGGATAGAAATGTGTCAGTGAAGAGAAACAGGATGAAGTGTTGAGCTAGAGGTGGTCAAGCAATAGAGGAGAGGGAAAATAGAAACTGGGAGGGAATAGGTTTGACTGGACAAGTTGTAGGGTGAGATGAATGCAGAGACTTTGTCTTCATGGAGAAAATGAATTAAGGGTGGATTTAGGAGTGTAGGAGAAGATGGGTAGAGTGGGTGTCTTGTGTAGAACTTGTCAAGAGGCAATATCTTGTTGAATAGTGTCAATTTTATCTTTGAAGTAGATATAGCTGTAGCATAAGGAAAGTGGAATGCCTACTCCAAAATGCCTACTCCAAAACCTTTGGGTACACTATTGTGCTAGACTGGTGTGAGTGTAGGTGTGTGTATGATACTAACATGGGTTCCTCTACCTGGTTGAACTAGAAAGGAGTAACACTCATCTTTCTGTAGTTATGGAGCGCAGGAGTCTGTCGGCTACCATGGTGTGATTTTGCAGGATTTATCCGTGGGGTCTGGTCGTTGTGGCAGGTACGTGGTTGAGCTGGAGCTAAGATAGGTAGAAAGGTGAGTAAGGAGAAGGGTATAGGTTGGATGTGGGTTACTAGGGTAGTGGTAAAGAATGGTAGTAGGGTTAAGTGGGAGAGGTGGGAGATGTAGTGGAGCGGAAGGGGAAAGGGGGAAGGAAGGGAGTAGGATAAGGAGTGACTGGAGAACAAAGATGGAATGAATAGAGAATGGGGGCAGGTAGAAATGCGTAAGTGGTTAGAGAAGGGTAAGATGGGAAAACAAGTAAAGGGAATTTGGCAGATATAAGAGAGTATCAGAGCTACAAAGTCATATAGCAATAGAGGGATAGAGAGTAAAAGATAAAAAATAAAAAAAATGTGTGAGGCCAAGGAAACAATGGGCAAAAGGTTGGCAATGAGACACAATAAGCGAACAGAATGTAAAAATAACAGTTGAGAGAGAAAATAGTTATTTTTTTTATAAGTAGATGAAAATGAATAGTCAGATAACCATAGATATGCCAATAATGATAAGACTGACAATTGCAGATAATAATAAAAATATAAATATAAATAAAGCTTAATTAGAAATAAAAAAATAAAAATAAAATAATAATACTAATAGTAAAAATAGAACACACAAGAAGTGAACAGAAACAAATATAAATTAAAAATGCAGGTTAAGGTAAATTGAGCTAATGGTAATTTAAGTAAAACTATGAATAAAAAATTAACTAATAATATATACAAATGGATATATAAATGATTGTTCAAAGTTAGTAAAATAAGAAAAATTACCTCTGTAGGATAGCAAACTGTTGTAGTAGTATGTAGTAGTATGTAGTAGTTTCACCACGTCTAGTGGCTTCCATAGTTGGTTCTGCTTTGGAAAGATAATTATTACTCCAACACCTCGTCTGCTTCTGTGTCTGGGAATATGGCTGTGGGAGAGTCCTCCATCAGAGAGAGGTGCAGGTGATGCACTATCGGGGATGGTAAAGACAAGTAACAAGGAGGTTGAGGGATTTAGGAATGAATAGATCATGGATGGAAGAAAGCTTGTTACAAACAGATCTGGCGTTCCATAGTGTACAGGAGAATGTAAGACATGGTAGTGGAGATATGTGGATAAAGTTGGCAAAATTGCAAGCACGGGGTGGATGGAGAGGTTTGAGGTGGAGCAAGGAGTGTGAGCAGATAGTGGGGAATGTACAGTACCCAAGGTTTGGTGAGATGTTACCTGCTGCCTTGAGAAGGGGCAAGGTGAGAAAGAGGATATGCAAAGAGGATTTGTGGGTGTCAGTTTTATTTCTGTTTAAGCAGGCTGGTGAGTGTGGTGGGTGTAGGAGACAAAACAGTTCATGTTTGCAGACATGTGAGGAGGGAAGTAGTGATGGCAAAATCAAAATAGGGGAAGTAGAAATAGGATGATGGAGAAAGAGAAGGAGTTTAGTGAGACATGTGGTGACTGTAGATAGGAGAGTGTTTAAATTGAGTAGGTGCATGATGAAGAGGTATGTATGATGTTTATTAACTAGGGTAGGTCATGAAAGAGTGGAAAGGAACAATTGATTCAAATTGTGCAGGGCAATGGAAGAGGTGAAGAATACCTTGCAGCCCCCTGGCTGGGGTTAATAAAGTAGGCAGTTTCTGCTCTGATACCACAAGGTACAGGATACTGACAGTTGGGTGCAGAGGGTCCAGCAACCAAACTGAGATGACAACAGCAAACACAATTGAGCTCAGTGGGCAGTTGATGTTGAAACAGCATTGACAGTTGGCTCCCACAGCTGAACAGAGATGGTAGTTTAGTAGATCCTTAACCAGTCTTGTTTTTTGGTATAAAGTTGATTTTCAGCACCGCTGTGACGTTTGCCAACATAAATATCCAATGCTTTATATTTGTGAGAATAAAGAAACGTGGGAGCTTGGGCAAAGAGCTGAACCAGTGTACAGCTTACACTAGCTGTCATCCATTATTCTTACTCTAAAACCCATCCCATTTGATATGTGTTATCCAACTTGCCAATGTCTATTTAACCTCCAAAAATGACTTAATAGAGTAAAAAACAAAGCCACATAAACCATCTTTCCAAAATGTTTTTAATTTTTAATAAAGTATAACTTATTTATTCAATATGATATTTGATTCCCCATCTGGATAATAAATAACATGCTGCCTAAATGGTAAGGCATTTCATAGGGGGGTAGTGGCAAGGGATAAAACTTGGAGGTGAAAGTGACATGTAGCTATAGGAAAAGAGGTGAAGAGCAGGTCAAAACTTAGCAAACCTAGGAGAGTAAGAAGAAATGTGTCTGAATGAGGTCAGAGTTGAGAGGTGTTGTTAAGGGATTTATAGATGAGGAGTTTAAAGTGGATTCCTGAGGTTATCAGATGTCAGTGTAGGGAGGAAATATTAGAGTAAACTCCAAGGAGCTATGGGGAATGGGAAAAGGTTGTGTGACCAATAATCACTGTGTCTAGGTACCTTAGGCAGTATCAATAATGTAAAAATAGCTTTAATTACCAAATCACAGAGTTATATACAAACATATGTTCAGGCTAGAATATTAATACATTAACATTAACATGATGTAATTATCAAGCTATGATTATATGAAACACACTTAGCACTAAAGTTAGTAAAAATAGTAGGTGGAATGGAAATCTTGCCCACCATTTAATAAATGTCCCATAAAGGAACTGCAGAGTATCACCGGTAAAAGATATGGTAAACTTATTTACTTAAAATTGTGAACAGAAGTTGCTGAGAAAAAGTATTTCTAGTTGTCCTTTACAATCAACGCAGCTAGATATACCTTTTGCGACTATAGGGAGTGACAGAATGTTAAGATGGATATGGGACAGCGAAAGAGGAATATCAGTTTTTCCTCAACATTTAAGAAGAATTAAAGTGGGTGAGATGAATGCTAGTTAGAGGAGATTGCAGTAGTTGAGCCAGGAATGATGAGAGAGTGGACAAGGGTCTCGGTTGCATCTCAATTGAGAAAAGGCCAGTGTCTCCAGTATCACAAAGGGGAAGGGGATGGATTGCGGTAGAGACTAAAGGGGTGACAGAGAGAGCAGTGTTAAGGACAACATGAATGGTGAGGCAAAATGGAGGAGTTGGTGACTTTAAAAAGGAAGAAGATGATCAGTTTCATTTTGGACATATTAATCTTTTGACCGCACTGGGACATACAGTATATGCAGAGATGGCAGAGATACAGCTGGATAAAGAAGGGGAGATGTTAGTATAGGTGATACTGGAGGCTGCAGAGCAAATTATATAAGTGGTGTACAGAGACAAGAGCAAAGGACAGAGAAAATATAAATGAAGTATCCCAACAGATAAGGGAAATTGAGGAGAGCTTGTTGCAGAGGTCAAAGCACTTAATGAGCAGTTAGGGATGAAGAGTGTAAACCAGGATAGAACTGTACCATGAAGGAAGAGGGAGTGAAGGGTATGCAGAAGAGAGTTAATAATGGTGTTCAAAGCAGCAGAGAGGTCCAATAGGAGGTATATGAAGTAGACCATTTGGCTGTGAGTAGGTTGTTAGTCACTATAGTGAAAGTAGTCTCAGTGGAGTGTAGAGATTGAAATCTCAATTGCAGTGGTTGAAGTAGGGAGTGAGAGGAGAGAAAATGTGCAATATTACTGTACACAAGCCACTAAGGGGAGGTTTCTTAAGGATCAGAGAGATGAGTGAGTGTTTGAAGGAGAAAAGTCAGATGTCAGTGGAGAGGAACAGGTTGTAGAGGTGAGCTGAAAACAGGCAAGCATTATAGGTGAGGGAGCAGGGAAGTTGTCAGGGAAAGTGGTTGATGGGGCAGGTTGGGTGAAAATGAGGAGCAAGTAAACCTTGTCAGTCATTGTTGAGATTAATGAGCTGAGAGTGTATTGGTGAGTGGAAGGGGACAGGAATGATGAGTGGGATCTGGGAGGAAGAGATGTATTTTTAAATTGTGTTAATGTTGCTTTTAAAGTAGATGGTAAAGCCGTGGCTTGGGAGGGAGGAAGGTGGGAGAATTAAGGGTGGGCAAAGAAGTAACTTTAAGGTGGCAAAGAGGCATCAGTGTTGTTTGGGTGATCGTGAATATATTAAAGTCTTAGAATTGTTAGGTTAGAGAGATAGAGGGCAGTGTTGTAAGATAAAAATAAAAGTAGAAATAAAGTAAAATAAGTGAGAGCATTCCATAGGAAAGGGCGACAGGGGACACAGATTGGATAAGAAAAGACAGGTTTATGTGATGGAAAGGCAGGTAAAAGATTTAGAAATGAAAAGATCTTGGATGCCATTCACTCCAATATAAACTGAGGGGGGAGGAATCAAATAATCTGTTACTGTTCTTTTGGGGAACTAATAGAAATGGTAATTTTAACAGTACATTTCAATTTCTAAACATTAATTTAGACAAAACCTTTTTGATGTTTTAAAATTATTGGTATAGTTTTATGGAGGGGTGGGTTAGGTCTGCTTTCATTAAGTTTAAAAGGCTTCAGACATTTTAAAAAGATATCAGAAAATTTGTGTTGTTTCATTTTGCATTTTGTACAAATATCTCTGCAATATTTCTGTTGTTTGCTTCCTATTTTATTTGTGGAATAAGAAATGATTAATTAAAAGAGGGACTGATATATGTATGTCAAGATATTAAGGCTCATTTTCTGCTACCCCAACAGCTCAAGTGCTGGAGGTTTATACAGGTAGTACGTGGACTGGCAAGTATCCCTGTGTGATGGTAAATGTTTATGAAGTGACCCCTAAATGATGTTGTTTGTACAAATTATGCCCTAATGTGTGTACATTTATTCAAAGTAATCCCTGATCTGAATAAATGTATACCTCTGATGATTATTTACTAATACATTCAATATTATGTTACATCTAACAGACTTAAGTATCTCTTGCATATATTTGAAGTAAACTTTTGGTCACATGTACCACAGGTTGAGAACCTAACACTTATCTCAAGAAGGTAACCGCCGTCGGGGGGGGGGGGGTACACACTATTGCACAGCAATGTTAGTTCACCAATTCACATGGTGGACAGTATGATTAGGTAGACTATTCAAATGTGGACAGTATTATTATAGGGCTAGGCATATGGTTAAGGACAGGGATAGGGACAGGTGTAGGGATGAGGACAGGTGTAGGGATAGGAATAGGGATAGGGACATGGTTAGAATTAGGGATAATACTGTCTACATTTGAATTGTCAACCTAATAAATACTGTCTACATTGCAATTTATGTCCTAATAATACTGCCAAAGTTATTATATTGTCGACTTTATAACCTTGTGAACTCTGCTACCCATAAATCATATTATATCAATCAAATGTAAGGGTGGGTGGGAGGTCAGAAGGACAATTCTATCTTGCACCACTTTTCTTTTCTGCCACTGTTGTGTGGCAATGTTTCATAGATGTGCTATAAACTGTCATGTGCCGTTACTAATTGACAGAGCAGCCAGGCAGCTCGCTGCAGTATTAGAGTTCATTGACAGCACTGCTAGCTTAGCTACCATAATCCCATTGGTAGCTTGTTTTGTGGGGCCCAAACAAACCAAACACTTCAGCCACAAAAGTGGCACTCCTTGTCACTGAAATGCTTGGTTTGTTAAACTGTGCATGTCCTTTTTAAGATCCAACATAAGGGTGGGTTACCTAGATGTGCTATAAACTGCTGTGTGCTTTGCAAAAAGGACCATTAGTGATGCAGATGAGTCAGCACAACTTTTTGATGTCTGGTCTGGTCTAAAAGGATTGCCCAAAATTTGTGACACCTCTGCCTTAACTCCACCTGATCCTACTATTAACATCCAAAGAATGGTGGAGGATTATTTTAATGACAGAGTACAAATAGACACCTCAGACAGTCCCTTTATATGCTGGAAGGAAAAAATTTGCATACCCATGTACAAACTTGCTTTGCAATACCTAGGCTGCCCACCCTCCAGTGTATACTCAGAAACAGTTTTCAGCACAGCCAAGTGGGAACCTTGTCAATGATCAGTGTAGCTGGCTGTTTTCTAAAAATGTGGAAAGGATGATGTTCATCAAAATGAACTTCAAATTCAACTAGGAAGGACTTTTCCTGGTAAATATATCAAAGTACAGAGATGTCTGTAATGGTGGATTCCAGAAGGGATGAACTGCCTTAAACCTAGTGGTAGCTTGTTTTGTGGGGGCCCAAACACACCAAGCATTTCAGCCACAAAGGTGGCAGTCCTTGTTGCTGAAGTGTTTGTTTTGTTAAACTGTACATGTAATTTTTAATATCCAACATAAGGGTGGGTGGGAGGACAATTCCATCTTGCACCACTTTTCTTTTCTGCCACTGCTGTGTAGAAATGTTTCCTAGATGCGCTATGAACTGCCATGTGTTTGTGTCGCTGCAGTCTTTGGCCGAAAGTGTATGAAAATAATATTGGACATGTGAGGTGGTTATAATTGACTGGAAATTAGTGTTATTGAGGTTAATAATAATGTAAGAACAAAAAAAAGAGCCAAATTATGTGATTTTAGTATATTTTAGCAATTTTTTTAAAAAAAATAAAATATTTTACATTATTGCAATTTTGCCAAAATCAAAACCAAAGGGGGTCAGTAAAAATCTCTAATTATTAGATTTTTATCCTTTATCATTGTGTAATAACAATTTTGCTACTGAAAATATTCTCATTTGACCGAAGATGCTCTCTACTTACAAACATTGTTACTCATTTTCTGAGCATTCTGTTATGTTGTAATTGTTTATAGGGATATATTGTGTGCCTTATTTTACTTGAACTACTGTTAATTTTAGATGCATAATGTTTTTGAGTAGTTAAAACATGTTTTATACTCAATTTTAATGGATGTAAAAGGTTTTATTTCTTATCTGGATCAAAAGAAATGAAGTCACAGTAATTTTCAAACTGGTAATATTAATATAGCAATATTGTAAATAAAAAATGCTTTAAAGACCGGCTAAATGGAAAGAATAATAACATTTCCCGAGAATCCTGTACAATACTTGTGCTGTTATTTGCAATGTAAAAATAGCAAAATTAGCAAAGCAATTATTATAAAAGCCCAATATTGACCCAGTAATGGACTTATCATTACTACTTCCTGAAAAGCACAAATCTTTTAGCGAGTAGAAAGTTTACAATGGACTACAGCTTGAACAATACTTACACTAAAATGATGACAGATGAAACAAGAGAGTAGAGCAGGATATATGCAGCATCTCTTTGAAGTTATACTCCCAGGATGTAATTTGATTAATTCTGTGGAACAAAAGATCAGACATTTGGTTGCTGTCTTTTACTATATAGGGTGTGTACAGTATATGAGTTCTTCAAGTAGGATCGTTGATGTCCATCATCAATTCTTAAAATTTCATAGAATGGAATAATATTTAAACCTGCAAAGAATGTGCAAAGTATGCAGTGACGTTCCCTGGCCTCTGGAACAGAGCTGGATTAAGGTTCTAAAGGTTCTCACCAAAAACAGGGCTGAGATCTAGAGAACTCAGGCTAAGAGTAGTGAATGGACCTTGTCACCAACTTCTGCATCTGGGTTTCAGTTGCCACCAACTTATTAACATTGTTGGAGGAAACAGAAAACAGTAATTCTGGTGTAATGATGGTTTCTACTGAAATATTAGGAAGGGGCAGGGCCGGTGCTAGGGTGCACAGCGCCCTAGGCATTTTTAAAAAAAGCGCCCCAAAACCCCCCCGTGCAAAAATCGCCGCCCTCCTCCCTCCTCCCTCCTCTCCTTACCTTGTCTCTCCACCGCCGCCTCTCTGCTCCGTCTCCTCCCCTCCACTCACTGACACTAGTAAGTGGAGGGGAGGAGATGGAGCAGAGAGGCGGCGGTGGTGACAAAATAGCCTCTTCCCCCCTCTCCGTGCATCTGAATGCTGTGCGGCGGCCGTGACAGGTATGGTCAGCGGTCCCCGCACAGTTTTAAAGTCATTTACTATTCTCTGGCGCCCTCCAGAGCCCGGCACCCTAGGCAAGTGCCTAACCTTGCCTAATGGGAGCGCCGGGCCTGGGAAGGGGAAGTAGGTAGTGGAAAGAACAGAATACAGTGCACAATTTATGGGTCACATCATTATTTTCACCTTACCGATTGTAACACTGTGGTTCTATCCTATTACCACCATGGTTCTGGACTGTAGCCCGCTTCTGGGCCTCTTTAATAGTTCTTGGCCAAAGGTTCCTTCATAGCTTTTGTGTAATACTGGTCTGCTCATTTATCAGTAAAGAGAACACCACAAAGATTAATACAAATGTATGGTTAATATTTGAAGATATGCATAATAAATTTAGTGGGATATAACTGTATACTACGGTGGTACTTAATTAACCTTTCTAGAGCTGGGACCCCTAGTGTTTGTGTGCCTATGTTTTGAAACCCCAAGGGCCTGTGCACATTTTTCTTGAACGACAATAGAAGAATTTTAATTTTATTCTTACCCTTAAAACTAGTAAAATCGAAATGTCTGGCACATGATAAAGCACACAGACACATATACAAAGAGACATCTGAAAGGAAAAGGGGACATTTTATGGACACGTGTGGGATCTATTATCCAGAATGCTTGGGAATTAGGGTTTTACAGATAAAGATTTTTTTTCTGGAATTTGGATCAGTATGCCTAAAATATACTATATTAGGCATTATAAAAATGCAACTTACTTTCCTCACACTGACTCTGGCATTCATCTAATAAAATTGTTTAGCAGTGCTCCTCACAGTTATTATAGAAATACATGCTTGTTGACCATGTCTGTGTATGACGCTAACAACATAAATTATCTCCTTATTATTCTTTTTAGTTTTAGGTACTTTCTGGTTAATAGATTTTATACCTGTACCGATATTGCTGTTTCATATTGCTAAACCTATTATACTGAATTGTGTAATGTACACAACATAGTGCACTTTCTTCTTAGGAATAGAGATATCAAGGTTCGAGGTTGACAGTTTTATATTAATCTGCAGTTCTAAGTACTCTATAGACAATTAAAGATATGACTAAGCTTGCTATACTTTGTTATAAGAAACAGAGCTGCTCTGTGTACTTGACATATTCATTCGGTGCAGTTTCACACCTCTAAATGCCCGAAGTACATTTGCTCATCCTGATCTCTTAAAGTACACAACAAGACAATGACAAGTAAAGGTCATTTTAATATGGAACATTAAATATTAACTCCAGCTCTTTGACAGAAACAAATGAGTCAATTACAATTTTGCATGTTCAAATGAAGATCTATTTTCATGTGCAGAAAGTGTATATGTTTTTGGCAGTATTATTGAATAGTATTAACACTAGCACACAATGTTGTACAATTTAATACACAATGAAAGTGCAGCATCTAATAGCATTATGGTACACAAGCAATATTTGTGGACACAGTGAGTTTTTATGTCTTTGCTTAACACTGGGTAGTTCTGATTTCATCACTTCAGTGTTCATTAGGGAAATGCATGTATTAGGATTTCTGTGACCCGTTTATAAACCATGGCCTACAGTCTTGTGCTTTTATGTGGTCACTGACCTCTTTGGTGATTTATAATATCCAGATACTTTATATAATAAAAATAATAATAATAATAATCCTAAAAAAACAAGTCACATATGCTTAATTCTAATAATGCTAACTATAGAGAAGTATAGTAGTAACAAATATATATGCATTAGGAAATATATGTGTTACCTAAAATAAAAAAAATATATTAAAAACATGTTTTCTATATACAGATACATAGTAAAAGTTAAGGCAAGGAAATATATTTATTACCTAAAATAATATATATATATATATATATATATATATATATATATATATATATATATATATATATTAATAATCTGTTCTCCTTATATACAGTACACACCTAAAGATAAGGGAGCAATATGGTGTTGTAGATGGTTCATACACAAACATTGCCCAATACCATTGAGAATAACAGTTGAAAGTGCAGATGGTGGTTATAACACTTGCTACCTGTCACCACTTAGGTTCTCCAGCTTGGTCAGTTCAGTGGTATCTCTTAGCTGCAGCTCACACTGCTGGGGCTTCAGTGAGTCTGCAAGTAACCAAGAAAAGAATGAAAAGGTAGGTGTGCTTCTATGGTGTGCGTATGCAATTATAATGTACAATGTAAAAATGGATTGCGCTTAAAGAATGAGTTGGTAATTCAAGAGGCATATGATTTGCAATGAAGTAGGGTTATGTGCTGATTGTTAGCATTGATGTGTTCACTTCTAAACGTCCGTGGATCTCATCAGAAGGTCAATGGCCTTTTGCTATTTATGGAAATTGAAGATTGAAATCTAGAATGGGAAACATCCCTACCTGTGACTGGCACTTGTCATTCCCAAACTTGAGCCTGTTGAATGGCTAACTCATCCTGTAAGTGCTGTACTTATAATGTATAAACCATAGACAAACACCCCCTTTCATTCTTAATATGTTCTTAAATACATATTAGAACCCAGGTTGCTTAATTCTTCAAGCCAGCCTCAAAATAGTTAAAACAGAAAACTGCCCTTGTAAACACAGTGGGGGAGACAGAGGGTGACACTATAGTACAAATCTTAAAAACCTTTTATGACAACCACATCAAATCAAATCATGTCATATATATACAGATAACACAATTAATAAATGTTGATATCTTGTTGGGCTGTTAAGAAAATGAACCACGCCTAGTGTTCAAAATTTGTAAGCATAATTGAAGTGGTAGGGTTAAAAGTTGTCTCCAAAGGTTCTTTACCTAACAGGTTTCTACAGTCTTATCAAGGGAATTATAACTGTTTAACGACACCAGTTGGGTAAGTGAGGAAAGAGAATACCACATCATTTAGATATCATATGCAGCTGACTGAAAACAAAGCCAATCGGAGTCACTTAAGCTGGCCACACATGAGCTTAGTCTGCAGCTTAGCCTAAGTGCAGAGCAACAGGATTGGCTTACAATCCAGCCATTCATATAGGTGGCCAAATTAGAAAAGATCTGAGGGTATGAGAGTAAATTTATCAAGCTGCAGGTTTGAAAAAGTGGAGATGTTGCCTATAGCAACCAATCAGATTCTAGCTGTCATTTTGTAGAATGTACTAAATAAAAGATAGCTAAAATCTCATTGGTTGCTATAGGCAACATCTCCACTTTTTTATGCCCGCAGCTGGATAAATTTACTCCCTGGGCTCTGATTCCAGTGCCATTGGAGCCTGTTGCAAGCCAATAATAGCCATCTTTTCTGGATTTATCAACATGTCCGAGTAGGGTACACCTACTTTGATCTAATTAATATCAGTCCCCGCACATGCTCAGTAGAGCAAAGTGGAGGATGTGGGAGGAAGGACCGGTTTAACTGGCCCCCACCCAATTTTTTTCTATTGTGCCTGGAGATTTATTGTTGATCCAGACCTGCAAAGTGCTAATTAATGAAAACTATTTATTCTCTTTTGCGGCAATAAAGATACTTTTTCCTCTACAGTAATGATTGTGTCTTATGCAAAGTAACATTTTTTGCACTGTATGATGGGTAGTTTGCACATCTTGAAGGGGTTTACACATTACAAGACAATACAAGATGTGGATCAACCCAATAGCAGTAAAGCAACCGATGGACTCTATTAAGGAAGATGTTGACTCAGATTTTTCTAAGCAGTTTTTATATGGTTATGATTATTTGTTGTGTTCCATGTTGTATGCCCCTGTGTCTCCTCATAGTTTTTTTCCACTAGGACAATTTGTCAACACAGAGGGCTGTCATATGTTATCTGAAGTCTGGATTAAATTACTCTATAGTTACTAAAATTACTATTGGGGCAGAATTATAACACATTGGCTATGTAGTATTTTGCATTAGCTTATATGACTTTGTAGCACGTATCTTTCTCCCTTTATGGATTTCTTATGTAGTATTATTATAAGTTTATTGGCTCAGAAAATTGAAGGTTTGTATTGCCAGTGTGTATAAAAGGATTATTTCCATCTGTGTCTGGGCAAGTAAGTCAAGGCCAATGATCGGTGCTTTTTATCAGGTACACATCCACCAGTGCCTTTATAATGGCCAATTCACCTGCCTAAAAATGCAGTCAATGCTGTCAAAACAAGAAATGTCGGGCTGCAATGAAAAATGGTCTAATTGTCTCTGGGACAAGGATGCCAATAGGATGAGTATCTGAAAAACAGTGTGATGTGGGACACCGATTCTATCTAGTTTTAGGGAAGGGGGTTGAGGTGGAGTTTTTTTTAACTATGCACCTGTACAGTGCCTTTTGAAAACAAATTCCTTACATTTTTAATGCAAGTAAAATTAAATCCATAATCTATAATAGATTGTTGTACAATTTACTTGTCTTCTTAACAGTTAATGTTTCAATTCAATATGATATGTCATTACAAGTTTTAATATTTTGCTACTAGAAACTACTTTATCAATATATTAATAAAGATTTATCTCAAGATTTTTAACCACAAAATCAATACACATTTATACCTGTACATATCCATTTAGAGTGCCCCATAAGATCATTCTTTTCTTTCCTTTTATTTGAATAAATGCTGTACAATTTAGTAAACTCCTTATGTTGTCTTGAGTAAACTTTCAGCAACGCATATTCAGTGGTTGAAGTGGAAATTTAGAAGTGGCTGTATGGAAATTTAGAAGTGGCGGTATGTAAAATGAAATGGAATGTAAGTGAATGGAATGTGATAGTTTTACAATGAAGGCAGTAGAAGTGGCGCTATGGCATACCACCCTAGATACCCCGAATTTCACCACTGTGCATATTAACAATTCAGTTTAACACAGCAGTTTAGATAATAAATGATGTTAGTTGATGTGATTATTGCTTTGCGGTCAGTCTATGACAAAGACTGTTTAGAGAATTTTTCAATATAGTTAGAATGTGAAATAGATGTATAGTCATCTATAATATATCTTCAGCAACATTAGGAGTTCTGTCACATTCCTCTCTTTAGTTTGCCATCAGAACATAAATGCCATCATCCTTCTAGGCTGGAAGTAGAATAATGTATTTGAAATGCTCTGTGCATAATGCACCAGCAATGTCTAGACATGATTTTTTTAGGCTAATTCAGATTCTCTTAAGAGAGAAATGTGTGCTCTTTTATCTGTCATCTAGGTTTAAAAACACATTTTCAGAATTCCATTTTTCTAGAAGAAAGAGATCTCTCATACCTACTATGCTAGATGCCAAATGCTGATAATGTATCTTTTTTTATTTGGATATCCCTATTGTTGTCTTTAGGTTTGTTTGTTTTATTTGCAAAGTAAGCACTTAGTTCACACAATGACTAAAATTGGGCTTTTTCAAAATCGTACTAGAATATATTTTAAGAAAAGTTATCTAAGTCTAACACCTTTAGCAAAACAGCAGCCTTTAAAACTTTGTGGGCCTTAATCATAAAGGAAAGTAAATGCCCCTACGTGCCACATTTTGCGTAAAATCGCACTGTGGATGCCCAGAATCGGACTATACGCCAGTGAACACAGCAATGTCCAATTAATCTTTGAGCGCAAAGGTACATTACTAAAGCCTCCAATTTCAGGGGTGGACCGGGGAGGGGAATGGGCATATGCACGTGGTCAATTTACAGTAAGGGCGTGCCAAGCTCGAGCACACGCAGCAACGTCCGATTTAAGATTTTTGAAGATATGTGTTTTTCTGTTGTATCACTTGCAGCAGGTACAGGTCTGATGTGAGTGCAGAGTGATAGTGTTGATGGTCGTGTATGCATGCTATAACATGTGTTTGCAATAAAAAAAATACACATTTTATATACAGTAGACATTATGAACATTCTAATAAAATTATTTAATGCTTTGTCAATAATGACTATGGGCCTGATTCATTAAGGATCTTAACTTAAGAAACTTCTTATTTCAGTCTCCTGGACAAAACCATGTTACAATGCAAGGGGTGCAAATTAGCATTCTGTTTTGCACATAAGTTAAATACTGACTGTCAGGGCCTGATTAAGGGTTCTGGCCGCCCTAGGCTAATACGGCCGCAGCGCCCCCCCCCCCCCCCTCCTCCGAATATATAGGTGTATAGGAACACTCCTGAATATGAATGTTCAGGTGTATTCTCCAGCATTCAAATTTAGACAGATTGTGCCATTGTCTCTTACCTGTCCTTGCTCTTCTCTCTTGCAACTTTGTTATCCTCTCGCTGGCTTCTGGAAAGTTGGCGTCCTTTTTTGAAAATGCAAAAATGTATTATAATGCAAACCCTGAATGATTAGGCCGTTTAGTTAAAACAAAACACTCCATTATGGCCAGCTAAAAGTACCCCATTGGACAGGCATATATAAGCAATATCTGAATATTTGTTGTCAATCAAATACAAGCCTCTACCAGCCCCATCTCACTAATATTTCGTATTCTAGTGATTGCTGAGACCACCCATGTGACCACCACACAATCATGAGATTCTGCCCCCCAAAGCTGCTCTATTTTTTAAATACCCCCTGCAGCCATTTTCTTTACCTCCCACCCTGCATCCATCCCCCTTGCAGCTATTTTCCTTACCTCCACTCTGCTAGCTAGCTATCCCCCCCCGTCACATCAAAACTCCCCCAGTCACATATATCAGCCCCCCTCCTCTGCCCTCCTTCATACATATCAACCTCTCTACCTCCCTATAGATTTTCATGGCAGCCCCCCCTCCCACCCTATAGATTTGTATGACAGTCCCCCTCTCCCTCCCTATACATATGCATGACAGTCCCCCCTCTCCCTCCCTATAGATATGCAGGGTAGTTCCCCCCCCTCCCTATAGATATGCAAGGTAGTTACCCCCCTCTCTATAGATATGCAGTGTAGTTCCCCCCCTCCCTATAGATATGCAGGGTAGTTCCCCCCCTCCCTATAGATATGCAGGGTAGTCCCCTTCCCTTCCTATAGATATGCAGGGCAGTTCTCCCCCTCCCTATAGATATGCAAGGCAGTTCCCCCCCTCCCTATAGATATGCAGGGCAGTTCCCCCCCCCTCCCTATAGATATGCAGGGCAGTTCCCCCCCTCCCTATAGATATGCAGGGCAGTTCCCCCCCCTCCCTATAGATATGCAGGGCAGTTCACCCCCCCTCCCTATAGATATGTAGGGCAGTTCCCCCCCTCCCTATAGATATGCAGGGCAGTTCCCCCCCCTCCCTATAGATATGCAGGGCAGTTCCCCCCTTCACTTACCTGTAGTTGTGCCAGCGTCGCTCCTCTCCTCAGATCAGCAGATAGGAAGTGAAGACGTCCTGCTTCCTGTCTGCTGCACAGCAACAGGCAGCCTGGCGACTGGCTGTGTGTTGCTAACCACTGACCACCAATGCTTTTGATCATCGAGCCCTCCACCCCCTGCGGCGACCCCCCCCTCCCCCACCTCGAAAAAAAAATGAATGAAGAAAAAAAAAAAAATTAAAAAAAAAAAATAATAAAATTTAATTTATTTTTTTTTTTTTTTTTTAAAAAATACCCACAGTGACGCGCCCCCCGGGACCCAGCGCGTCAGGCTGCAGCCTGGTCAGCCTAGTGGTTAATCAGGCCCTGCTGACTGTTTTTTCATGTAACACACAAATATCAACTTTAAATTTCAGTGTACAAATAATCTATCAAGTATTTGTGTGCTACATGAAAAAACAGTCAGTATTTAACTTATGTGCAAAACAGAATGCTAGTTTGCACCCCTTGCATTGTAACATGGTTTTGTCCAGGAGACTGAAATAAGAAGTTTCTTAAGTTAAGATCCTTAATAAATCAGGGCCTATATTATTAACATGTTGGTGACAATCATTGAATAGTTTTTTTTTCTGTGCGTTTTGTGACTTTACATTCAACATTTGTATTGTCTGTTAAAGTGGGCATAGACCCGTATTCATAAACAGACGTAGTTTTACATCTGCTCCTTGTTAAATACAGACCTGTGCATGACCGATCTATGTGCTTCATTAAAAACGAACAATATGTTCGTTTTGAGTGCCTTAATAAGTCAGGCCCTGTAATTGTATGTAGGCTTTGTCACAGCAATAGGGTTTCTGGGATCCGTTTTGGGACCCCAGGGACTAGGTGTGGCAGGAGTGTAGTGGAAACTGGGAAGCTGGATAAATGTCTTCCTCACAGAGCTGCTTGTAGGTGAAAAGAAGGTGAATCCACACAAGGAATAACTATCAAGTTATTTATTTCAGCAGTAGAATGAAGCTGAATTCACACAAGTGGTTAATGGTTGCAATTCAGATAACAACAATTGATAAAGTTGAATTCACATGAATGGTTAATGTTTGCAGTTCATATTACAGCAGCAGATGCGTTGAATTCACATGAATGGTTAAAGGTTTGCAGTTCATGTAATAGTAATAGATAAAGATGAATTCGCACGAATGGTTAATGTTTGCAGTTCATATTAAAGCAGCAGATGCTTTGAATTCACACGAATGGTTAAAGGTTTGCAGTTCATGCAATAGCAATAGATAAAGATGAATTCACACGAATGGTTAAACTCACTGATAGAAGTCCATACTACAGCAGCAGGTAGAGGTAATGGCAGAGACCTATACACAGCGGGAGAATAGAAGCAGTAATCCGGATAAAGCTGAGTACACATCAAGGGTAGATTTCTGTATTCAGCAGGTAGTTTGGAGCAACAAAACAACAGCCACTGTAGATCTGGAACTAGGAAGTGTTGCACTGGCAACTTGCTGAGTGTAAGGGCCTTTTATAGTCTGCAGAGGAATCCGATTGGGGAATGGGATCAGGTGTTCTGACTCAGCAGGACGTTTAGCAAATGTCTCACCCAAGATGGCAGCCTCCAGTGCTGTAGACAGAAGTCACGCTTGTCCCAGGATAAAATACTGCATACGACAAGGAGAAAGATGTACGATAATATGGTACCGCCGAGTGGTATACTATTCTAGCCAGTGGAGCGCCAGATAATAGAGTGCCAGTGGCGGAGCTACCGCTGCTGCAGGGTGTATGGCTACTGAACCTGGAGATGAGGGGCATGTGCAGTCGCCACACCCCTGCAGTGGCGGTACTTCCACCACGACCCGCACTCACTATCATCTCCTGTCAACACAGAATATGCACAGGGAAGCCCAAACAGCCCCTGCACATGCTCAGAAGAACACAGTGGAGGATACAGGAACATGGACCAGTATCACTGGGCCTACACCTAGATTTTGCTATGGTGCCTGGTGATGTAGTGTTCCACCCCTGCAGACTGCAAATAAGTGCTAAGGCCATTTATTCTCTGTTGTGAGGATACACAGTCACTTTTGCACCTGCAGTAGTGATATTGTCTTATGCAAATTAGCAATTTTATGCACTGTATTTTTGGTAAATGAACCATTCTATGTACTATACCTTCTAACACTGGGAAGAAGAATTGGGACAAAATAAACCCCACCTCTGATCCATCCAAGCCATAACATTATCTGCCCCACCATGCCCAGGGCTGCCAAGAGGAATTCAGGGCCCGGTACAACAAATTCATGGGGCCTCCCCCTTGTAGTCGAGCATTCCCAAAAAAATTGTGCCGCCTTATTGCGGTGCAAAAATTTTCGGAGGTGTGGTGATGCATTTGAGGGCGTGGCAAATCTACCATTGGGCGCGTGGCTAACATCAAAATCACTAGGCTCTCAATTCGCCGAAGCGTCACATATGTCCAAGTACACCACAGTGTAGTATAGAAAGAATGCAGTGTGTACACAAAGAGTTCAGTCTTGGCCTGCACCTTACATTGGGCACAACATTCACCAATTGGTATTGGTATTGTCCCTACTAGAATCACAACATTTCACACACTGTGCTGCTCTCTCCTACCTGTTCTTCTCACTTTCTCCACCTGTGGCTGCTGGTTTCTTTAGTTGTGGCTTGTCTGGATCCTGGAATGTTGAAGGACCTATTTGAAAAAAAAAATGGCTTAATTTTTGAAAATTACAGCCAGCCCCGGCGTTAAATCAATAGCACCCACGATTAATAATTAGGCCTTCCTCCAGCCCCAACATTAAAATAATACTATTCACATTTAATAAATAAACCTATTCCCTTCCTGCAAACAGCAATACCTATTTCCCGCAACCATCACTGCCATTAAATATCTCATAGTCACATTTAATAAATAGACCTCATTCTCCCCAAACTCACCCCCATATTCAATAGCCCCAAACCACCCCATCTTAAATTAATAGTCCCCACTATTAAATTGCCCCACCATCACCCTGCAAACAAAATAGTGCCCATTAATTTGCCCCCACCTACCTCACACACACTACATTGCAACAAGCCCCCTGTGCCATTACACACACATTACTGTGCCCCTTTATCACAACTACACTGTGCCCCCTTATGCTCACACTGCGCCCTCCATGCTGCTTTTCCCCCTTCTTTTTCACTCTGTGCCTCTCTGCCCCTTCTTTTTACTTTGTGCCTCTCTCCCCCTTTTTTTTTTTTTACTCTCAGCCTCTCTTTCCCTTCTTTTTCACTCAGTGCCTCTCCTCCTTTTTTTTTTAATCGGTGCTCCTCTCCCCTTTTTTTTTTTAATCTGTGCTTCTCTCCCCTTTTTTTTTTAATATGTGCTTCTCTCCCAGTTTTTTATTTAATATGTGCCTCTCTCCCCTTTTTTTTAATCTGTGCTTCTCTCCCCTTTTATTTTTAATCTGTGCTTCCCTCCCCCTTTTTTTTAATCTGTGCTTCTCTCCCCTTTTTTATTTAATCTGTGCTTCTCTCCCCTTTTTTATTTAATCTGTGCCTCTCTCTCCTTTTTTTTAATCTGTGCTTCTCTCCCCTTTTTTTTAATCTGTGCTTCTCTCCCCTTTTTTTTTAATCTGTGCTTCTCTCTCCTTTTTTTTTAATCTGTGCTTCTCTCCCCTTTTTTATTTAATCTGTGCTTCTCTCCCCTTTTTTTTTTAATCTGTGCTTCTCTCCCCTTTTTTAATTCATCTGTGCCTCTCTCCCCTTTTTTTTTTTACTCTCAGCTTCTCTCCCCTTTTTTATTTTACTGTCAGTCACTCTCCCCTTTTTTCTTTTACTGTCAGGCTCTCTCCCCTTTTTTATTTTACTGTCAGACTCTCTCCCCTTATTCTTTTACTCTCAGCTTCTCTACCCTTTTTTCTTTTACTGTCAGGCTCTCTCCCCTTTTTTCTTTTACTCTCAGCTTCTCTCCCCCATTTTTTTACTCCCTCTTTATAGTACTGTCCCTTTCTGTTTTCCTCCCCTTGCCTCTCCTTTTCTTTACTAACCTTTTGTCAGCTTCTTTCTTATCTTCTCTTCTTTCTTCTGGCTTGGTCTTGTCTGGTGCTTCTCACTGACTGACGGGCGTGACTTGATGATGTCACGCCCGACAGTCAGTGTGAATGGAGCAGAGAGGAGAGGAGGGACGCGGCACCGTGGTCACGTGAGTATGAGTTGTTTTTTTTTTGTACCCGCTTCCCCCCCCCTCTCGGCGGCCCTGACCATGCCCAATCTGTCTAGCAATGCTTCCATTTTTAAAAAACTGTGCCCTATTCTGATTAACTGCACTCTTTTTGGAGACACAACTGTAACAGAACTGTCATATCAAACAATGGGTCTAAAATTTATGGAGCGATAGTCACTGTTGTGTGCCAGCCTATGTAGCTAAATATTTTACTTCTTGCATATGCATATTTGTACTTTTTGCATATGCTAGTTACACTCCATAAACCAGGTGTACAGTTAAGGACCAATCTTTAAAAAAACAAAAAGTTTAACTGCAGCTATTATTTTGTATATTTAGATCCAAATATTGCAATAAAAATTTACGTAATTAAATTGGAAAAGTACACGGCAGCTATGCAATTGACATCAAGAGCTTTGTCGTATTAGGCCTAGAATGGTAATGTCTAATTAGTGGTTGGAGCACCAATTACTATTTCTATATATTTTTAATATTGTTAAAATGTATAAATATAATGACAGCATAATCCAACACATTGAAAAAACAAAGGGTTAGGTGTTAACAAGCAAACAATGAGGTAAGACGACTCTGCTTGCAAGTATACAATCTGTATTAAAACAGGAGTTTGATACATGAAGTTAAGACCAATAGTCCTGTCGACTCCACCTTAAAACCATTGCCAGAATACGCCCTTTTCTTACTCAACATGCTACCAAAACTCTTATCCATTCTCTCATCATCTCCCGTCTTGACTATTGCAACCTCCTGCTATCTGGCAATCCTGACACCCATATATCCACACTTCAATCCATCCAAAATGCTGCTGCAAAACTGATCTTTCTCTCTCACCGTTCTACATCTGCTGCATCACTTTTTAAATCCCTACACTGTATCCCTGTGTCCTCCAGAATCAAATTCAAATCATTCACCCTTAACTACAAAGCCCTAAACAACAATACCCCTTCATACATCTCAAACCTCATATCAAAATACTCTCCCTCCCACCCTCTTAGATCTACCTCTGACCTGCGCCTTGTCTTATCTCTAATAGCCACCTCTCACTCCCGTCTACAAGACTTCTCCCGTGCTGCTCCCCAGTAATGGAATTCCCTATCAAGCTCAATCAGACTTTCCCAAAGCCTTCAAATCTTTAGATGCTCTTTGAAAACCCATCTCTTTTTTAGAGGTGACCTTATCCTCGATAACACTCTTCACATTAATGCACCTTCACAACTTTCCCAATCTCCACTCTGAGCCACTCTCGCTCCTCTTGTTTTAGCTGTGCCCTCTTCATTTTAGAATGTAAGCTCTCTAATGAGCAGGGTCCTCCATACCCTTTGTTTTCATGTCTCCATTCATTTTGTCTGCCTTCTCTGTTCTTGTTTTATGTATGTACTGTTTTATGTATGTCCTTGTCTTCCCTACTGTACGGCGCTGCAGAGCACTGTGGCGCCTTACACATCTACGATAATAATAATAATAATGGACTGTATATTGGTCCAGCCAAAGTACAATGGAGAAAATTGCTTAGTGGGTATATATGATTCTGTCACACGTTTGTTTGGGGGGTCAGTTGATTGTTTGACTGTAGAAAGCTAATAAATGGAAGTCTTAAATGAACTGCGTAGAAGGGCAGTGATCAGTTAATATTGTCCAGGGTAGGTTTAGTAGGCGATTTCAGAGTTTGCTTAAAACGCAACCACACAAAATCAACCAATAGTGCGCTAAATCAAACAGCAACCTAATAAACAAAAGAAAACATTCCCTCTTAATGGAGAAATCTGCAACAAGATAGAAAAAACAGAAAAAACAAACACATGATATGATTCAACCAGTGTACAATTAAGTAATAAAGAAAAAATTCCCAAGCATAATTAAAAATAATAACACTATCTATTTATTATAATTATCAGTAAAATAACACAGCATAAAATAAATTATAAATAGACAAAATAAAACCTTCAAGTGCTGATTATGTCTAAGGATCAAGGCTGACAGTTACTGGGGAGGGGGCATCTGCACACCCCCAACAAAAATTTAGAGAACGTATGGTATATATAAAACTTTTGACAGATCCACTGGATATCAATAAAAACTGGTCCTTTAGATATGTACCAATGATGGAACCTTGATTCTGTGGATAAAAGATGAATTAATGGATCTTATTCGCAAAATTACATAACACATAAAAGGCCTGATTTGTGTTCAGATGTATGTCCAGTTGTATAGCGTATTTTGTGTGAAACAGCTCTGTGCATACCCAGAAATTAACATTCCACCGATGAACGCAATTGTTTGCAGTTCATGTCTGAATGTAAATGACACGAATGTCTACTACTTGAGAGGCAAAATAGGGGAATGAAGGGGTGGACTAACGTAGACCATGTACAGTTAGGGTGTACAGAGGGCATTCCGACACAGGTGCGACAGATTCAAGTCCCCGGATTCCCGTAAGGAGGCTTGGGTTCATAGTAGATAATAGGCAGATATGGGTTCCCATATCATCTTCACCAGCTAAAGGGCAGATATATGTGCCGGCTGATAGTGATGACTGACATGGCATAGTCTCTGTTTTAAAAACTACTCATTTACTTTCCACTAGCTTCCACAGAACATGTATATGCAAGTAAGATAGACTTTAAATGCGCATTTTATGTACAGTACATTGATTTATGCATATTAACATTAATTTTTATTAATGTGTTTAATGTAAAAAATAATTTCTATTAATGAATATTCTGTTAAGAGTTTCATTTATAATTCTGATTTTTTTAATGTGCTCTGATGTGACCTTATATTGTACATACAGCAAGTAACATTTAAGCAGATCTATGCTCAAGTTCTGCTTTTTATAAAACACAACTTGCGTGTAGGTTGCATCCAAACATCAGGTCCAAAGTGTGTTAGCATAAGGAGCTGTAAAACGGTCGTATTTTAGGGTATGTGGTTTTAATCTCCCTAATATTCTGGCAAATGTATGGATGATCATTTCATAATGTAATTTATACCATCAACCAACTCCTTGCAAAGGTAATTCTGATTCAAGAAATATAATTCTTACTTTCCCTTAAATTCACAAGACCAACTTTATATTCAAGAAAGACTTCGTACAAGACTAGCTTCATTTAAAACGTGTTGTATTATTAATTAACATTCTAATTGTAAAACATATGTAAAACATATGCATATATTATAAAACAGTAAACAGTGTATTTATACAAACTGAGCAGATTTTGTTTCATACAATACATTGTAGCCAATTTCCTGTTGTATGTATATACAATTTATTGTGTCTGTGTTTTGACTAATTATTGTCTGAATTTGTGTGTATTTGTGAGGGGGGGGGGAGACCTGTGTGGGGGCAAGTCTCCATTCTAAAACATACATTTCAAACATACATTTCACAACCAAATTTTCTCATGCTACAAACTCCATTCCTCTCACGTATAAACGGTTACCATTTGTTCTCATATTATTTCATTTCACTTATTTAAGTCCAACATGTGTAGTATAACTTTCATCATGCTCTGCAACAGTCACTATTCACCATCCACACTACACTTACATGGAAGCTTCTAGATGGCAGCCATTTTACAAGCATGATAGCTTCTAGATCACCTCCATGTTGTCATATTTACTGTTACCATTTCTTCAGCAATAAACCACATTATTTCAAAGTTTTCCATTACAAGCTACCTTTTAACAATCTGACCACTTCCTGAACAATACTATCAATGAGCAGGGCCTAGTTCTTTTACCTCTAATAATATACGTATCTATATTACACAAAAGACACCTATTCTAAATATCTTTTGCAACTGTCACAAATGCTACTATTTAAACCATTAATCTATCCAAAATATAACAAGAACTCCAGGAATTGTACATCATTATAGGAGTCAATACTTTGTCAGCCATCTTAACCACATGTGCTTGTAATGGCCTAATTTACTGCCAATGCAACTTTTATAGCAACATGGCCCAGTTCTTATTAGACTACATAATCACATACAAAACAGACTAACACCATACCATTACCTATGTTATATCTACACAGCATTGCAACACTATTACAAGACATAGAGTTATGTAACACTATCCCTACCAAAGTCTAACTTTGAAACCAACACAAGCTCCAAATAACTCTTGCAGTAACACTCTTTTATCTGACTCAGACAATTCCATTCACATTTACCATCTGTATACAAAGTTCCATATCTCAGATATATTCTAACCAAAGACAAATGATCAGTATTTCTCACATACTCTACCATATGCACCCAGATTTGACCACCTTCCATTCAAAACTCCATTATACATTTTTCCTGCTAGCCAGGGCCTTCCCAGGCTCCAGGCAACTTACTTTCCAGCATGTTCAGTTAGGAGCTGTGTCTGCATGTCTTATCAGGCTGGGAGCAAGGAACCAACAGAACCTTTGTGCTCTTTGCTACATGACATAATGCCTTTCTTCTGGGTGGAGTTTAGCTTTCCACAGGAAGTGCTCCCAGCATGTAGCCTGCCATTATAGCAAAAACCTGTTTTTCTAATTACGTTGAGGGAGGAGAGCTTTGCTCAGAGAGACTTCTCTGATTCAAGCATGGCAGAATATCTTTATCAGGAGCACTTCATAAGATACCAAACTTCACATAGTTAGAAAGTAGACAGAGCCAAAATTGATTAATATTGCTAGCCAATACACAGATAAGGGTGATCGTAGTAAGCTGTTCCCAGATTGCACTCTATGGACTTGAGTCATTAAGGAGAGCAAAGCATAAAAAGGAGTATCTTTGCATCTTGGCAAAAACCATGTTGCATTGGAGGGGGAGGTAAAATTAAAATGTGGGGACAGATTTATAGTTGGTGTAAGGCATGTCTTAGATCAACTTTAAATTTCAGTGTAAAAATAAAGCTATTAAGTATTTGTGTGCTACATGACAAAAATGACAGTATTTTTTATGTGCAAAATAATAAATTAATTTGCACCCCTTGCATTGTAACATTGTTTGTCCAGTGTCCAATGTACTCCTATTTTTTTGCCTTGCTCTCCTTAATGACTCAGATCCTATGATCCTCCAGACTATAGAAGATTTAAAAATTCAACACATTTAATATATTAGCAAATCCAAATACCAAACTCCAAACACATACTAGTAGGTTAATTGGCTGCTATTAAATTGACCTTAGTCTCTCTCAGTATGTGTGTGTGTGTGCGTGTATGTTAGAGAATTTAGACTGTAAGCTCCAATGGGGAAGGGACTTATGTGAGTGAGTTCTCTGTACAGCGCTGCAGAATTAGTGGCGCTATATAAATAGCTGATGATGATGATGATGAAATACCTGAGTTCTGAGCAGTATTGCCATGTTTAGATGAAAGGTATTTCACATTAACAGGTTTACAGGAATACTTTCAATAGTGATGAAAAAGTAATAATGAAACACGTTATTACAGATACACTTCTTTCAGAGTTTGAAAGCTTGCCTGAATAGATGAATTTTCTTGGAATGTTTAAAGACTTGCAGCTGTTATGGGCAACAGGTGACACTAGGGCAGCATGATTTTTTGTCAGATATGTTTGTTATAACTTGTGACACTTTTACTATATGTATTGTTTTAATTTATTACTGATATTATGGGTAATGTGTGCTCTTTTGAAGGTTAGAAGGCCACCCATGTAATCCTTGAAATGTAAATGTTCCCTATCACTAGTTTGGAATCTATGGAATAGTCTTGTTTAGATAGGGAATTAAAGTGAATGCCAAACAAAAAATTCCTGCAATTGGAAATGGGAGCAAGTAATGAGGGAGGATAAGAGGCCCATATTTCGGGTAGAGTGGGGAGATTTAGTGGAAGATATTTTAGGGGAGGTGAAGAGATGTATGTTGGCACAGTTTTAGAAATTACTTCATATATTAATAAAGGTATTTTATATAGAATTCTGTGAAGTACAAGCAACTATTGTAGTGACTGGCAGAATGGAGCAGTCATAGAAGAAAAATTAGTCTAGCAACTTTGTTTAAAATGCATAGTATGGGTAAAAATCTGTCTGGGGTAAAGCAGTAAAAAGGGTATTACAAAAACAGTAGATATTTTTCAGAGTGCATGTAACCAGAACTAGTGCAAGGTTTATCAGTGTCCTATGCAAAGCTTTAGCCTACCGCCCTTTCTCCCCCCAATTTCTACTTCCTAGCCCTCACACAAATGACATTTGTAAAATAAAAATAATACTTCTACATCCTACTTGCTGGCTGGTAAAGCTGCAGCCCAGATGCACTGATGTCCAGATGTACTGATGTCCAGATGTACTGATGTCTGACGCCTAATGCTGTTCAGCCTTCACTGCTGCCCGGGAGTAAACACAGGATTTCTAGAGGGGAGGATCCAAATGTTAGATTTCAGAACAGAGCAAAAAAAAGTCACTCACCTATTATATAGTGACAAGTCCCCCCTGCCCACCAACTATTTTTACACATGCCCGTACCATCATCTTTTTTTACACATGCCACCTCCATTCCACCAGCTTTTCTCACATGCCCCGTGCCCACTAGCTTTTCTTTAATATGTACTTCCTGCTCTTGGTGCCCTAGCCAGCTTTTTTTACAGGTCCCCCTGCCCACCAGATTTCATCACAAAGGCTCCCTTCACCACTAGCTTTTCTCTTCAATGGCCCCCCTGCCCACCAGTTTTTCTCAAACATGCTCCCCTGCCAAACAGATTTTTCTTGTATGCTTTCTTGTCCACAAGATTTTAATAAATAAACAGCTTAAAGCTGTATGTATGTCATTTAGATTACCTTTGTTTATCTGTTAATGTATTCTGCAGATGTAAAATTAATTATACTAAGCAACAGGGGAGAGTCAAATTATACAATTACTAATAAAATAAATAGTTGCTCAAACCTGAAGTTCCTTTAAATTGTAACTCGTGGAGATTTCTGAACGTAACCCTCCTCCCCTCCCCCCTTTTTCTCCAGCCACCTCTCCCCCATTTTATCTAACCACCTCTCTCCACTTTTTCTCAAGCCTCCTCTCCCGCTCCATTTTCTGTAGCGCCCTCGCCCCATTTTCTAGAGCCCCCTCTCTCTATGTTTTCTGTAGCCCCCTCTCCACTCCCCATTTTCTTCAGCCTGTCCACGTTTTTTGTAGCCACTTCCCCCTATTTTTTCTAGCACCATCTCCCTCCATTTTCTGTATTAATAAAATGACCTTAATTTTTCTTCTTTTCTCTTCTTGTCTGTATCTCTGCTTCTTGCTTCTCTTTTTTTCTTTGTTTCTTGGAACATCTTCTTATCCTTCCGGCACTAAGCTCCCAATAAAGAAGCACCACCTTTATTTAACCTATGTACTGCAGCATGAGGAAATAGTGGGGATGATTGCAGTGATTGTACTGCCT
Organism: Mixophyes fleayi; assembly: GCF_038048845.1. Classification (NCBI taxonomy): domain Eukaryota; kingdom Metazoa; phylum Chordata; class Amphibia; order Anura; family Limnodynastidae; genus Mixophyes; species Mixophyes fleayi. The sequence goes on along the minus strand of NC_134405.1, from coordinate 298,502,335 downwards.
AACTAGTAATGTCTAAACCAGTGGATGCCAAACTGTCTCAGTTCAAGGCACCCTTCGGGTCTCCAAAATTTTTTCAAGGCACCCCTAAACCAAAATAATTACCAAGTAAACCCCCAACTTGCTTGCCACTGGCCGAGGCACCCCTGTGAGACCGCCGAGGCACCCCAGGGAGCCTAGGCACACAGTTTGGGAACCACTGATCTAAACTAAAGGTTGAGGTGTAGGGTTTATTGTCACATTATCAACATAAGTAGAGATGTCAGGTAAGTAGCTTCCTTTGGCTGGGGTAAAGAATAAATGGCTCAATTTTTGAAAGATTGAGTTGGAGGTGGCGAGAAGATGAAATGGCAGCGAGACATTCAGTACCGTGGCCAACACAGATGGTGAAAGATCAAGAGAAGACAGATACATTTGCGTTTCATCTGCATAGTAGTGATACTGAAACCCACATAAGTTAGTTAGTTTTCCAAGAGATTATTGTATATATATTACGAAAGGCAAAAGGCAAATGGATTGAGTCTTGTGGCACTCCAATTGATAGAGGAAGAAGAGAGATGGACCCAGAGAAACAAACACTGAAGGAATGGTTTGATAGGCAGGATGAGAATCAGGATCGCACAGTGTCCTGAAGACCTACGAAGTAAATTACTGTATATAATACTACAATTTATTATGTATTACTTCTTTAACTTAGTCCTAAACAAAAAACTAACATTTTTTTTATGTTCCAGGTGAATATGTTGTCATGACAACCCACTTCCATTTAAAAAGAAAAATTGGTTACTTTGTCATTCAAACCTACCTACCATGCATCATGACAGTCATTCTGTCCCAGGTTTCTTTCTGGCTCAACAGAGAGTCTGTCCCTGCAAGAACTGTATTTGGTAAGTTTCACAAATAGGTTGTCCTTGTATGTGAGTATTACAATATAATGTTATTGAAAGTTTTTTTTAAAGCATACAGGGTACTAGGAGTTACAGTATTTTATTTATGGGCAATACACGGCGCAAAATTACAAAAATTGTTTGGTCATTAAGATGCAAACTAGTTAAAAAGACGTACTAAAGTGCTTAAAGGAGCTTGAGGACTGGACAGGAAATATAAAATTATTAGAACCACTGCCACATGGACACTAGGCAATTATGTATGCTATATTTGTATATGTGTGTGTATGTATGCATATCTCTTTATGGTTTCTCTACTTATTCAATTTGTAGTCAGGGGTCACACAGGAGAAGGTAAGTAATATGTGGTTGCAAACTAGAGTATTCTGTTATATTCAGGATATTCTTACATCAGAACATGTTCAATAATGGATTTTACACTATATTTTACAGTGTCCTACTATGATGTGAATTTTATGCCAACGTATTTCTCTTTCTTTGTATACTTGTGTAGTTTGCTTGTTTTATTGATTTTAAAATAATATGTACATTTAAAATAATTACCACAATTCCTCTGGCCTGCTAGATTTAACATACCGCAAATAAAAGTGTCAACATTAAAACATGGCTTTGCTGTACAGAAGTTGAGAGGTTTCATTAACTGCTCTAGCTTAACTGTTAAACCTTTCCTAGGACTACCAACATATATGTACAAGAACTACTGATTCCAGGTAGCCACAAATGTTAGCAATGTTATGTATTAAGCTAACTACTGTGGCCATCTGACCCCTTACAGAGCCATCACTGCTGTTATTTCCAATGAGGGTGAGCTTCAAAGGATGATCTTGTGGAGGCCACATTGTGCCCACTAGTGACATGGGGAAGCCGAAGGTGAACCTACTATGAACAACACTTTGGTCATCTGATCACTGCCTGGTCCCACCATTGTTGCTTTCTTGTAGCCTATAAACACAATTCCATGGGAAACAGATCCTGCCCACTTTCAATAGCGATAAGAAAAGATTAATATAATTTGGCTCCATGGTAATAAAAAAAAATATAAACATATTAAAAACACATACATACGTATACAAACTCTATAATACACCTACATTTTACACTGGCTCACAAACCTACAGAAAACCTCTCATAAAGTTCACATAGGTGACATGTGCTATAAACACAAGTCAAATAATAAATTGTAAGTGGTGGATTTACTAAAGGACTGTTTTTATGATGGTTTGCAAACAGTCACATTTTGATTTACTATCCTACGGTTTGGAGACCAAAACTCAAATGGCATCTGATGTGTTGCAGGTTGCAAACCTCCAAACCATGTGTAGTTTAGGCCTAACCACATGGTAAAAACGTATGAGAAAAATGTGTTTCTGTCAAATACTTTATCTTCCAGTCCAATGCTACTCATCATCAGGCCCAGTCCTTAAGGGAGAGCCCGAAAAAAAAATGTTCGGGCTTCTAAACCTTGAGAGTCCTGGCCCAATGCTAAGTAACACTGGGTACCTCTTGTGCCCTGTCTGGTGGGTGCCAAGGAATAAATGTTAAAATATATTGCACAATCTTGTGGCACTACAAGTGCAGACCTGAAATGAAGTAAAGGTTAGTGCCCGGTAAAAAGAAAGGCTTCATATTAGTGCCTTTATACATACTTCTGAACATTGTAGCTAAGCAAATTGGGCAGAGAGGGTAATGGGGCATGGCTATGTCACAACAGAGGCATGGTTTTTGCCATGTGGGGTGTGTCCATGCCCTTGGGTGTGTACCTAGGCTAACTACACCTCCCTTACAAGTGGATGAAATTGTTGCACATACGCGATTCACCGTTGCTTCTCTATGCATTGATGGAATAGTAGATTTCAACATACACTCCATTATTGCAAAGTTCAACTGGGACTATTCCGCCTAAATCGGGACAGTTAGGAAATATGCATATATAAACATAATTTACGTACACCCTATATCTCAATATTTACTTATAGCTGTCCCACTGCGACAAAGGACTTGACCCGCTGGGCTTGTAGAAAAAGGAAGTGGGATTTTGTTTTGTTTTCTATTACACTTTATTCTTTTATTTTTTACATTCTGACAGGCAAGCTAGCTATCTTGCCTTTTAGAACCATATCTAAAAAACCTACCTTTTTTCTGGTGGTTTCATGTGCGATTTTGCAAACTTAAAAAATTGCAAACTTTGCAACTTCCAAACATGCAATTTAATGTGCCTTTGGTAAATTTTAAAGTTTCCAAACTACACATAAAATCACCAAAAAATCAGCAGTTTTGTAAAAAGTATACGCACCCTAAGAGTATAATTCCAAATAGTTCCGAATAAAACAGACACAGGGGCAGAAGAACAAGTGCATAGGGAAGGAACAGGAATACAGAGGTGAAACAGTGGTAGTAATGAGCTAAAACTGAGGCTTATCTTTCTCCTCTATCTATCTATGTACCATCACATAGTGAATAAAGACAAATGATGTAGTGTGTGTTAAAAAAATAACATGTTAATAGAACCAACTGGCCAAAATATTTACCATAATCAAAATATATTATTACCTGCTAATTAAATACCACAGCTACCGCTACTAAGTGGTACTCATTAGTACTTCTCTTTAAAACAATACAAAAAACTACTTTTGCTGTTCAGCAGAAAATATGTTTCTATTATAATTCTGTTATTTATGCATTTGATATTTCCTTAGGGAATAAAAAACAGGTTTCCAAAATATCCCATTAAATGCCAAAATCCATTGCTCATTAAGTGAGACTCCTGGTATTCATACAATTTTCATAACGAACAACGTAGTGAAAACACTGCAGTAGATGTAATATATTAATATCTGGTTGTCAAGGTAACTGGGAGACATGTGATGTGCAGAACATGTTCAAAAGCATCTTTTTAAAAAAGTATTTTTTTCATTCTTTTTGTGTTGTACATTGTTCAATTCTGATTCTGCATTCTAATACACAATTCATGTTCATTGGAACCTTGGCTAATTAAATCAAATAAAACATAATTTCATTCCCCAAGAGACAGAAGAAATGGATGTTGTCATTTAAACTCTACAATAAAACATTTGCGATAAGTTATTATTTTGTGGATGAAAGAAGGTAACCTTATCCATTCAGTGATATTGTGGATGGAGCGCGATTTATTGTAGCGCACATTATTAAAGTATCCGTGAACACTATTAAATTATTTGTTATTATTATTTGCATCTTTGCAGTTGCAGAAACACATTGAAGCATAATTTTGGAACAAAATATGTGGACACACACACTACGCACTGCTTGACCACATTGTGCATACATAAGAACATTCCCACTTTTTGGAACTGCTTACGTGCAGATGATTTGCAGAATGATTTTCAGGGACTGTGGGCGCACTATGGATTGTGCATGCCAAGAAAAGCAAAAATTACTAAATGTTTAATCACAATTTTTACCATTTACTTAATTTAATTATGAGAATAAAAATAGATTGATTCTGACTTGGTTGTATGTGTCATATTGTTATGTATTTATTAAACTGCAGATTTGCAAATGTCCTATGTAAAGCACACTAGCTTGTTACAAATGGTGTCCTATTAAAAGTATGGTTGATTATCTTCTTTTATATTAGTTCACTTTTATCCTTGATTAAACACTCCACCTGGCTACATTTAAGAATAACTTGTCTAACGTATACACAAATTAACATAAATATGCACAGGATAGAATCTTAATACAACGGTGCCTTCCACATAGAAAGTCAATGTGTTTAGTCTATATCTACTTGCAGATTGTAAACTGCATATTTTACCATTTAAACTACAACATTTGACTTAACTTGCCAATAATTAAATACATATTTTCACATCCATAATGTCCATAACATAACCTTAGAAGTATTACAACATTGGCGTACCGTATATTCACAATATATAGCAACATCCGTGATACAACTTTAAAACATATGTACAGCATTAAACCACATTGAATGTGGGTGCTAACAGCACCCAAAAGTCCTGTGCTCAGGGGCACCACTTAAATCAAAGTCCAATGTTAGTGGAGGAGTGGAACCAGGGCTATAAAAGTCCGTCAACCTGATCCTCGGTTTCTTCACAACCATCATTTTCATATAACTTAAGAAACTTTCACAATAATCTCACTCTTTCTATTTCTACCTCTTGCAATTTAATGCAGCCTTGCAGAAAAGATGAATTTCTTCACAAGCTCTGTGGTCTATGGGTAATGCACAAAACCATGAGCTCTTACTGACTGCTGGGCTTTAGTGCAACCTAGAGAAACGCAATAGGTGACTGGGTAGGAAAACACAATGGGGCTCTAGGAGTCTGATGATAGTCCTGTTTATATACACGTAACAGTTTAATTAAGTCCCATGAGCGTGTGTGTAATGCACAGCATTAGGGGTCTTGCTGAGCTTGTTACTTAGGTAACTGACACAGCTGCCTTACCCTTACGTCGGTTTTTCACTAGTGCACCTATAGCCAAAGGTTTTGAGAATGACAAATATTATTTTTCACAAAGTTTTTATGATGGCAATTTGCATATACTCCAGAATGTGATGAAGAGTGATCAGATGAATTGCAATTAATTTTAAAGTGCCTCTTTTCCATGACAATGAACTTTCTTCTAAAAACAACATTTACACTGCATTTCAGCCCTGCAACAAAAGGACCAGCTGACATCAGGTCAGTGATTCTCTTGTTAACACAGGTGAAACTGTTGAAAAGGACAAGGCTGGAGATCACTCTGTCATGCTGATTGAGATAGAATAACAGGCTGGAAGCTTTAAAAGGAGGGTGGTATTTGAAATCATTGTTCTTCCTCTGCTAACCATTGTTATTTGCAAGGAAATACGTTCAGTCATAATTGCTTTGCACAAAAAGGGCTTCACAGGCAAGGATATTGTTGCTAGTAAGATTGCACCTAAATCAATCATTTATCGGATCATCAAGAACTTCAAGGAAAGAGGTTCAATATACTGTATGTCATGAAGGCTTCAGGGCACCCAAGAATGTACAGCAAGTGCCAGAGCGATCTCTTAAAGTTGATTCAGCTATGGGATTGGGGCACCACCAGTGCAGAGCTTTCTCAGGAATGGCAGCAGGCAGGTGAGAGTGCATCTGCATGCACAGTGAGACAAAGACTTTTGGACGATGGCCTGCTGTCAAGAAGGCCAGCAAAGACGCCACTTCTCTCCAGGGAAAACATCAGGGACAGACAGATAGTATGCAAAAGGTACAGGAATTGGACTGCTGAGGACTGGGGTAAAGTAATTTTCTCTGATGAATCCCCTTTCAGATTGTTTGGGACATCTGGAGAAACACTTGTTCGGAGAAGTAAAGCATCCTGAGACCATTCATGTGTGCGGTTGCTTCTCAGCCAAGAGAGTGGGCTCACTCACAATTTTGCCTAAGAACACAGCCATGAATAAAGAATGGTACCAAATCATCCTCCAAGAGCAACTTCTCCCAACCATCCAAGAACAGTTTAGTGACAAACAATGCCTTTTCCAGCATCATGGAGCACCTTATTATAAGGCAAAAGTGATAACTAAGTGGCTCGGGGATCAATACATTGAAATTTAGGGTCAATGGCGAGGAAACTCCTCAGACCTTAATCCCATTGAGAACTTGAGGTCAATCCTCAAGAAGCTGGTGGAAAAACAAAAACCCATAAATTTTGACAGACTCCAAGCATTGATTAGGCAACAAGGGGCGGCCATCAGTCAGCATGTGGTCCAGAAGGTGAGTGACAGCATACCAGGGCGAATTGCAGAGGTCTTCAAAACTAGGGTCAATACTGCAAATAGTGACTCTTTGCATAAACTTAATGTAATTGTCAATTAAAGATTTTGATACTTATGAAACCAATACTTGTGTCATTCTCAAAACTTTTGGCCATGACTGTAGATGGTCCACTCTGCAAAATTAAAGTTACTCTTCTACAATTAACTTGCGGAAGATTTGTCCATAAACTAGAATTGCACATATGTTTGCAGATGCACTGTGCAAAAATCTAAATACCACACAAAAGTCAAACACCCTACAACTTTAGAACCAAGTCTTTCAGTAAATAAATCATATCAGTTTTTATCCTTAAATACTGCTCACTTAGCTGTTTTATTTATGACATAAATTAATCATAGGTGCAAGGAAGTTCCCACAGTTGCTGAATGTCTTTCAGCATTACTGGCCTGTTTATCTATACAGAAGAAGACCAAACACACAGGCCAATGGAAGTCATTTTCGGACCACATTTGCTAACATAATAAATATCTTATTGAATCTGACCTTAATATATTATTGTCTTTTAATCTATTAAAAGACAGCAAGTTAATAAAAATAATTTGGATTTTGTGTCCCAAATGTCTGCAACTGTTTAGTCATTATTTGTATAAAGTTTTTTATTTAACACAACCTAAAATGATCTGAATGGGAAAGTCATGCTACAGTAAATGACACACTTCTAGTTCTGTTCATAGAGACAATGTGATACCTTTAGTGGATAATTATTCTATTGATAATATATTAGTTTGTGTACAGTGCTTTGATGTATTTTAGAAACATTTACTGTAATAAGTGCATATGAATATAATATATATGAATATAACCACATTTCCATTGTAACTCTTTTGTTTGCAGGTGTAACAACCGTACTCACCATGACGACATTGAGCATCAGCGCGAGAAATTCCCTCCCAAAAGTTGCATATGCCACTGCCATGGACTGGTTTATAGCAGTGTGTTATGCATTTGTGTTTTCTGCATTGATTGAGTTTGCAACTGTGAACTATTTTACAAAGCGAGGTTATGCATGGGATGGAAAAAGTGTAGTTCCAGAAAAGGTAATATTATATTTTCACATGTATGTTTGCAATAATAGTGCATTTAAAATTCATCATATATTTTTATTATATGACAATGCCGAAATTAAAAGAGCGGTGCCGGCGGGTCCAGGGTATAGCCAGCGGAGCCACCGGCATTGCTCTTTTAATGTTGGCATTGTCATTGGCGACATTGTGCATGTCATCAATCACACCGTAGACATTGTCAACCCGTCGGCTTAAGAGAAGTGTCGACATTTAGCCTGCTGACAGTTTCATGTCGGCAGGTTAAGCACCGACATTTACACTGTCACAATTATGTACCCTACCCTGTGTTACCAGCTTATTACCAAAGGCTACCCTGGCCCCCTTCCAAACAGTGTGTATACTATAAGCAGCCGTGGAGGTAACATTGTATGTGTTACCTGTATTCCATAGTAAGGGTCACCAAGAAACCTGTTCAGTATACATATATCAAAATATAATTAAGTATATTAAACTGAGCCAGACACATTGCATATTGCCCTTGTCAGTATTAAACTGGTGGCAGGTAAAGTGGGACAGGATATTAAAGTGGAACTAACACACACCTAAAAGAAATATAAACATAAACCTCATTATTAAAAATCCTTATTATATCTATACATACTTCCAATCCCTCATTCTATATGTAGGTAATTCTGGTCCTCAGTTATCATTAGATGCAATTTACATCATGATTGAAAAATTGATCTTCTTATGATCTAAAGTATATATATAGATGAAAAATATATTTAAAAAATCCACTTTATTCTGATTGTAGTGGAGGCATGAATGAAGAGATACACAAATGAGAGTCTTTAAACTCTCGTCTGATCTCTGATTTGTGGTAAGTTTCATCCAAATCGGAGTGTGAGTAAAATTAAAATAATGTTCCCACCAGGTTAAATAAGTGTGATTGGTTGAGAGTTTAAAATGTTGCGGGGCTGATGAGGGTGGATTTCGAGATTGGACAAAATGAAATTGTCTGCAATGCTGACATTGCTTTTTATTGAGGGGAATAAATACATTTTTCTGCAATACAAAGAGCCACTGTAAGAAGTTAAACTTATAATTGTACTTTAATCTGGCACTGTTTACATTTTAAACTGCATAGAAAACATACTTTCACTGCCTATCCCCATTTATTAGGAGACTACCCTAAAGTAAAAATCAATATGATATACAGATAGATATGATCAGGGCCAGATTATCCTCAAGCTCCCAGCTAAAGATCACTCATTGTCTTCAGCCTTTACCAGCCCAATATGTCAATATTAAAATCTTGCTACATTTTTCTTTCATGCTTTCTTTCTATCTAGGAGAACAGCAATTCTCTTATATTTTAAAATTAATTTCAATGTATGCCTCTCTTTGTCACAGTTTTGCACTCCCAAAAATGTTGCGTCCCCCTAAAGCCTTGCACCCTAGACAGCAGCCTAGTCAGCCTAATGGGTAATCAGAATGTGCACATGATATGATACGTTCTTTCCTCAAGCCTGCTGGCCTCATTCTTCAGCAATTCTAGGCTGCAAAACGATTCTGATTATAGTTTTTTACAAAAAAAACTTCAGTTTTTAAAGCATTTACTATAAATATTTATATTGCAATATTATTACTATAGTACTATTACGTATGTGTCTATAAAGGCAATTAACATGGTTTATTTAATGATCCTTTTTCATGAACGGGATTGACATACTGCTTGCTCTTTTGAGGTAAAAGATGAAATATTGCCTATCAACAACAATGGAACAGTGCCACCTGGTGGCTTTGCATGAAATAAGAGAAGGATGCACAGTACTATTGGTCCACTCAGAAGAAGAGTTATACAAAATGTTTTTTGAAATCATAGTAAATAATGTGCAAGCATTATTTAAATATATATATATATATATATATATATATATATATATATATATACTTTTATTGTAAATAATTATAAATAAGTAACCTGTACTGTTATTGTTATATATTATTTATAAAATATTGTGTGGAACTCTAAAGAGTTAAACTACTCTAATACGTATTACAATACAAATTAAGAAATATCCTTTAATTGACACCTTAGATGCCAAAAACAAAATCATTTTTTATTTAGAAACACACTTGTTATTACAAAAACATGAAGATGCATCTGCTTTTCTAATTTATATCTGCTCCTGACCTTCAGTCAATATTGATTAATGACCCTGGAGTTTCCCAATAAGGACAGGAGCTGTACATTCTCGCTCAGCAATTGATCTGGCTGGATTGTAAAATCAAGAATATAGTTTTCCACTTCTGAGCTCATAAGATTCTTGCACTAAAACTTACATTTAATTAAACAGTATAACCTTTAAACTATGCAGTACCACATATACAATAATTCTTAGAACTATTACACACTGAGCTGAGAATGTACATTGAAGACTATACAGTATCATTTGTTTTTTAATAAAGGTACAAATATAAAATAGTCATTATGCAAGTGTAATAAAACAACAGACCAGATTTTTGAAACAGTGATGCAAATGATTTTTGTTTACAGAAGAAATAAAATATACCATTATCACATAAGTAGTACCTTTTAATAGTGTAAGATATAAATCACACTTCATTATGTATAGTGAGAGCATGAATCACGCACTGTAATAACTTTATAAAGGGTTACAGATGTGCACCACACAACACCTTGGCTTTCCTCAGTGATCCAGCCATCGGATATTATGTTGGACACCTTCTATTAACACCTCCAAGCAGCCTTCACAAAAGCAAACATCGATGTATGCAGAGGTGGAACAATATTCAAGAGCCACACTGTACAAGACTTTAGTCCCCTTTTGCACCATCTCTTAAAGTTTTTAACTTTTCTTTTAACATACTTCCTCATTTATCTTTATGGCTCTTGTGGCCCTTTTGTGTGTGTGAAGCTTTTTAGTACATTGCTCTGAGTTTGTCTAGAAATGCGTTTCTGGGCCAAATGTCTATATTTTTACTAACAGAAAAACACATGGCTGTGGAGGCTGGAGTTATTATATAGATCGGGACTCATGCAGTGCTGACTTGGAAAAAAGTAAAAAGAGCAAAAAAATAGACACAAAAGTTTTCTAAATAATGGTTAATTGAACTGAAGATTACTCACTATATATATATATATATAATATATAAATGCTTAGTGGCGTCTGTCTGTCTGTGTGTGTGTGGAAAAAAAGAAAACCAAGTTGCAGCGCCACCTGCTGGGCAGTTATACACTGACCTACTAAATTCTTAGTGTGTGTGGGAAAAAAAATTCAAAAAGGGCTGAAATTTGGTAGGGCTCAAACTCATTTTCGTGAGGTAATTTTACCTCATGAACACACATGTGTAGAGGCGTGCGTTAGTGTGTGTGTGGAAAAAACTATTTTCTCAGAAAGGGCTCATCCAATTGACCTAAAATTTGGTATACTGACATTATTTGACAAAAAAATTAGAATAGTCAAGTCAGTTAACTTCCATCATCCCCCCTTCCCTCCGTGGGAGGGGTAGTAAAGGCTAAATTTATGAGTTGAGGGGTCAAACTCATTTTCGTGAGGTAATTTTACCTCATGAACACACATTAAAAAGGGCGCTTGCGTCGAGAAGTAATGATCTTCCCCTGAGGAGGCCTGGGCTAGGCCCAAATGCATGACAAGAACCTTTTTAAGACCTTAAGTATCTTGATTTGACTAGAATGCATGAGTATCATGCACGGATTAACTTGTGTATATATATATATATATATATATATATATATAAATTAATGTAAGCCACCAGCCCAAACAAATCCTCATGAAAAGAACCACCTGTTCACATTGAAGGATGTCCTATAGATTATCAAAGCTGTGTGAGGCAGACATCAAAGTCCAGAGAATTAAACCCCTGGAACCGGCTTATCATGCTCCTCATTTTTAGCAGGCCCCATTCCCTTAGAACGGAAAGATGCTTTGCTCAGACCACGGATGCTGGTAACTCATAAATTTAAACTTCAAGCAAGCAAACTTCTCATTCATCTGACATGCGTAGTATGCATTTTTTTAAAGTGCCATCTGGTGGCAGTAAAATGTATTACAAGAAATTCCTATACTTGACGTAATTTGTTGTTCCTTAAAGCCGCAGCACACGGAACACTAACGCATATATACTTATGGTTGTTTATTTGGTCACAGTGTGTTACACTCACCAGATAATAATTGCAGCTTCAACTAAACAAGAATAATGTTCAAAGATAACGATGAAGGTGTTCATTAGCAGTTAGTTGCAGCAATGCAAAATTTCGATACAATGATATTTTGTCTTCTCATTTGCCTACTTTTACATGTGCCTCAGTGTCTCGGGTTAAAAATGTTGCAACTTCTTATTAAATGAGCTGGGTAGAACTCACACAAAGATTAGTTTTAGTATTCTGAAACAAGTTATTTAAATAAGATTCAAAGGGGTAGATTCAATTAGCTGCACTGTTCTATAGAAGAATGCGGCCCGGGCATTATTACCGTTACTACGGTAATGATTGCGCATTATTACCATTAATAAAATAATTTCTCTGCTGATATTTGCTGGCAGCTCATTCGCAAAGACATTACCATAGTAACGGTAATAATGCACTGGCCGCGTTTTTATAAAGAACAATGTGGCTAATTGAATCTACCCCAAGGAGTGGAGAGGTCACATTTACTGGGGTGTACCCTGCTTTATGGGTAATCTGAAAATATTTGCAACACCACAAGTTTTATTTTTCAGTGGGACAGCTTTTCACACTTTATATAGGAAAGCAAAATTCTAATTCTGTATATGAGTGACAAATGTAAAAAAGGCACTCCTGGGGGTATATTTACTAAACTTCGGGTTTGAAAAAGTGGAGATGTTGCCTATAGCAACCAATCAGATTCTAGTTATCATTTATTTAGTACATTCTACAAAATGAAAGCTAGAATCTTATTGGTTGCTACAGATAATATCTCCACTTCTTCAAACCTGCAGTTTAGTAAATATTCCCCTTGATGTCCTCTC